>NC_065525.1:8340367-8442580 GCF_006386435.1 Epinephelus moara
AAAGCAAGAGAAGAACATTTAATTTACAGGGCTTTCCCTGGAGGGTGGGAGTGGATGAACCCGGTTAAAGAGTACCCGCCCGGCCGGGACGCTCTAAAACTAAGGCGAGCGCGCCCATAAAGAGGCAGGGATCATTTCATTGGTCAACAGTAAATCTGGCATTCTATTGGTTGGGGGATTTTGACAGGGTTGTTACACAAAAAATCCAAGCGCAGGGCAGAAATCTGAGAGCAGAAATACCGCGAGCGCATAGAAACAGTTTGAGCGCGAGGAGAAAAGCCGAAGCGCGAGCAGGAAATCTGTGTGAGCAAATGGTATCTGAGTGTGTGCAACATGGTATCTGAGTGCGTGCAACATGGTATCTGAGTGCGAGCACACAGTTTGAGCAGAAACAGAGTAGATCCAAGTGCAAGCAGAGGCTATTTGAGTGCGAGGGCAGGGTTTTTGATTGTGAAATCAATAAATAATGCTCTCAAACTGATAGACCACTCTCTTGAGTAAAGATAGGGATAAAGCTCCATACACATGCCCAGGGCACAATGTTTACCTCAAAGGACTTAGCAAAGGTCAATTCATTATACATGACTAACATAACCACCTGTCTTTTAATTTATTACTTCATAGTTAGCCAAAAGCTATCTTCGCATTTTGTCCAGGTCTTCCACTTCCGGACCGAGAAGCGGAGGGAGCTGATGGTGGACTGATGTAAATTATAGTGGTGGGCGAGTCATGTAGCTGCTCCAACTGCAGCTATACCTAGGCTACTCACATATGTTGGCTTTATTTTTGTACAGTGGGAGTAAGCATCTTTGTGGTCTGGTTAGGGCAGACTCTTTATTGTGCATGATAATACATCCATGTCTTGATGATGCTCGGGGATACTCACTATTGCAAACATGAGAAATATCATAGTGAGGTTAGGCTGATGCAGTGTTTGAGAGTGTACCAGGAAGGTGACAGGTATCATGTCCTCAAAAGCCTGTACAAGATTGTACAGCATCTTTCTCGATTGCCACTGGCCAAGTCATTAATACATGTGCAGCAACATCGCTGTTTTGATCCCACAAGTCCTCTCCACAGTGACTTTTTTGCAATTATGTCAGCAACCCATGTTTAACTACTGCTGTTACATTTCATTGGCCTGTGGTCAGTTGAAAATATGAAATATATTCTTTGTTCAGGGGGGAAATTAATTTCTGTCATTGAACTGACTGGTCCACCACTGATTTATTACACATTCTACTGTGTTTGATGGCCAGTTAGTTCAGTTTTTACAGAGTTATGAGGGGGATTTTTTTTCATTCTGGGACACTAACTGCATACAGCTGTAACTTTAATGATCTGAAATGTTTTTCACTACTTTTTTTCCAGGAAATTCCACAACATCCGAGGATAGATTATTCAAAAAGTGATGAGACAACCCAGTGCGAGCCAACGAGAATGTGTATCATTAACAAAACACTGTGTTACGCAGGACGCACATTTAACACCAACTTTTAAGGGAGACCCAAGTGGTGGCACCATACTTCTGTGCCTTATTACAGATCACTGAACTGTGCTGTGATTGGCTAGTGCTACATGCTGTGATTGGCTAGTACTTGTCATGTTGATGAATGGAAGGTAGAGGCGATTAGGGTTGGGGCAAGGTCATGGTTAGGTCTAGTATTTGCCAATCAGAGCGCAATATGGGCTGGACTTGCCAAGGAATACAATGGGCTCCACGATGCCATGTCTGTGCTTCCAACAGCAGCAAGCTAACCAGTGAGCCTTTTTGATTAAGAAATGACTCCAGCCACTTCTGAAACCACAATAATTGGCTCATATTTTTCATTTCTATTATTAATGAATAAAAAAATATAATTAAGACAACTTTAGAGTTTTTTTCAGGGGGATGGAGGATGGATGGGGTTTCCCTTACTTAACATATCACGTCATTTTATATCGATGGCGAACAATATAACTTATTTCCAAAAATGTTGAACTTTGAATAAAGTTAAAATAGACCAATTGAAAGGTTCAGTAGGTTCAGTTAGTGTTTGTGTTTCAAACAAAAGAGAACAAACAGTATTGTGATGATACACCCTCCTACTTACCAGAAGGTTGTAGAGTTTGACCTCAATGCCCATGGACACAGCCAGAGTCTTATATAAGGAGAAACCTGGGCATGGGACCAGGATGTTGTCCCCTGGGTTACACAGGACACTGATTGCCAGGTCAATGGCTTGACTGCAGCCACTGGTCAAAATCACATCCTGGAAGAGAGGATGGTGCACTTTACTTTAAAGAGCGTAGACACCAAAACCACATATCCATGCTAACAACAACACCTAACAGTTTATAGTCTTTGACTAGAATAAAGTCACTGTAACAAGCAGACTGACTTTCAAGACATGCACTCATATACATCTGATTATAAGCCTATTAATATTATGAACATAATATCGCATGTACAGTGGTTGTAACATCATACTGCTGAAAGTCATTTTCATTCACTCATTATGCCCTTAAGTTCTTGTATACTGTGACTCAGATTTAGAGGTAGCACTGCAGAAGAATTAGGATGAGAAAGCATACATTAAAAACAGAGGTATGAGTTGGAGTATGAGTTAGTACCTCTGCCTCTACGGGAGCCTCAGGGCAGCTGTAGAAGTTGGCCACTGCCTGTCGGCTCTTCAAATAACCTGCAGGTGGACACACAGAAAATATTAAGCATGCGCAAACAGAGATACATTGGGTCAACTGATGGTGAATCAAATCATTTAAAGTTTGGTTAGGCAGTTTATTTTGGCATCATTCAGCAAAAATCCCAGGATAAACTTTGAGCATGTTGAAATTCAGTTGGACTGAGCTAAAACTAGACTTCTGCACCTCATCTTGGCACTTTTTCAAGGATTTAGAAATGTTAGGCAATGACAGGAGACTGTGGCCAATCACAGGTCATTTCAGACCGAAGGCGCTCCTACTGGATGTTTTAAAAATGCAGATACAAGTGCACGTCCCTTCGGTGAAAGCTTGACTGAGCGGCAAAAAATCTTGCAAAAAAAAGTTGCTATTCCAGCACTGGCAACAACTGCCTACACTGCAAAGCAACCCACAAAAGGTGGACGAACTTATCAAAAATAGAATCTAAGAGACAGGCTGACAATAAACAGCTAGCTAACATTAGCTAGAGCTTTGAATCACAATGTGTCCTCTGTCTCACTCCCTACAGCTACAGGCCACCTCGTCGGGAGGAGAGCAGGCAGTAGCTCTGGAGACAGGTACTTTGTCAGTGACCAAAGCACCCCGAATCCAGCCAGTGCAAACCTCAGCTCCGGGGACCTGACATCCCCGACTTCCCGCTGAATCAGAAGACTTTCTGTTGCTGCTGTTACACAGGTTAGACCCAGCACTGCTGCTGGTCCCCAGCCCGCAGTGACACCCAGCTCTGGGGGGTTTGCACTGACCAAATTCGCATATACAGCCTCAGACCGAGGTCTGTCTTTAAGCTGCTGCCCACTGTCCTCCCATTCTTGTTTAATTTGTGGACTGATAAACAGAGAGAGAGCTAAGCAAGGAGGAGCTGAGTGAATGCACTGTGAGTAAATCGACAGTGAAATAAGGTTAAATAAATCAATGTATGGGCAACACTGGGTTACTGTATAAAGTGCATGAATATGTCCATGATCATCTGGTGGGAGGTGTATAGTGTAGAGGGGGGAGCTGCAGGACGAGGGTGTAAAAAGTTCTTAGATCTTTTATGTAAGTAGAAGTTGCAAGACCACAGTGTTGAAATACTGTGTTCCAAGTAAAAGCCCTGCATTCAAAATGTTACTCAAGTAAAAATACAAAAGTATTAGCAACAAAATATACTTGAAGTGCTAAACGTAAAAGTACTCATCATGCAGAATGGCCCATTTCCGAATTCTATATATTACAGGGTTATTAATTGATGCATCAAGGTGTTCGTGACCTAAATGGCACAGCTGGTCAAGATGGAGCTCATTTTAATCCCCATATAAACTGCTGGGCGATTTAATCTGTAAAAAATCATCATCATTTATTGGTGGATTGTATTTTGTATTAATAATTTGAATCTTCAAAGTAACTAAAGTTATCAAATAAATGTAAAAGTACAAAAAAGAATAAGTAAAAAAGTGGGAAGTAATAAAAAAGTACAGTAATTCCCTCAGAGATGTAGAGGAGTAGATGCACAAGGTAGCATACAATTAAAATACTCAAGTTACATTCCACCATTGAGTGAGCAGTAAATGATTTTGACATTAGACAATTTCTGGTTAAAAAAAAATCATAATGCAAGTTGAAGGTCACTGTGTAGAGTCGCCTAACTGTAAAACATCTCAGCTTTAAGTATCTGCAACTTTGTTTTTAAAACCAACATGAAATTGCATCTGTGCATTCACCAATGTTTACTTTGGATTTAGTTAGGTTAGCGCGACTCACCAACGGAAGGAGCGTAGCCGTTGTATTTTTGTGAGTCGATGGCGTCTTTCATGGCCTGCAGCACTTCATTGTCTGTAGGCAGGTTTCCAAACACAGTGGGATCCCCTGGGAACAGATAATAGTAAGCAATCACTCAACAGCAAGAGAATATAAAGATTAACCATTACATTCATGTTAAAAGTCAGCATTTCTCTACACATGAAAAAAAATAGGAGTCATGGGATACCGCATACATACATGTGTAAGAAATGTGGTTTGTTTCCAGTCTTAGAAACTAATTGGAAATCTTTAGTCTTTTTTGATTATAGTCACACATTGTTGGAGTAATCTGACGAGTATTTGTCTGACATCTGTCTTATTGATTGTTGGTTAATTAATAAATTAATAACTACTGATTAAAAACAAAGTGGCATCTCCAGAAGTTTTTAAATCACCAGTTTCATCATGCAGAAACCCTCTCACCTATGGAAAGTGCGATCATGGGTTTCTCTGGGTTCGGAGTCAGCTTCATCCCATCCACAATGGCTCTGATGGGATTGAGTGTTTTGTTGGCCATTTCTGAGGGCTTCACTTCCCATCTCTGCCTGCGGCTCTTGGCCTTGGCTGGATACAAGCTGCCATTCACACCGACGTGATGGATGCCGTTCCCGTGTACTGCCTTCCCATTGACTCCGCTTCCATTCAGGCTTTTGCCATTGACAGCGCTTTTGCCGTGGACTCCATTTCCATTCATCTGAACCACGTAAGACTTGTTCTCCATCCTGGAACTGATGAGGATGATGGACAATGAGTGATAGAGCAGTAAAATAAATTTACTCAATACTTCAGTGTAATCTTGAGGTACCGTTTTATGCTACTTTATACTTCCCCAGTACAGTAGTGAAACTTCATCACATGTATTTGACATATATTTACTTTAAACATTAAGGTTAACTTACTTGTGATCAATTTATAAAATATAATGAATTGTTACAGACTGAAATGCCCAACACTGTAAAAAAAATAATACTCAAACTTAGCTCCCCCTGAAACAGCTACAACCTTGATATGTTCCTACATGCAGTGTTGGGGAGTAACTAGTTACATGTTAATGTTTAAGTTACCTAATCAATACTTAATACACTTTTATTTCACTTTGGCAATACTCATGTGGAACTGCAAAAATCTGCCTAGAAATTGTGGTTTCACGCATAAAGGAAATACTAAGGTTTATTGTGATCAAAATATGCTAATGATCACATCTGACTGCGCATATTCAAAGATTATAACCAGATGAACATATTCAGCAGACTTTCTTTGTTAATATTGCTGGATTTTCATTTTATTATTATTTAATTTTTCAGTCATTCAGAATTCAGTCTGTCCATTCATTGAACCGACAGAGAGGAGATGAACCGGAGTCGTTCAGGTCTTTGATGAATTTATTAATGCGCAAAAACATTAGAACATTAAAAGATCGACTTACAACAGTATATCTTCTAAATCATCAATAAAACAGAAAACGTGCATTTTATTTTAATTCAACTCCATTCACAGTTCATTTGTTTAATATCAGACCGTTAATTGAGATTATGAAATAAAATGAATGAAAGTATATAAAAATCACATTTGTACTTACTTCATTATAGCTATTCAACAGGTCTCAGCGAGTGTCTCCAAAAAGCAGCGGTGCAGGTTAATTACTCTCACACAAGATGAACAGTATGGGATGTTTTACGCCGTTATATATCAAGATCCCCGAAAATGGGTGTAGAGCCCTGCCCATATTTCCATTGGTGGAGACTGAGGTTTGTACCATTACACCCCTCTTACATCACTAATCAGAACCATACCACCTCAAACTTTTAGCGGCATCAATTACCGGCCGGAGGAGGAGAAGGGAGGGGAGGCGATGGGACGGGATTACGTAGATGACAGGACACCTCAGTGGCGCCTGCAGGAGTGCGTCATAACGCACTCAAAACAGAGGGCGCAAAGTGCGAGTCAATTGCAGTAGAGATGAATCTAAAACCTGTGTGAAACCTGTGATTTCTTTTCCGACTATAACAAGTCAAACTGTCTGCTGTAGCCTACAATGAGTTTATAGAATTAGACTTTGTCCTTTGTAATGGATTTAAAAATGTTTAACTCAATATTCTAATAAAAAAAACGTCAATCTAAGTCAGGAATGCTCACAAGAAGAGTAACCATAGTCTTTTGCCCCTTTGCTTCTATGGTGCTCCCTGCTCAAACAAGAAGTTACTTATTCATGATGGGTATGACATACTAAGGCTAATACGTGAGTCAGCAAAACATGTTGTGATTTCATGAATCAGTGTCTGCCAGATGTGAGCCTCTAGACGTTCAGGTCACGTTGTGTTAAATCAATATGTCAGACACACAAACAGTTTCGACAAAACACACTGATGGTGTTGTTGTTATGCACTGAGAGCATCTTTGAATGTTCTGATGCATTCATCTATAAGGTTAGCTTCAGTGAACTGCTGTTTGCAGTGAGTACAAGCACACTGTGCTGGTAGTGGAGCAATAAAATGGGTCACACTTAAAAAACATCTGTGGAAAACTACTCCTTACATAATAGCATGTCAGCCAGGCTTTTTTTCCTAAACTGGGGCGTTTTCATGCACAGCAGCGGTTTGTTTTACAGTCCCTTTGAGTGAAATAGTGCCAGTGAAGGTAGGTAAGGTCCTCTGAGAGTGATAAAAGAGAAAAGTGGTTTAAAAAAATGGAGAAATAAAAACTAAAAGGCAGCGTTGCATCAATTATAACAAAGGGTATTTTATTTTTTTCTTATTGACAAATCACATGATGGGAACAAAACTAACAATGCGTTTATCCCACAATACAGTTCTACACCACAAGAGCAAAACAGGCTCACGCTACACAGAAGAAAGGAAAAAGAATAAAGTCATTGCTGTTTTCTTCCTAACAGAGGCGTGGACTCAAGTCACAAGACTCAAGTCACAAATTCAATGACTTTGGATTAAATTTGGGAAAATCAAAAAAGACTTGCAACTCAACTTGGACTTTAACACCAATGACTCGTGACTTCGCTTGGACTTGAGCCTTTTGAAATGAAAACACTTCATACCTTCCCCCATGTCCAAAGTTTAAAATGTATGTTGTGTTAAAAAAGTATGCAGTAATTCAATTTACTTCCCTTTATTTCCTGAATCAACTAATGTTGAACACTGTTCATTCCCACCAAGTCGACACTTAATTCCTCGGATCCTCTTACTTTCATACAATTCGACAGCATCTAGTCAAGTTGCAGGAGAGAACAATGAAGAACTAATGCTACCTTACTAAGCGGCAAACTATACAAAAGATCATTTTGTTCGGTACAAAAACTGCATGGTGTTCAGCAAAAAACGAAATGCATCATGCAAAACATGTGGGTCAAAAATTACAGGAACGCAACAACTTCCACCAAACTTGTTTTAACAAGCAAATACAAAATTTAAAAAAACATTCATGAATGACTTGCAGAGCAATGACTTGGTCCTACCTCTGCTTCTTAATGGGATCTAACAACAATTTTAAAAAGTGATAATTAATTAAAAAAAAAAAAATTTAAAAAACACCACAAAGCTTAACATTTAGTATGAATCCATACTTGTGAGCAGAGATCAAGCTTTTTGTGGACCCTTTTATTGTCTTTTATATCTGGCCAACAAATGTAAAGCATGTCTGAGAACATCCCACCCAGGTGGTATCTGGTATGTCCTGAACACAACATGAGCAAACTATGAGTGTAAGCTGTTATGGGAGTTGTTTTGGCTGCTTGGCTGACCCTTAAGTTTGACCTCCACTTTCCTCCAAAAACTGCAAAGTCATTGGCTAGTACTCCGTCAAGGGGGGACCTCTCAGTTTCATATATCAGCATGGTGGGAGAGTCAACATGCACTCAGCAGAAAGGGTCAAATCTTCAACTTTAAAACTGTATTACCGGCAATAATATCCAAAGGTGTCACAAATGTATTCATATATTTATCTAATGGACGTAAACCCCATGTCATTTGCAGTCATTGGGAGGTTTAAAAGGTGGTCTTGTGACCAGAGAGTCCCCAGAATGAATCTCCAGACAGGCAGTAAATGTGGCTGAGAGGTTGCATGAGTGACTGTTACTCCACAGAGACCTGCTATTGACGTGCCATTGAGCAAGACACAAAACCACCTTAGAAATGCAGTCACTTAGTGGCCAACAGGACAACTCCCAGTATCAGAATTGCTCATCTTATTGTGAAACCAGATGATCTCAGGACATTATTCCACATGGTGGATTAAAACCATTATATTTATTATTCTCCATCTGTTTTTTCTAAATCAAATTTATTAAATAAATAAACAAAACAAAAAAACTCACATCACCCAATAGCTGGTTATAGTGATGTATGGTAGATACACTTTGTTCTCTGTTCCAGAGACTGCATTGCAATAAAAAAATAAATAAACAAATTTAGATTTGTGTATATTACATTTATCAAGCAGGATCATGAGGTTTATCATAAAATTCAGTGAATTAACATTGCTTTGAAATGAAAAAATAACATATTTGAGATTCATTATCACAGGTGGATTAAAATCAATATCACAGGTCAAAGCCCCATTATTTTTTTAAAAAAAATCAATTTATCCCCTATAATCCCCTGGTGGTAGTACTACAGGAGGCAGTGTGGCAGACAGTATTGCACACTGCTATGTGCCATGCCCCATGACATCAGCTATTTTAAAATATGCTGTGATGGTATAAAAATGTCTTGAAAACAATGAAAAACAATTCAGTGTTACTTCATCAGTCATAACTCTTTAGCCTCATGGTGGGAACATGTAACATCACTTGTATCTGATACTATATGGTACAAGGAGAAAGCCAATAAACATCCACAGCTAGCACACCTGAGAATAAAATAAATAAATAAACCTTCATCTGAAAATCCACTAATAGAATTATTCATTGTTTTGAAACACACTCAACATTTTCATTTATTAAATCAGAGGCATTTTTCTGATGAATTCTAATGTGTGGGACTGTTGGATGTGAGAGCTTAAATTGAAATGTCATGGGGACTAATATAATGACATCATCAATTCAAGCATGATGCTGTGTCTATGCATGCCTTTACATTAGCTTTATGGACTTAAATACTGTGAATGTCTGTTGTAAAAATTTCTGTAATAAAGTGTATTCAACAAAAGCAGTTCTTTCAGCGTCCTATTACAGCTGCTTGTATGATCACCAAGACTGACAAAAGGAGTGCTATTCTCAGACTTGCAGGCAGATGCAACAGCAGCCTCAGTGAAGAGGGACGATGTTCAGTGCTGCTGATTGTAGTGTTGTGGTCAACACCAAGTACACCGAGACCAGACCAGTGGGAGTCCCACACTGCATGACACTTTTACGATAAAATGTGCAACATGCAAACCATAAGCACTCCTCAAATTAATCTGAAAGATCCACCTTCCCATTAAAAACACCCTTGTATTTACAGTAAACAGCAATAAAAGAGGTGAATGAAGAGGAATCTTCATTTGTTTTTTGTGGGTGTTTTTATGGGAAGGTGGAACTTCCAGATCAATTTGAGGAGTATTTGCATGTTCTACATTTCATCATAAGTGTGTCATCCAGTGTGGGACTCACACCTGTAGTGTGAACAGTAGCCGGCTCAGCCTGCAGAAGTCTCTAGTGCACCTGCTCTATGGGCCGCACAATACAGAAGCAGTGCCCATCATCCAGGTAATTTCATACACAGCAGTTGAACCATTTTGACTTCATGTGTGACTGAGCATCTCTTAGAGGAATGAACGGGGCCGTGACACCAATGCTGTTTCCAGGTCTCTTTATACATTCATGGGGTGAACACACACTAATTTTAGCCCCTTTACCAGCGAGATGCAATGACGTTCCACCACAAAATACCGTCCGTCTTCATCCAAGCAGCGCTCAAGCATCATTCCAAATTAGTCTGAGTTTAAAAGAGAGACTGAATAAGTACAAAATGTAATATATTCAGCCTGTCTGTAATGTCAGACGTGACATACCAGTAAAAAAAAATAAATAAATAAATTGAGCAGCATGCTAGTCTACTGGGAAAGGAGTCTAATATTAGGGTATTTTCTCGTGTTTAAAAAAAACCCTGTAAACAGCCTAGTCTGACTGAAATTGGACTATCCTTAGCTCGACTAACACACCTAGATAATTCGATTGAAAATCGAACTATTGCTTATTGTTTGACTGGAGTCGGACTCGACGTTCTGCGCATGCACCACTTTCTTTCGCAGGCTTTCACCCAGAAGAAAAAGGAGATGACGTAGCAGCAGTGCAGTAACTCCCGGAAAAACAAACAAACAAACACCATAGCGACCGAGAAGCACAAGACGCACTTCTGGATGGACAAGGGAACTAAATTCATGCTCCGACAGCTAAAGGAGCTTAACGTTTTGAAGTTTATGGACGGTAGGAAAACGGGAAATGCGGATTTATTTTAAAAAGTTCCTGAACAAGAACCAGTACTAGTTCAACTATATTAAAAAGGACACAGCACCGCCTATCGAGGCAGAGTCAGACGTACGTCAGAAATTCGATTTTCTCTTCTGCATATATACTCAGACAAGACGAGAAGTTCGACCTGACTGATTAGCCGAGCTATGAGCTTAGCTCGACTACTGCGTACATGTAAACGTACTGACTGTATCATGCAATGTGGGACTCACATTGGTCTTGGTCTTGTCTCAGTGTCGCCCTGCCTTCTTGGTCTTGTCTTGGTCTCAACACACTCTGGTGTTGGCCATGACTTGGTCTCAGTTTAGGTGGTCTTAACTACAACATGATGTTTAAATGTACCACGAGACATGTCTTGATAAAATAGTCAAAAGGCATTATGAAGGTGAATTTTATGTGTGGGAATCTTCCTTTGTTTTCTATGAACAAACAAATACAAACAAACACAAGGAGCTGGAATCAACTAAACAATCTATATTCAACACTCATTTTTGCACAGGCAATTTAGTGATATTTCTACATTTGTGGTCTTGCCCGGTCTTAAAATAAAATCCTGATTCCTCTTTGTCTGAGACTGAAACGAGAGCAAGACCTTCAACTGGTCTTGAGACCAGTCTCAGCACCAAGACCGATCTCGAGTACTACAACACTGGCTGACTGTATTCAAAGAACACAGAAAACTGGTTTGGACAGTTGTTGTTTTTTTCTTTGTTTGTTTGTTTTTCTCTTAAAAATATTGTCAGTTTCTTTACACACTTTGACCCAGAAGCCATTAATAAAAGGGCATTCAAAAATACAATGTAAATATGAACCCTTAGTGATTTTACACTTATTACTTATTGAAAGCAAAGTTTTTTACTAGAGGATTTGGCTTTGTTGGTAAATAAGCAACCTGAAGAGGTTATAAAAGCTGTTTTAACAGAGATACATGCACCCATTAACAAGGTGCACCTGGCTCTTATTTTCTTCTTTCCTGCAGTCAGTCTGCTAATTTATCTGTCTGAGAGCGGCATGATAAGAGCTTCTCATAGTGGGATATGCTAAGGTCAAAGTAACCGGCGAGCTGCCCGCACACACACAGCAGAGATGAGACACAGGCCATATATGTGTATAGTTAATATATTATATAACTTAACCAAGGGACTAATATAAGCAGCAAATACGAAATTTCCACCATAATGTCGTCATATTTATCCTGTTTTAGGGGTGGATTTTAGAGACTTATATAACAAGTCAATATTCACACAGTATACCCTTTGAAACTTTGTACCCTGCCATTCAACTACCACTGTATCACTTTGCCAAGAGCCTTGGTCAGTCTGTCCCCGACTGCTGGCAACAAAATTACATGCGCAAACAAAGTACATGCTACGTGAGCATGAATGATTCTCAAGAGAGCAAGATGAACAAGTATGAGCAAAGAAAACTTTTAGCAACCCCTTCATTTTGTGGAAGCTAGATTAATGAACATTGACTACTAAACATCAGACTGTAGGCAGGTGGATTGATGGACTACATTTACATGTATGTCACGCATTGCAAGTAAATAATAGAGGCAAATGTTGTGCATTAGCCTGACAATCTAGACTAGTCAAGACCAAGACTTTAAGGGGTTGACATCAAGTCAAGACCACGACTAGGGCAGGGCGACACCGAGACAAGACCAAGACAAGACCAAGACCAGTGCAATGTGAGTCCCACACTGCACACCGTTAGTGAGCACTTCTCCTTTTCCAAGATAATACATTCGCCTGACAGGTGTGACATATTGAGATGCTGATTAAACAGTTGGATTACCACATATGTGTGCAATAAAAAGCCACTCTAAGATGTGCAGTTTCATCACACAACACAATGCCACAGGTGTTGCGAGTTCTGAGGGAGTGTGCCATCAGCATGCTGACTGCAGGAATGTCAACCAGAGCTGTTGCCCTTAAACTGAATGTACATTTCACTTCCATAAAACGCCTCCAATGTCATTTCTGTGAATTTGGCAGTACATCCAACCGGCCTCACAACAGCACAAGTCAATTACAATGACAAACTGCTGTCAGGTTAAGACCCTGGTGAGGACAACAAGCATGCAGGTGAGCTTCCCTGAGACAGTTTCTGACACATTGTGTTCTTTGGTTGTGCTAAACAATCGTTGCATCAGCTGTTTGGGTGGCTGATCTCAGATGATCTTGCACGTGAGGACACATTACATTGCTTCTAGAGGTAGAACAGTCTCAGCTATGATTATGTAAGATTATCCTGTATAATTTTATGAACTTCACCTTCAGACTGCAGAGTCTTGGTGAAATTCCAGATTCAATACTTCATGATTAGACTTGCAGTGTGAAGTTCATTGCCCTGCTTTCACAGGACACAAGACAATTAATTCAAAACTACTAGACTTGGATTCAGTAGAGGCTGCTTTAATTGTAGTTCTCAACTCAGTTACTTGCTAAGAAATCTGTAAGCTTAATAACTCCCCAGACCTCTATTAGACCATTAAAATGTAAAGAACAACATTCTTCATTAAATGGCCACGTGAAACATATCAGGTCAAGGTGAGGTCCATTATAACACCTGATCACATCAAAGCAACAGAATGTCCTATACTTGTTCTCTACTGAGCTTTCTGTTCATGATGTATTATTCAAGGGCACATTTACAAATCAATCCCAAGGCCAAAAGCCAGTAACCCGTGTCCTCATTTTACCTCCACAGCAGAGGAGTGAGTGATCTACTACTCCCTTGGACAGTGCTGTGTAAATACACATATGCAAACAGAGGGCGTTACTGTCGGCCTCCGTGCTGACCCTTGTGATACGCCATTCAGGTCTACACCAGTTTTTTTTAACATAAATTTGACCATCATGTGGACAGTCTGTGCTGTGTCGTGCCACATGGCAACCTGCAATAGAGAGCTGACTTCCACTAAGCTGATAGTCTGACTCAGGAGACAGCCACATAACAGGCCAAAGGAAAGTAGATGTGACGCCCAGTGGGCGGTCCATGGGTTGGAGGTCCATCTCTGCCCAGTGAACAAGGCAGTGGACTGGACACAGGCTAGTCCACATGCTACTCTTTTTTGTATTGTATTTTGTGCCAGTGATATTTAACTGAAACCAGGCTCTTTATATAACACCAGGTAAATGACCTCTGAGCTTGTAACACAGCTGAACTGACTTTGGCGCTTTAAAGAACATTTATCTCCACATCAGAATGCACACATTGGATGCCTTTAAAGAAGATGATTCTACAGGGCAGCCATGATAACATCTCTGCAAGGCAAACCCAACAGTTGGAAAAAAAATGTTAGCATTGGGGGGATACCTTACATTTACATGTTACCATGTAGCATGTGAGTCCTTAAGAGGGGGTCCGTGACCCCTAGAAGGTCCTCCGAGTTATTGCAGGGGAGAATCTAAGTTTTGATTTAAGTTTGCAACATATTATTAGCAAACCTATTTGATATAAAGAACACAACATTAATGACAGGCTAACTCATTCATTCATTTTCGAACAAAAGACTCTGACTCACCATCCACCTCAGAAACCACTGCCAAAAGAGTAGAGGGTGAGGCTAACACACTGGGCCATGCTTCAACTGCTGCTGACTTAGCATCTACAGGCAAGCACAAACCAGAAAGGAAACAAAAATATTCAGAGAACTATCTCAAGTGCAACTCAATTTTATGGAGTATATGTAGTAGGGGGTCCCTGCTACATCTGTTTTTGAGCTAAGGTTTCCTGGGCCTGAGAAACGTTGAGGGACCCTGACATAGCTGATACACTGAAACTTTACATCTTGATAACACTGTGGTGTGGTTAGGTTTAGGCACAAAAACCACTTGGTTATTGGGAGGAAAACATCATGATTTGGCTTAAAATACCCAGTTTGGGGAGAGCAATACCACTGGAAAAGCAGCAATGTCTCCATAAAAACAACTGCTTTTTGTGTCTAATGAGCTGCTGGAAACACTGCAATGACTCGCTAAATCACAACCTGTTTTATTGTTTGTTTATTTTATGTTAGTTTCGAGCATTGGTCTACAGTGGTCTGCAGCTTGGCAGGCATCACACCACCCACCATCTCTATGGAGTTAGATTTGTCTCATTAATACCTGTAAATGCACAGAGGGTGATCTACAAATATTTCTTGATCTGCACACGTTTCATAATTATGTGTGTGAACAGATCGACAATCTGTGTGTAAATGTGTAATCTGTAAATATAAAACACATTCCGCAATACAAAAAATATCTGTGAATACATTAAATTAATTTGCAAATAAATGAAAAGCATTTGTGAATATCTTCCTAACATTTACAACTTTCGAACAGGCATTTGTGAACTGTGTTTTTATTTGTGAATCGAAAAAACATTTGTGGATCTCAGTTCTACGCGTGTGGATTTGCTTTTTACACACACAGATTTTTGAGACAAACTTTCCGCCAGTCCGAACGAAAATGCATCTTCTACCGTGGCCCTCTTTACAGGTTGGATGGTACTGACTTCTGGTCTATTAACAATGTATAAAATGCTGCACCCTGCTTTCGTCCACCTAGCCCGCAACATGAATGTTTACTGTTGCCATGGCAACAGATGCTGTTTCAGTAGCTAACATTAGCTTAGCGCAATCTACATATTAACAATGAACAATACAACTACAATATTACATTTCTAAACAAAAAGAGCTACCAACACCAACAGCTATTCTATCAAAGACCTTAACCAGGGTGTTGCCACTTGTCATATCTTACAACAGTTAACGTGACCTCACTGAAACGATTAAATCTAACTAAACACGGTGCGGTCAGCAAAGACATTACAACTACATTAGTAAGAGTACACTAATAATAAGATGTGAAGTGCTCTGTGACTTTAATCCTACTCGAAAGAATAAATGAAAAATATAAAGGATGAGTTGGCTGATAACTGCCAACTGAAGAAGCCGCCAAGCCACCGTGCCTTTCATACTCAAACAGAAATGTATACAAAAGTGTGTGCCAGATACATAGAACAAATAAACACACACTAATACTCACTGTATGACATTAACATAAAACAATGAATGCACGTTACTTATCGCTGATTATTATTAAAACAACAACAACAAAAAACAGCTCATAGAAAGACTGCGTGCTCTTACTTTCACATGCGGAAATGACGTCATCAGCTGGGTGATCACGTGCTATCCAAAGATGGCCAAGTGATACGAGTGCATTTTCATTCGGACCCGCGGAAAGTTTGTCTCAAAAATCTGTGTGTGTAAAAAGCAAATCTACACGCGTAGAACTGAGATCCACAAATGTTTTTTCGATTCACAAATGCCTGTTTGAAAGTTGTAAATGTTAGGAAGATATTCACAAATGCTTTTCATTTATTTGCAAATTAATTTAATGTATTCACAGATATTTTTTGTATTTGTGGAATGTGTTTTATATTTACAGATTACACATTTACACACAGATTGTCGATCTGTTCACACACATAATTATGAAACGTGTGCAGATCAAGAAATATTTGTAGATCACCCTCTGTGCATTTACAGGTATTAATGAGACAAATCTAACTCCACACATCTCCTCCACCTCTAGATGATAAAGTCTGCCCATGTACTACATCACTTTAGAAATATTGATATGCTATGTATGAATCATGCAAATATAATGTATTTGTGGTTTCAAGGAGCGTACAATGCAAACATTTTTTTTAGGGGACTGGGCAGATGAGGCTGCACTGAGGCACACTGGTGCTGTGAGCTAAATGCTAACTTCAGCATGCTAACATGCTGCCAATGACAATGCTAAAATGCAGATGTTTAGCAGGTAAGGTTTACCATGTTAGCCCAGCATGTTTACATGCTAAATTTGCTGATTAGAACTAAACAAACAATACAGCTGAGCCTGATGGGAATGTCGTTAGTTTTGCAGGTCTTAAACCAAAGTATTGGACAAGTAAGTCTGTCTGAACGCAGCCTAATCAATGAAAGCTTCAAATTTTATGGTAATTCATCTCATAGTTGTCGAGACATTGTACTCAGAACCGCAAATATAAACCTCATGGTGGTGCTAGTGGAAAAGTCAGGGGATCACCAAAATCGTTAGGATACATCATCCTGGAATCATGACTGTACAAAATGGCATCTAGTAGATTTTGAGATATTTCACTTGCTTAAGTGAAAATTTTGATCCGCTAGGATTATCATTACATTCATTACATTACACAAATTTCATGACAATCCATTCAACAGGTGCAGAGATAGAGTCTGGACCAAAGTGTTGAACTGAGTAACAAAAACACATCACAAGGCTCTGTTGAGAACCCCATTGGGTTATTTATTGATGTATCACCAAGCAAACACTGAGAAACCATTTTATGTAGATACAAAATACCCAAACATTCAAGAGACCCCTGCAAGAGGAAATGCTACAATAAAAACTGAGAAGAGACACAAGATGGTTTAGTTCTCGCTCTATATCACGCAGTAATATAGCAGTAGCTCAGTCCATAGGGAGTTGGGTTGGGAACTGGAGGGTCGCCTGTTCGAGTCCCCGTCCGGACCAAATATGGAGCCTGGACTGGTGGCTGGAGAGGTGCCAGTTCACCTCCTGGGCACTGCTGAGGTGCCCTTGAGCAAGGCCCCGAACCCCCCCAACCGCTCGGGGCGCCTGACCAAGGCAGCCCCCTCACTCTGACATCTCTCCACTTTGTGCATGTATAGGTCCTGTTTGTGCATGTGTGTGTCTTTCGGACCTGTGTGTTAATGACAACGGAGTGAAAAAATTTAATTTCCCCTCAGGAGATTAATAAAGTATTAAAAATTAAATTAATTAATGTATATTTGTTTGATAGTGCAGTCACCACCCTTCAATTAAAGGTGGAAACTAGAGGTCTAAGGTTATATATGTCATTTGAAACTTACTGAATAGCAGTCTTTTAAAAGTGTTAATAAGATTATTTAAAGCTGCAGTTTTTTTGGCTACTTTGGGGACACAGAAGCTGAACATTATCCATCTTTTGCTTGACATATCATGGCCTTGTAGAGTTTATATGGCTAACTTGTTAACCATCTGTCCTCTCTTTACACAACCAACGAACACAGAGCAACATTAGGATTCATTTGAGGTTGCATTTATGTCCACCTATTTGTGTCACTCTCCATTTAGCTCTACTTTAGACAACACCTACCTCTGAGAAAAATATGTCTTGTTGGCTGCTACAGGCTCCACCTTCTTCACCTGCTAGTAACTAACTTTGAAACAAGGTTGATTGTGGTTAAACTAAATAAATCCAAAGATGCTAAAACACTCCACAGAGCTGAGGGGAAATGCAGAGTTGGGTCATAATTCTCTGTGGATTCACCAGTACAAGCGACCCCTTTCACATTACACACAGTCATTTGACCTGTTGTTCACATTAATATGTTTATCATTGCAGCCTTAAAAATTGCACATTCAAGTCTTCATTTCAAAATGTCAGTTTGCCTGTATCTTGAGTCCCACTCGATTCAACAATTGTTCAAGAGGTAAGTCGAACAAAGTAACAGTAACCTCAGACTTGATGTCAGATGCAGTATATCATCCAGTGTCATTGTATTGCAGATGTATATATTACAATAAGTAACAAGGACTTGCAGTACAGAAATGTGAAACTGAGTGTCACCATAATGATGTTAATCCACCAGAGAACCCTGACAAGTTGATTTTCAGACTGTAAAATGTCCGTCTTTCTGTGTATTTTAGTGTTTTTGTTGCAAAGTGTACTCTTTGCGAATATATCACTACCTAATTCCGCAACTCCAAATATCATTTTAAGTAATGGTGTCAAAAAGCCAGTACAAGACAGGCTATAGTCTGTATGTTCAAAGGTTCTCATTTATGACTGAAAGTCCTTGCAGCCTCATACTCTAACAGCAGTCTTTTCTTGTTAATGCGAGGTTTGTAATCAGGGTCGCAAACAAGCGAGTCCTCGCTGTCACTGCTTGAAGAGTGACTGGAGAAAAGAGTGTTCCAGTCGAAAGAAGAATCTGCAGCTTCTTCCTCCACCTCCCGCCTGTCCTCATCATTGTCATCACTGCTGCTTTGTACCACAGATTCTACATGCCTGATGGAAGATCTCCACTTTGTCACTCTGTGACACTCCTGAGCACTCAGTCTGATAATAGTCACAAAGGGCTGTAGCACATTGGATTGCAGCAGCACAGCCTGACTTGGCAGTGATAACCTCAGCTGGACTCTTTGGGCTCTGCTGGTCTCAGACCTGACAGAAGGACAACTGGAGCTGGACGTAGTAGTGACGACAGTGGAGCATGGTTGAAAAGGACTTATGTTGTGTGTATGAGGATAAGGATTGCTGGAGTTTTGAGGGACAACCTGTCTAGATGATTCAGTAGATAAAGGCATGTCAGTAGCAGCACAGACTGAGGATAGAGTCTCTGAATGAGACATAGAGGTAGAAACATCTTGTATAGGAGGCCCAGAGACATTGAAGTTGGTTAAGGGCGGGCAACTTGTCCAAAAGTTAGTAAGGGCCTTTTCGAACTGCTCAGGTAAAGGGTTTTGACTGAAATCGTCAAGAACCTGTGAATGTCTTGTGGAAGTGCAAGCCCTTCTGAACTTTCTTGAAAGTTCGGACCGAGACTTGCTAGTTGGAGGTTGAAAGCTGGTAGAGGTAGATGCATCCTGGAATACAGGAGCTGTTTGTACTTTGTATGTTGTGTTCTGAGGTTTTGTCAAGACCACAGTGTCTGGTGGGTTGAAGGTAGAGTCTTTTATTGTTTGAGGTATGGCATTGTTCCCTGAGGTATGGTGGTGTGGAGAGTGTCGTACCTGAGGACTGGAAGCGGATGCTGCCTGTTTTTTACTAGACCTGGTGAAGTGTCTTAGAGATGCTCGATGGGGTTCAAAGGTAGGGCAGACCCCTCTGATGGAGGCAATGTCTATCAGTCGGACCACCGGCGACAACAGGGCAGGCAGAAGAGCGTCTCTGGACAAAGAGGGTTGTGGTAGAAGTTTTGTTTGAGACATACCACTTGCTGTTCCAGAGATCTGCTCATCTTCAGGGTTTGCTTGTTCACATGTGCGGGCTGCTGACTGAGGAAGGGTGGAGGTCTGTGAAGGTGGATGCTGTTGGTCAGGGGGAGATGGGATGAGGTCAGAGGGAGTGCGGTCCTGCGATGAAGTGGTGGATGAGGACGACTGGAACAGTAGGGGAGAAGAAGAAACATTGGCCTGAAGCAGCAGCTCCTCTGAGCACTCGTCAGGACACTCCTGCAGGATGCTCCTCACCCATCGCTGGTGTTTGGAGCAGAACTGAAGGGAGGAGGCAGCTTCTTGAGTACAATCACTGCTTCTCTGACTGGTTCCCTCCTTTTCCTTGTCACTGCTCTCTTCATCCACCCTCTTGACCACCTCGCCATCCTCCTCAGTTTGTTGATGTCTGCTAACATCTGATTTACTGTCATTCTCCTGTATAAGAGAGAAGTCTTTGGATACATTTTGGTCAGCCTCTCCTCCTTCCTGAAAAACCTCTGGCTGAATCTGTGGGGGAGTCTCAGCTTCCACTGACTTGAGGAGAGCTTTTGAAGAACTGCTATGCAGATCATCCATTGAGAGTAGAGAGTTTTCCATTTCATTCTTTCCACGTGCTGATGACTGAGAAATACTCCTCGGACGACATGATGCAACATCTAAAGGAACGCACAGGCATTGCATTTTGATTAACAAATGTGCTATTATCACCAAAAGAATAAATACATTGTTGGCTAAATGTAAACACAATCTTTTGTTGCCATGCAAAGATAAAGTGCAACATATAAGAACACACAAAAGCCCCTTTTAAACTGCCTCTTCAAGGTGGGAATTTCACGCCATACAACAGGGATGGTAAATGATTGTTATTGTCATGTTAATGCCACTCTTATCGTTTAGAAAGTTCTGCCGATGCGTTTGTTGAATCTCACACTCGAGGCCGACGTTGTTGTGTGCTGATATGCTGATATGATGCCGTAGTTGTTTGGTTCTGTGTATAAATGGGGTGCATTAAGGCAGCATTAAGAAGGGACGTTGTACTGTCTCTACAGCATGATCTCTGTGTAAAAAGGGCTATAGTTTAGGCACAATTTCCTCTTATTTTGCACTCTGTTGAAAAGGAAAGTTGGTTTACAGGTCTTGGGAGAACAACTGCATATGTGGAAAAAGTTGTCTGATAAATTGCCCTAGCTGATGTGTCAGTGTTGGTTGGGTCTGAAGACCACATGTTTGAAAAGAAAAAATCTGGGGGTGTGGAGTTAGAGAGGAGCTTATCAGACCTCTGTAGCTCCTCACTTCTGCTTAGGGTTAGCGTCTCGAAGCTACATTAGCTGCTACTATAATAACACACCTTAACATCAGATCAAACTGTCATCACTTGAGGTCATGTAAGCACCACGTTTTGATGAGGAAGAAGAACGCATGGAATAAAAAAATCGACTTTAACACAATTTTGTAGACTTACAACCAATCAGAGCAACACATGCAAGTTGGGGCAGTACTTGGTCCAGTTTCAACCAGGAAAAAATGGGTTTCTGGAAACATTTAAGGCGGGAAATAAGCCATGCACTAACAGATTCTTCATTCATTATTTGATCAGCGCTGCCTAGTTTGACAGTTTGATCTCAGTTTCGTGAGCCTGGTACGTTGTGCTATGTATCAGAGAGACTTTTTTGTGTGACAAGTGGCGCTCCTTTGTCAATCATTATATCAAACTCTCCTCACATTAGATAAACAGCTGTGACTGGCCCAGCCCGCAACCGGCCAGCTGGAAATCTGTGAACGGAAGGAGGACCAGGCGCATCTGCCAGAGCAAATAAAACCTGAGCTCGCAGAAATTCATATGGTTCCCAGTCTGGTGGAGTACAAACTGATAGTGGACAAATATAACAAGACGTTGAGAGGAAAGACTTTATGGCTTTTGATTAAAGTGTTTTATAGCCATAATATAACATTTATTCAATTATGTATTTTATCGTATTCTTGTTTTTAAATGTTTTTCTTGCCTATTAGCTATTTTTTTTATTGTCTTTTATTTTTATTGGTTTTATTACATCATTTTTATCATTACAATTTTCATGTGCACTGGTCTCAAATTGTTTTGCTGTCAGAGAACAACAGTGAGTTAAGAAATAATTGTATCAATGACGTAGAGTGTTATCAGTTCTCTCGTGAGCTGCATTAGTCATTTGTTTCAGATCTCTGAAACATCGCCCACATCTGATATTTGTTTAGTGATTCAAACAGGTCAGGTGTTCTTCCGTTCTCTGGCTTTTGCACTGCTTTTGCACATCTTATCAGAGTTTAGTGTGAGAGATTATGAATGGGGACATCATCTTCCTACATAGTAAGGGTGTAACGATCCATCGATCTGGATCGAGATATATCGATTTAATGATCAACGATCCACTATCATCGATGCAAAGTGAAAACATCGATCTATAGCGCCATCTTTAGGATAGGCTTTTATCTTAGCTTTTTTTTTAGTCTGTGTCACTGTCAAACAGTGGCAGGCAGATGACAAGCAGCCAAGAGAAAGAGGATGAGGATAACGTTTAATTACTCAGAAATACATCAGCAGAGTGGAAATAGTTTGGATTTGGGGGAAAATAAGGATCAACAGTCAGAGCACATGCCGTATGTAAACACTGACAGAGATAAAACACTACGTAATGTTACCTGCCTGGACGAGCGTCTCACTCCGCTAACTTCTCACTACAGCAACATCAGCTGCTCTGTTTTAACAATGTTCAGCTGAAAAAATGTGCATGTAGGCAAAAATAACCGAGTGATAGTGGTGAGTAATAATAATAATGACGTTACATGTAATTTGTTAAACTATGAGTACAGGAAAAATGTCTGCTAGCCGCTAGGCTAATTTACACAATGTAAACATGCTTAAGCTAATTTCAGGTCACTATCAAAAAACAATTGTTTTGTCTCTGAAGCTTTACAGTTAATACTGAGCTGAATGTTATACTTTTGTTGAATGATCTTGTTGTTAATCTGTGCTTTATGGCTGTTTGGGGAAGTTTGCCTTAAGGGCTTTAAGCCAGATATTCCTGAAGTTAATGAAAAAGATAATTGTTTGGGTTAAAATGAAAACATTTTTTTCAGAAAGGTCTCTCTGACAGAAAGCCCTGATGGTTAACTTATCCCATTTGCTTTTTTATGTGTGTCGGTGGAGTCAGTTTTAAGTGAACTTTACTGTACTTACTATTTATGCGTTTTATGGCCAAAAGTGGAAAAAAAAGAAAGGGTGGCAGTGTCTTCTGTTACAGACTGTGTTAAATGGGCATTTAATATTAGCAACCACGAGAGGTCCCTGAGCATCCATCCATCCATCCATCCATTTTCATCCGCTTATCCAGGGCCGGGTCGCGGGGGCAGCAGGCCAAGCAAAGCACCCCAGACATCCCTCTCCCCAGCAACACTTTCCAGCTCCTCCTGGGGGACCCCAAGGCGTTCCCAGGCCAGACGAGATATGTAATCCCTCCAGCGTGTTCTGGGTCTGCCCCGGGGCCTTCTACCAGTGGTATGTGCCCGGAACACCTCCAGCGGGAGGCAGCCAGGAGGTATTCTGATCAGATGCCCAAGCCACCTCAACTGACCCCTTTCGACGCGAAGGAGCAGCGGCTGTAGTCCGAGCTCCCTCCAGATGTCCGAGCTCCTCACCCTATCTCTAAGGCTGAGCCCAGCCACCCCACGGAGGAAATTCATTTCCACCGCTTGTATCCGCGATTTCATTCTTTCAGTCACTACCCAGAGTTCATGACCATAGGTGAGGGTTGGGACGTAGATGGACCAGTAAATTGAAAGCTTTGCTTTCTGGCTCAGCTCCCTCTTCACCACGACGGACTGGCGCAGCGCCCGCATCACTGCAGAAGCCGCACCAACCCACCGATCCATCTCACGCTCCATTCTACCCTCACTCGTGAACAAAACCCCAAGATACTTGAACTCCCTCCCTCCTACTCGTATGTCCCTGAGCATACAGTCATAAATATGCACACAAAATATGAGGCTAACTGGTCAAGTAGTTTGCAAGATTAGCTGCAGACAGACACACACACTCCCACAAGCAAATAACCAAATGCATGATCTTCTGCAGGCTAACATGTGGCAGAGATAATAATTGCCTCTCCCAAACAGAAGACAACTAACATATTGTCTGGCTAAATGAAATGAGCTGACACAAAATGGCAATCCAGTGTGATTATCAGGCCAGGCCTGCATCACCGATCAATCATTTTTTGTATTTTCTATATTATTTTTACAGTACTTAGTGCACATATGTAGTACTAAATACACAAGAGAATGAAACTGCTATGCTGTAAAAACAGGAAAAGTACTAAAAGTACAATTCTGATTTACAGCAAAGAGATGCTGTCCTGTTGTCCATGCACTTATGCAGTGAGTTTAACATTTGTATTTTAGGAGGCGTTTCTTACCACAGTGCAGCAGATTCTTCAGAGTTGTTGCAATGTTTGTGGAGTCAGAGGTAATTACTTCCAACAGTAGCTTCTCCTCCTCAGTCTCAGGACTTTGTTTCTTCAGTATCTAGTTCACACATTTGTATATGGCAAAATGCAGTCAGTGAGAAATTCCTATAACGATATCAGAGGCAATTCAAGTTGATGAACAGGCCTCAAGACTAAACACTATGGGCCTCACTCACCACCCATTACTAAAAGGAAATTTCTTCTTAAAACCTACTTACACAGTTTTCATGACGATTCTGACACTCATCAATGTTTTCTTATTTGGGATTTGTTCATAGGTAAGAACAGAATCTACGCACACATATTTTTATCATTTATATTACTTTTTAATGATTATTTTGATTATTTTACAAAAAACATTCTGGTCTTTTAAAACACTACACAAACACTTCAGTTCACAGCAGTTATGTTAACGTGAATCATGCCATCTAGTAATTAGCGGTTGATGATATTAGAAAATATCACAGGCAGGTCGGAGGGGCACAACAAAAACGGGACAAGGCAGCATTCTGAGTAAGTTATTAATAACAATGCATCGTCCACCTCCTTCTCTCCCCCTCTCAGAAGTTGTTTGTTTGTTTTTTTGGAGTGCGGAGCTCCACCCTCTTTAGATTTTCAGTTGGGCATTCTTGACTTAATTCTCTCAACTTCTTGTACTTCCTCTTTAGTTTCTATGTGTGCACATGGCCCTGCAATCTCATGCCCTTTTATGAGGACTGTTGTGGTGTTTACCAGAGCTAATTAGGATCAACTGACGTGCGTTTAACATAGGAGAACAAGGATATTCATCATTATAAGAACAGATGTGCAAACAATTCTGTGGTTTAAGAACACATCTTGAATCCTGACATAGACTTTTCTTAGAAACTCTCTTACGAACGAATTTATGAAAACAACCTTGGAAGATACTGGAAAATGAAGCCCTGTGTGTTTTGGTGAGAAACACTGAATGAAAACTAAAAAAAAGGGTACCTTGGGCACTCAACTATTGAGACAAACACATTATTTGTGTATTCCTTGTTCTTGACCGTTGTAGTTGCAGTACCTTTATTTTTCTTTCCTCTTATCATGTTTACTGTATGCACCAAGACAAATTCCCTTTAAGTGATAAACTACTCATTACTTACTAAATAAAGTTTTCATTTATAATAAAATAGAGTGCAAAATTTTACCTTATAACACCGTCAGAGATTCTACATCTCATCTACCAAAATAATGTTTCAGGTAAGTCTTTCAAAACTGGACAACAAACAGCAAACACACATTAAAGCACACACTAGAACACACACCTTATCAATGTAGGTATCTCCTGGTAACACAGTCTCCAGCTCATGTAGGTAGTGCAGCAGCCTGTCTTCCACTTTCTGGGCGTAATGTTCACCATACTGCTCCTCCATCTGAGTCTGAAAGACAGCAAACACTAAACATGTCACCTGGATAAAACCCTCGATCAGACGTTCTGCATGTAGTTTGGTACTTCGGGTTTAATTATGCATTCAGAAATCTAGAAAGTAAACTGAAAGTTAGTTGTCATAAAGAAACATAACCTGGCTTGCACACAATTTTGTGTAATCAGAGCTTGTTTCATTTAATTTACTGCACGGGATAGATGAAACAGTCATGGTGCGGGTTTCAAAAGAAAACATTTTTATCCGCAGTGTTGCTCTCTATTTGTTTACTGTTTGTCCAGTGAATTTAAATATCTGTCTCATCCAGAGGTTTCTAATGCCAGTCCAGCACCCTCTAAACAGTTTAGGAAGAATGATCTAGCATGTTTCCCCACAAAGTTTAGGTTTATTAGGTGTGGTTGGCCACAACAGGAAACAATGATGCAAAGCATTTCTCACTTCTCATGACACCATGTCTCAGATGTTCTGAGGACACCTACAGCCCTGATACATCAGTATGCATCAGGGTTTAGTTTTAAATATGGATCTGTAGTGCCCCCTGCTGGATGGCAAAGTTAAGGGCTGAGAGAAAGAAAACACCAAAGCCATCATACTCTTATAACCCGGGTGCACAACCAATCACAGCAGAATAAACATGATAAATCTATGTGTAAACAAACAATATTAAGAGGATTTAGACTTCAATTCTTAAAAAAAATTCTAAAAAATATCATGTCAAAGGCACAATTAAGAACCACACCAGAACTAGTTTCCATGATACATTTTTTTTCTGGATGTGATTTATGATATATATATTTGACTGAACTTCAAATGGGTTAAATCTAATATGTAGGTATTATTCTAAATGTCTGCCTGTATCCCTATGTGATTTATTATATTCGATTTGATTCATCCTCTGATGCGTTGTATTGTGTGTATCCTTTTCACAGAGGCATGCTTGCTCCACATGTGGGAGTATCAGACAGCATTGTTAAGCTCTGCTCTGATTGGTCCAACTACCATTTATTTGTTAAAGCCACAGTTAAGGTCATTTATGCATATCAAACAAATGTTTGGCCCTGAATCGATGTCCGTCTGGAGGCTAAAGACCTTTAGTTGCACAGTTAAGAGCTGCTGTTCTTCCTCTGGTCATCAAGGTTGGCAGATTCAAAAATAATAAAATATGAAGGTTCAACGTTAATGGGTTGTTTTTTTTTCCACTTTCACAATTGAGAAAGTGGGTCAGAGATACCAACTTGCCCAAAGAAAATTTTTATTTGCCCTCATACAATTGTTTTTTGTTTTGTTTTTTTGCGGCTATCAAATAATTTGCAAAGTGAGTGAGTGAGTGAGTGAGTGAGTGAGTGAGTGTGTGAGTGAAAGTCCAGGCATCTAAAAACCTAATGAAACCATCAACATACAAATCTTAATTAGAAGGAAGCAAGCAACAATTTAAACAATAATGAAATACATTTTTGTATTTTTATTTGCTTTGATTAAAAGAATCTTGGCATTAGTTGTTTTAATTATGTATTAGAAGCTGCTTAGAGCTAGTTTTAGGAAGTTAAACAGCTCATAATTCCCTCTCTACTATGTATTTTATGTTGCTGTGCAAACATCACCACCATCTCCTTTAAACAGCTGCATTATTAAGTTTCTCACCCCAAACTACATTTTACAAGATTACATTTGAACACAACATAATAATGTTATAATTGACCTTTGCCCAACAGTCATTTTTACTGAATAAAGCATGAACACACTATAATGTAACTCAGTGTGACCTCCATAAGCTCTTTGCCCATTTCTTAACCAAGCAGAACTGTGGTTGCCACCGCCTGACAACAGCTAACATTTACAGTAGCTCTCATACCAAGCGTGTCAGAGAACTAGGGTGGCCAACGTGAAAACACAAAATCCTGTATGACCCCTATCTAGAGCCAGTGTTTGATTTGTCTGTTCTGGACTACTGTAGAACAAAACTCTGTATGTAGCCTAGATATAAACGGCCCATTCTAAGGTAACAAAGACACAACGATTCAACAACAAAATTGTCATTACTTTTATATTCCATTTCTGTAAATATTAATCCCCCTTAACCCTATGCACTAGACATTTAAGGGAAAATGCATTTCTTCTTCTTCTCAAATCTTCTTCTGCCCCTCTAGTCCAGCTGTCTGATGCTATATATCACCAAGCACTGACAAAACTTCAATGTAAACATGTCAACTATGAAACTGGGCTCTTTAAGTCATTTTAAACCTGTTTAGTTTCTTGCATCCTTTATCCTGGCATTTACTCCTGTGTTCATAAGACAGTGTGGTGAAGTATACTAACCTTAATGTAGTCTTCAAGTTTGTCCTTGTCCATAGCGAGTGATTGTGCCAGAGCCTTGAAGTCCAAATGGTTCTTCCTCATTAGGAACATTTCATGTTGGCTCTGTCCAACCAACAAAAAAAGGGACACAAAACATCTGTTACAAATCAATACGCTTTTCCAAAAGGCTGTAGTTAGGCACAGACCTGCCATGATTAACTGGACAATGCTGTGAATAACATGCTTATTTTATTATGTGGCTTATAAAATGTATTTAAATTACAATACAGGGGATAAGTGTCAGGGGCAACATTTAAGAAGTGTAGAATAGGTATAACAATACAAACACAACACTTTGTGAAGGCACTGGACTCACAGTCATGTCGACATCCCAGTCTCAATAAACATGATTTGTCAGTTTTGTAGGTACACAATATTGTTTCAGTTAGTTGTTCTTTTCTAAAGTCAAGTTTGTTTTTTGTTTTTGTTTTTTTCAATTAACGACAATGTTTTTCACACCTTGTTTCAGTTTTTTTATAGTTGTAGTTCACTATATCAACCTTGTACCACACACGACTAAAATCAACAGAGTAAGAGCAAGTTTTACAGTTTCAGAGATATAACAATAAGCACAAACAATAGCTCCCAGTTTGGAAACTCACACATTGATCTTGGTATTGAGGCAGTTTACTTGGGAAGAACTGACTGATTTTTAACACAGTATCAACCATTCCCCGGCCCTCCCTGAGCATCCACATAATGACCTGGAAGGAGAGACAACAACAGAGAGAGAGGAAGATGAACAGAGAGCAGGAAACTGAAATTCAAATTTTTAAAACAAGTAAACTTTAAAAATACGACCAAGCATCAGCTGCAACTGGAACATGGAAGCAACACCAGGTTTACATGCTTGTCTAATGAATGAATGCCACTCATCTCCATACCATGGTCTTAAGGCCAAACATGATCTTCATGTGTTTGATTGGAGCCGCGAGTCTGGGAAGAAGTCTGTAAGTGGCTTCCAGAAAGCCAATCACTCTCTCAAAGTGCTCCACATCCCTGTTCTTCATGATGGAATATGCCTGGGCAGAGGCAACACGCAGCCTCCATGAATCTTTCAGGCTCAGAGGCTGGGAGTCCACGTCTGGCCAACTGGAAGGGTCCACTACTGTGAAGAACAGACACGATGAAACATGTCAAATACTCCTCTGATTTACTTTCAATGCAACTGTCAATTTCGAAAGAGTCATCTACGATGTCGACTGGCCTAAAAGGTTCTTCATTTCAGCTGAGGTATGTGTTAAAGTGCAGCTAGGTTCAGGTTTGTTGTCAATGGTTTGCATGTTCTTCACCAAAAATAAGGTGTTAACAGACCTGTTGTCCATTTTTTCTTAAATAAAGATATGGTAGTATTAGCAATAACATGCACTTTAAGTATCAAAGTAAAAGTGCTCATTTTGCAGAATAGCCCTTCACAGGGTGTTATGTAATAATATAAATTAATGGATTATTATTATTACTGATGGATTGACTTGTAAGCATCCTGTTGTATGTTGGAGCTTGTAAAGTTGGAGCTAATAAAACTGTCATATACTTATGGGTAGTTTAATGTATAACTGTGAATCATAACTTAGACAGTGATCACATGATTTGTTTGTAAATTATTAACATGTGAAGTAATGAGTTAAATGTACAATATTTCACTCTGAAATGTAGTGAAGTAGAAGTAGCAGGTTCAAGTATTCTCCAACCCAGAGTTGCCTCGCCCTTGAGCTGACATTGGAGGTAGTAACGGTGCCAAAATGACATCAGTATAAAAGGGACAACTGGCAGGATGGCATCATGGGCAGCAGGGGTGTGACAATTTGACGATGTGTTAGACATGCAACCCATCGTGGGAGAGTTTTAAAAATAGCTGTTAGCAGTTAGCAGCTATCTCAAAGAAGAAGAACAGTAGCAGAAAATGTCCGCAAACTGGGGAGACAATGAGGTCTGGGAACTCCTTACTCTCTGAGCAGGGGACAAGATCAGCTGCCATGTTACAGGGACAGTAAATGATTATTATTTCCATGTAATGACATTGTAATTGTTCAAAAAGCACTGCAGACGCACATGTTAAATGTCACACAAGAGGCCGATGCTGTTGTGTAACATCATCATGATCATGCCTCTTTGGATTCCGTGATGCCGGCATGTTGTCTAAAATCACACAATCTAACACAGCAAACAAAAAACAAAACTATAATTGTATCATTAGACGCAGAAAAAGCATTTGATAAAGTAAACTGGTAATTTCTATTCAACACTCTTCACAAACTCGGCTTTGGAGAGTCGTTCATCCACTGGATCAAAATTCTTTACACTTCACCTATGGCCACAATAACCACAAACAATATCACATCACGGGGTTTCACACTGCACAGAGGAACCAGACAAGGATGCCCATTCTCACCTTCATTATTTGCCATCTTCATTGAACCCCTCGCCGCAGCAATACGACAAAGTAAGAACATTAAAGGAATTCAAAACAGCCATTCACAACATAAAATCAGTTTGTATACAGACAATATATTATTGTTTTTACAAGACCCCTACAAATCATTAAAAGAAACTTTCAATCTAATCAGCAACTTCTCCGCGATTTCCACCTACACAATTAACTGAAACAAATCAATCATATTCCCCCTGTCTGAAACCGCTTGGGATTCTGCAACTCAAGACCCACTCCTCCCCTTTCACATCGGAAACATTAAGTATTTGGGTATCAATATTTCCTCCAGGCTGTCAGAGTTATTTAACCTCAATTATACTCCACTGCTAAAAAAAAATACAGGACGACCTGAAACAATGGATAAATCTCCCACTCTCACTAATAGGATCAATCGCAACAGTTAAAATGAAAATCTCTCTATCTCTTTTCTATGCTTCCCACTACCCCAGCAGACAAATGGTTTCAATCTCTCAACTCCTCAATCAACCAGTTCTATTGGACAAAAAAAAAAAAAAAAAAAAATCTCACTCTCAACTTTACAGAAGAAAAAATCCCAAGGCGGCCTTGAGACACCAAACTTCCCACTATACTTTCTAGCAAATCAATTACAGTACCTAATCAAACGGATTCAACAACCCAAATACAATAACTCATGGATAGATTTAGAACAATCCCAATGCAAAAACATCTCAATCACAGACCTACCGTTCCTACCCCAATCAATTAAAAAGCTCAACCTCTTCAAAAATACAGTAATCTCGACAACTCTGACAGCCTGGTGGAAAGCCAGTAGAGTCACAAGTTCATCACTAACACCCAATTTGGCACAACCCTGATTTCCTTTCTGGCAACACTCCCACTCACTTTCCCACATGGCAAAACAAAGGAATCACTCACCTTCATCATCTTTTTGAAAATAACCAATTCATAACTTTCAATACATTAGTCCAGAGGTACGGGGTTGGGAGAAATCAGCTCTTCCAATATCAGCAACTTAAATCCATAATCAAATCTAAGATTAATATAACCAACAACCCCCTCGAACCCTTCAAACTAGGCAAAGAAATCAAGAAAATCACAGACTCAAAAAAAATAATCTCAAAGCTCTATAAACTTCTATCCAACTCAGATGAATCCACAACACTCCCGACCGCAAAATGGGAAAATGATCTGGCTATTTCTCCCAACCCTGACTTCTGGACACAAATCTGTACAAATAGCTTCTCTATGACAAATAACACAAACTTACAACTTATTCAGTATAAGACACTACATAGGATTCACATCACACAACACAAAATGCTAAAAATGGGCTTAACTAACACAGACACCTGTTCACAATGCACACTGGGGAGCACCGACGATTACAACCTGGACATGCCAACCAGTTCACTCCTTTTGGGTAGCAGTCACAAAAAAACTTTCTTGCATATTGAGTTGCAGAATCCCACCATCTCCATCCCTCTGCCTGCTCGGAGATATCACAGAAACCAACCTCCCATCCAAATACAGAAACCTGCTGCTCATATCTCTAACTATCGCCAAGAAAACAGTTCTAAATCAAAACAATCTTTACACATGAACCACTGGACCAACCTTCTTACAGAATTCATCTCAATAAAGAAAATGGCAGCCTCTAACAAAAGTAATATGTCGGCCTTTAATGAAACTTGGAACCCATTTCTCACTCTTCTCAGTTGATACCATCCTACATCAGAAGCACATCAGAACAGCCCACGCACATCTCCACATCTCCACAAGCCCATAAAACACTCATTTTCTGTATTTCTTTTTTACTTCCTCTTTCTTTCTTTCTTTCTTTCTTTCTTTCTTTCTTTCTCTTTTTATTTTTTTCTTTCTCCCCATTCTTCTCATTTACACTCACTTAGAATTCTTACTATATCGTTATTATTATTATTATTGATTATGATTGTGATTATTATTACAATGATTGTGATTATATTTTTATCATTATTATTATTATAAATATGCTTGTGATTGTGAATATTATGATTATGATCATGATTATGATTGTTATGATTATTATTATTGTTATTATTGTTGTTGTTATCATTGTTATTATTATCAAATCATCAACATAACTGTAGTTTCTTACTTTATTTATTTATTTGTATTTCCTAACAATAATCATGATAATGACATTATTATAATAAAATAAAGGCGGGGGAGTGGGGCCGGACTGGATTGGTTGACTCCATGCCTGGTTCTCTTGGGGCGTGGCGGGACGCGGGGAGGTTGGGCCCTACCTCTCTCCCTCTCTCTCAAAAAAAAAAAAAAAAAAAAAAAGCCACTCCTCAGCAGGCAGACAACCTCCCAAGGGTCTGGGAGTTGCCCAGACCAGGAAGAGGCACAGGAGGTCAGATCTGCAACGGGGCAGCAGCCACCTCTGGGTTTGGTTGCGGACCAAGGTACGATCGCCCCTAAGTTAAAATCAAATCAAATAGAATTAAACAAAAATTAATCAAGGGGAAAAAAGGGGGGGGGGGGGGTCCTTTCGCTGCCTGCTTATATTATCTATACCATATTGGACATAAAAATACCATACCATCTGTTTTTCACACACACACACACACACCCCTGCCTATATACATATCATTGTTACTTTATGTTGTTTTCTGTTGTTGTTTGTACTGTATGTCCACTGTTTGTACTCCACTTGGTGTAATGTATTTGTCCTCTATGTCACCTTGTCTGCTGTCACGTAATTTTTGATGCTATGTAAAAATGCAAAGGCAGCATAAAGAAGTGATTTCGTAGCAGCCCTGTAGTGCAACCTCTTTATAAGAAGGTCTACAGACTTTGTGGTGGTTTTGCCTCTTTTTGTTATTGTCTTGCGTGTCGTTGTAGTCATTTTGCATCTTTTTGTGGGTTTATGTCTGTGATCTTTTTCTGTGGTTGTAAATTTGTCTCTGTGTGCAGTTATTTTGTGTCACTCTGCAGTTCCTTTGCATGGCCCTGTGGTCTTTTTGTGTCTCTTTGCGGTCATTTTGAGTCTCTTCCTTGTCAGAAAGTGTTCATTTGAGTGGCAGGTGAAGGTCATGGGTCCCCCAGTGACACTCTGGGCCCCTGGGCTTGTGCCCCATAGCCCCATTCAATAATCCATCCATAGACATCACCTGTATAACAATTTAGTAACAACATAAAGTATCTGATATGAAGACGTGGTCTAATGTGAAGGGAAAAATCCGAGTATATTTCAGTATAAATGCAGAAGCCTCTGTTTACTGTTCTGTTGATGATCATAGGTGAAGTCTACTCACTTCATATTCCACCATATCCAGCTGACTGGAATGTTTATAGGGGCGCGAATCACCAAAGGCCCCACGATACAATATTATCATGATACTTTCGTCACAGTACAATATAATTGTAATTTTAAACCTTTGGTAATATGCTTATTTTTGCAATAACATACAGCTTATTGCAATATGTTGCGATTATTATCTTTTTTTAACCTAAAATTGTGTCCCCCAAGGAAAAATTTGTCAGCATCCACTTAGATAACATCTCTCACTGGAATCATTTTTATTCCAGCAAAATGTATCCAGCAGACTGAAAAAGAAATTGATTTTATTATTCTAGTAGGCTACCAAATTTGCATTTGCAATACTAATAATTTATATAATAAAAAAAATAACACCTGGAGTCAGTGTATTAATACAATAATGCCTCATAAAATATCACGATACTATGCTGTTTTCATTACACTTAAATGTTATTATATATTACATTATGAGATTGTTTATACTGGTGTATTGGTGACTTTCCTCTCATCTTTTTTGTGAAACATTAAATGACTTAAACCTTTCTGTAATTTTCATAGTAAAATCATGTGAAAGCTTAATCTGAAAAGCTAATATCTTGTCATAAATATGCAGTGCAGTAGAAGTATTTTCCTGAGGTACGTGTACAAGTAGCATGAAATAACAAATGTATATTTAAAATACTTTCCATCCTTGCTGCATTACTGTATCAAATACAGTGATAATGCAACAAAACTGTCAAGTAACTTGGATAATAATTAATGAAACCGACCTTCCTGTATATCCATTATCTTGTGAGCCCAGACATGCTCTATGATCCACAGCGGGAACTTTGGGAAGTTTAGTAAACATGTATTGGCAGGCTGCAGTTCTGTTCCCTCCATCATCAGATGCTCACAGGTTCTGCGGCGCTCAGCTCATCAGGGTCTGTGCAGGGACGACAGCACCGACTATCAGCCCCCATTCATGAATGGGCTGCGACCACCCACCACACTGGACATGTACCGGCAAGTTGAGAATGAGACGTTTTGAACATGGCAGGTTTGGAGCTGTTTGCAGATCGTTTCACTTTGAAAACGTTGCAAAAAACTTCCCTGTGAAACTCACTGGCTGTCAAAATAAAGTGTTTTTGAGCTGTACTGATAACAGTGCTAAAACTGACAGACTTTTATTTTGAAGTGCGCTATGCCGCGCGACGATGATGACCCGGAAGTAGTGCAGACCAGTTGTTCACCCTGCACTAGTTATTGAAATGGGAGAAATGCCCCTATGGTTAAGGCGCATTAAGTTAGGACTACAGTACTGGATAAAAAATAGTAGGAGTACTCAAACCTTCCCAGCTAGGTGTCTGTTACAAGAGGTGGAAGGAGGCAACAGGCATGAACCATATATTGCCAGAATAAATCAGTGGGCAAGGAAACTGGGCATGGAACAGGGTGGCATGGAACAAACAAGCTGGTTTTCAATACCACCGTGGGTAATGCAGGAATTAAACATCAAGCTGTGCTTTCTTCAAGACAAGAAAGAGGTGAACAAAATACAAGAATATCTCAATTCAGTCAGGGAGGAGAAGCTGATAATATACACAGATGGTTCTAAGGATCCAGAGAGTGGGAAAGCAGGATTTGGGGTGTACGTAGATCAGTTAAAACTCAAGTTTGATCATCGTATCTCAGATGGAAGTTCTATTTTTACTGCAGAATTACTGGCAATTCTCTGGGCTCTGAGGTGGACTGAGGAAGAAAGACCAAAATCAGTTCTGATTTGCTCGGACTCAGCAGCAGCTCTAATGGCTATAAGAGGAGGAAAATCAAAAGCTCGGCCGGATCTTGTTATAAAAATATTGTCTGTATTGTTTCAAGTAGAAAAGAATGGGTGTGAAGTCATGTTTTGTTGGGTTCCTGGACATGCCGGAGTTGAGGGAAATGAAATAGCCGATTCCATAGCAAAGGCAACCCTGCAGAAAAAAGTAGTAGACTTCAATATATCTCCAGGAAGAGTGGAACTGAGAGGGAAAATCAAAGAGGGTGTGGAAAAAGAAAGACAGGAACTGTGGGAAAAGGAGACTAAAGGAAGGTATTACTTTTCTGTACAGCCTTTGGTTAGAAAAATTAGTTATATTTCTGCAACTCGAAGTGAATCTGTTAAAATCTGCAGACTGAGGCTTGGGCATTGTGGATTAAATCATTATCTGCACATTATGGGGAAGCATCCTGATGGACTATGTGAATGTGGGCGGTCAGAAACAATTAAACATATAATTATGGAATGTCAGATGTATAGAACAGAGAGCAGGTCTTTCTATAAGAAGCTGGCAGATCTGGGTGTGGAGACATTTTCTATTAAAGCTATTTTTGGCCAGGGTGAGAACCACCAGATGATAACAAAAGCAGCCTTACAGTTCCTGCGTGAAGCAGGGCTGTATACGAAGAATAGACTCTGTCCAGTGGAGGGCAGTGATACGCCAAGTAGCGTCAAAACTGCCGGAAATCGAGAAGAAGAAGAAGAACAGTTGTTCACCGCCTTGTTCCCCGCTCTCACCTTCAGTCCTGAATATAATGGTCCCTTTTCAGCTAGAATGGTGGCGTACACATTAAAGTAAGGTAACGGGTCTATGTAACGTCTTTATGTGTGCAACTGCTACGCTTAGCTAGTAGCATTTATTGTTGTTTGAATACAGCATTTATTGCTGTACTACACAAACATGCTAACGACTTAGCTTTGTTGCCTGTGGTAGCTGTTGAATGGGCGCGCGTGTATAGTGTCACCTGCGTACCCCGTCGGCGGTGTTTGATGTACTTACAAGCTAAGATGACTTTTTTCTTTATTTTTTTTAACTGAACGATTTTTTTTATGTTCAGACAACATGGCATTTACGTCTTTGCATTACATCAAAAGGATCAGGTGCACGATAAAAATCATACAAGAGACATAAATATTAAATTCATTGACATATAATCATGTGTGAAGAAATAGAAATAATATTAAAATAAATTGGTGCTGGGTCTTTTTGTAAATCGTATTCATTCATTATGCTAAACAGTTCTGTTGCATTTTAATTTCTCATGAGTTTAATGGTTTTCAAATAAGAAAGAAACTCATAACGACGCACACTAACCCTAGGTTTCACCCTCATATATTTGAATTTGTGCTAATAAAAGTATAAGACTGTTATGGACAATGTATCAAGCAGACAAGACTGGGCCTGGACAAAATGCCTCACTATCATCAAAGAGGTGATCTCATAAAATCTCAAATCTCTCTTAATGGCACATACATTAACTAAATGTCCTTCTTCTGTATGATTCTTCTTACAGCACTGTGCATCACACCCCTTACATGTGACACATCATCCTAGCTGCAGCTCAACAGTGAACACAAAATCATACATCTTTCTGCTCCAGCTCCCCAGGATGGGCTTCAGACTGTGTGCATCCAAAGTCCTGCGCTGCAGTGCCAGGGCTTTGACTTTAACAAGGACTTCCACTTGTCTTCCACATATCTCACCCCACTGGCCTGTACCCTGCAGTCGCTCTTACTCCAGTAGCATTAAGGTGCGCCCCTATCTTCAGTACGTGAAACGCAAGATCATACCTCCTCCCAGTCCTCCGTACTGCCACGTGTGCCAGGTAGGGGACCCAGTGCTGCGTTCACATGCTGCTGCTGTTGACCCTGCAGCTATAACAGGCCCTGAGATCCAAAAGGTCATCAACACTATGGTGAAAGTGATGCGGCAGCTTGAGTGTGTGGGACTTAGTGCACCTCAGATTGGGGTGCCGCTACGGATCTTGGCCCTTGAATATCCAGAGAAGATGTTGAGAGAGAGTTCGCCTGCATCGAGGGAGGCCCGTGGTCTTTCCATGCAGCCCCTGAGGATCTTTGTCAACCCCCAGATGAGGGTCCTCGATGGGCGGAGTGTGGTCTTTCAGGAGGCCTGTGAGAGCATCTCAGGCTTCTCTGCTACAGTTCCGCGCTACCTGTCTGTGGAAGTGTCCGGTACGCATGTTTATATGTTAATCCAGTGTTTCTGTGGCTTTCGAGTTTTGTGCCAAATCTCCTTTGCCGAGACTGTTAAGGCTACAAAAAAACAGTACACGGAATGAAATTTGGCTTTGATTTATCCAAAAGAAGAATAACGTTTCAAAATCAATCATTTAAGAGTACAAGTAGTGTGAAAGAGGATGCTGAAACTACACCACGTTTCTGATGGGGAATTAATTCCACTGTTTCTAATTAGTAGACACATTATATGGCAGTTGCTGATGCATTTCTGTATATTGCTCTCATCCCTCTGCATGTTCACCCTGCAGGTCTGAACGAGAAGGGTGAAGCTGTCACATGGCAGGCCAGTGGCTGGCCCGCTCGTATCCTCCAACATGAGATGGACCACCTGGATGGGATCCTCTACATTGACCGTATGGACAGCAAAACTTTCATCAACATCAACTGGCAGGCACACAATGAATAGAAGATCCTCAGGATGGACCACAAACCACACGAAGAATACCTAAAACTGATGATGTGCAATGATTTAAGTTTATCTCAACACCATCTCTGATCAGCCTACATTGTGTTGGTGAAAGCTGCTGTTTTGAGCACATGGTGTCTTTTTATCTTTCTGGTATTGAAATATTTTTTGTTTTGTGGTTCTGGTTTGAACAAAAGCTCAGTGTCAGGATCATAATGAACTGCCTCATCTGGAAATCCATCACTGGAAGTTTTTTTTTTCTGCTGAGCAGAAACCCCAAAGCAATTATGACCACTTTGAAGTGCAAGCCAAGAGAGCCATGTTCTATGATGAATAAAGAGGTCGATATGTTCATGATGAAATGAGTGAATCGCTAATGTCTGCCATCATCACAATGAATGAATGCAACTCTGATACTACTTAGCAAAGGAGAAGGGGGTGGAACAAAGGGTATTGCCTATTTTTCTCAAAGACTTCTTTTTGTTTAACTCGTCTAAAACTGGTCATTCTCCTGGTTTTACATGAGAATGGACAAATGGATGAATCTACATGAAGTTAATCCAGGACAGGGACTCAGGACGTGTCTGGAACATGAGCAGGCATGACCCAGGAAAACAGGTGGTTTTAACAGTGTTAGAAATGGTTCAGTTGTCTGGTCACTTAACTTGTATCCAGGTTTCATTTTTCTGTATGTCAATCTTAATGACTTACATGTCCTTTTGTGTCACTAAAATGTTAATCATAATGTGTCCATACATCTGTTTTTATTTTCTTTTATTTTTTTGGCACATTTGTTGGCAAGGTATTTCCAAAACACTGAATGTTTAGCAAAATAGATTTGTATTTCATCCATCCAGCTAAAAGCATGCATCTCTTAGTGATCTTCAACTTTAGATACAGGGATATCAAGATGAGAAAACTTGACTTTACACCCACAAAACTTTTGGACCTGTGAAATGATCCAACTACTGTTACAAAGAAATGTAAAATGTAAATGTAGAATTAACTAGACTTACCCTATCGTGGTCGTATGCCTCTGTGAACCAGTCAAGTTGTAGTTACAGTTTACATCCATGTAGCCATCACAGCAGACAATACTTCAAACATGGATGTTGATGCTAAGAAGCTTAATATTCTAATCTAAAATATGGATGCTTCACACACATCTACAACCTGACAGCACAAAATATCTATACAATCAGCACAGTCTCAAGGTGGGCACCCAAGATTAGTGTCACGAGTTCAGTAGCTGACCAAATGTCTCCCTTTCTGTTCCTCAGTGATAAAGTTGAATTATTGCCAGAAAAATGTTTTAGCAAAACATTATGGTGTCACAGTGAAATTGACCTTTGACCTTTTGGCTCTAAATGGTCATCGCTTTATCCTATCAGACATTTGTGTTAAGTTTTGTTACAATTGGCGAATGAATTCTTGAGATATGGCCAAAATCATGTTTTGTGAGGTCACAGTGACCTTTGACCCCCAAAATCTAATCAGTTCATTGGTGAGTTCAGGTGGACGTTTGTGCCAAATTTGAAGAAATTCCCTCAAGGCGTTCTTGAGACATTGTGTCCACAAGAGAGAGATAGACAACCCAAAAACACAATGCCTCCAGCCATGGCTAGTTGCTGATACTGAGTCATAAAAAGCCAAATTTCCCTGTTAAATTTAAATAAATATTTGATTATATGCAAACACCATTACAGTGCACCTTTTTCCACTGTGATTTCAACTGAAACCTTGTCCAAAATACTCTGTAATGTTTCTAATTAATTGGTTAACAGAAAAATAATTAGCAAAATGTTTAATTGATTTATCAAGAAAATAATTGATAAAAATAATTGTTAGTTGCTTGAGTTTGATTTTACAGCAAATAAATACAAAAACGATAAATAGCATGAAAACTATTGAAATCTTATGAGTGCTTCAAACTGTTAGTTATGATTCAGTAATAAATTAAATGTGATAAATTATTTTCATAGTACTTTTTCAAAAGTTTCACTAGTCCATACCTTAAGTAATTTGCTCATAGAACACATTAGACACAGACAAGTGAAGTATTGACCTTTTTTACTCCAGTTTGTGTGCAGGCAGCAAATACAGATGAAAACAGACTGCTTTGTGCTTTACATTAAACTACATTTAAGTGACCCAAAAGCACAAACCGCAATCACGACTTCAAGTCTCAGCAACAGACATTTTCAAAAATGTAGATAATGGTAAATATAGCCAGTTAGCCACGTAGAGAATAACTGTATGACAGAGTGATGAGGGTCTCAGAAAGAGGACCAAACTAAAATAAAATGGAGCACACTCAATACTGCATTTCAGTACTGTGTCAAGGCAACATTTGATTTATTGTACTTGATTTAAAAAAAAAAGGAAATGTACGCAGATTTAAGGCACTGTGATTTTGCTAGTTGTGCCTCTTCAGTGCAATACATTTCCAATATAAATCACACAGATGATGACTGGTCAAAAGTTTGGCCACAGGCGCATACAACAGGACTTCTGTACCAGCAATCGCTACAATACTCATTTCCGCAATATCTGCACAGAACCAGAGGCTTTCTGGAGCACGCCCTCCCACAGGCGCACACTCCCAGGGGCTTGATATTGTGGTGACTTTGGCAGAAATCTATCTCTCTGCAGGAACCAGAGTGGAAGACTCCGCAGCTGTGGCACAGGACCTGAGGGTCCAGCTTGGCGAGGTCGCAGCACTCATGGTAGGTGATTGGATGACGAGATGTAACTATTGATTTAGGTTCATCACGCAGAGCTAAGGAGGACATTGCTGCGCTGCTGCTGATGAGAGTGGGCGATGTGCTCATATCACTCACTCTGAGGCTTCCACACTGTGGTGACTCCGCTCTCAATTCTTTCATTTCTTCTGTCGCATTGTTAGTGAACACTGTGTGGTGGCGTTTGTTTAAGCACGACTGAATCAAGGCACAGGCAATGTCATGTGAAATGTTGCATTCAGTGCAGAACCTAAGACAAAGACGAGGAGTTTGGAGACAGCTGCAAAGGTGGTTGGCTTCAGCCTCACGCTCGCAAAGCCCCGTTGCTTCTGTCTGCAGACTGCGTGACTGTGAGTCCCCTTTGTCAAACCTCAGCTCTTCACAGGGGCGTCTGCTTTGCCTCATGCTGGCTGAGGAGCTTCTGGCAGTGTCTGATTCCAGTGCTGACGTCTTGGTCAGCTGGCAGTTATACGTAGAGATGCAGACGTCCTCTCTGGTGGACAGGGAGGTGGATGAGGAAGACAAGGACGTCATGCCGTTGCTGTGTGATTTGCCAGCAGGGGGTGATGCACTGCTTTGATTTATCCAGGTTAAAGAGCGGGGACTCTCATCGACAACCACCTCCCTCTGCCCCCCGTTAACATGCTCATCTGTGTACAAATCCACCTCCCCTTCTCCATCAAATGGCTCCATCAGTGGTTTGTTGACACCGAGGGCCTTCTTGGTGTTGTCCAGCGCAACCTGTTGAGATGCACAGACAATGAATCCTAACAATTCAAATGTATTTACTGCTCAGCAGGATTAGATCTTGTTGATGTTTAGTGCATTCAGCTGTTCTCAAACAATGGTGTATCAAAGAGTATTTACTTTTATGGTACTGACTGAAATGTGCCCACAGTAGCGAGAATGTAAAGCTGTCAAGTACTGAAAGATGGCAATGACTCACTTAGGGCTGGGTATTTCAAACAATACCCAGTGGGATGGAATCAGTCAGTTCCAGGGGCAACCAGCAAAATAGGAGATCATCAAGGGAGAAGCAAACGGCAAACTATGTGACTGAAAATTTAAGGCAAAACCTGCAGTTCCTTAAATGGCCACTTGAGGGTGGCTCCAGAAGCCAATCAGTCCCCATAAGGCCCGTTTCCACCGCAGGAACTTCAGGGTATTTTTACGGGGCCGGGGCCGTTGGTGCATGTCTCCACCGCAAGAACCACCCCCGAAGGACAGAGTTCCGGAACTTTTACAGGGGCTAAACAAGTCCCTGCCTCGGAGTAGGTACTTAGAACAGCCCCGAAAAACTCCTGGGTGGGGCTTGGGGTTTACTTGGTGCTGACTGGATACACTCAAGGCGGGATGTGACGTCAACAGAAAGCAACAAAATAGCCAGCGTCGCCCCAGTCAAAATGGTCGCGCAACGATTACGTCACATCTGGAGCCCAGTAACTTTACAGGAACCTTCCTCCTACTCCGCCCTCTCAGTGGAGACACGGCGGTTGAGAGGGCCGAGTAGGAGGAAGGTTCCTGTAAAGTTCCTGCCCCCCAAATAGTACCAGGAACTTCTTCAGTGGACACGGGCCTATAGACCCCCATGTTAGTATGCCCAGCTTCACAGCATACATATTACATTGACATCCTGGTACAGTAAACAGTTTTGGTCTATAGCTATTACTGTATGCACACTGCAATAAAAATCAGCCTAAACTCTTTGAGTTCTCCACAAGAATTTAAAATTGTCTGTGGGTTTGAACAATGTCTTGCAGCACAAGTGAGTTTAATTTGCCATATGCCAGGCAGACGTACCTGTAAGCTGCTTCCTCTCTGCCTCTCCCTCACCAAACTCAGCTCCCACTGGGCCTCACCGAGGTGTTTCCCCAGAGCTGTCAGAAGGAGGCAACACTCGCAGCGGGCCAGGAAGAAGGCACATGACAAGCATAGGGGGTCATCCAGAGAGGAAGGACTGACCCTGGGCAGCTGGAGACAAAGCTGCTCGTGCCGAGACGAGCTGAGCTGGTATCCTAGCAGGCCAAAAAGTTTCTCAATCTGTGGCATTGAGAGCACCGGTTTGATATGGTGGGTAAACATACCAGAGTACATCTGGGACACGGAGGACAAGAGAAGAAAAACAAGTAAGTCCAAAATCAGGAATTTTATGGTTTTGTCCGTGGCTGTCTTGCCAAAAAATAAAACTACTGAGTGTAACCCAGAATTTAACAAACAAACATAAATAATAATAATTATAACTTTGAGAAGAAACTCGGCAGAAAAATAATTTTGTAAGACTAATTAAAATCTGTAGTTTAATACATGACTTCATTGTTGCAGCTCTTTTTCAACCAACCTTGACAACTTTGTACTCGTCTCTCCAAGGACCGAGGTACAGGTTCAGGGCAGCTTGCTCCAGGACCTCAAAAGCTTTAGCCAGGCCCTGCAGCCCTCCTCTGGCTTTGACTCGCCCAGCACCAGCTGCTGTTGTCGCTGCTGCTGCTGCTGCTGCTGCTGCTGTGAGTGACTCCTCCATCACACTCAGTGGATCCAGACCAAGGCAGTGTGTCTCCTGAGCATCTCCGTCCCTCAGCAGGCCCTCCACCTGTTTCCACAGCTCCTCATCTCTACATGCCAGGCTGGAGCCTCGTCCCACAATTTGCCTCTCCAAACTGTGATCATAGCTGGTCACTAGATCCCTGGCTCTGTGCCTGGAGATGCTCATCTCTTTCATTCAGCTGAGAGGGAGACAAAAGGGACAGTGAAATGAAGGAGAAACTATGGCACTTGTTCATGCCTGTACTGTTTCTACCTAATTAATATTTAGCACCGAACACTGAACATAAATTTAAATGCAACACTTTCATTTTTTGCCCCCATTTTTCATGAGAAAGATCCAAGACTTTTCTTGTGCACTTTATCGATACATTTCCTTCAAATTTTGGTCACTAATTTGTTAAAATCAATGTCAGTGAGCACTTCTCCTTTTGCGAAATAATCCATCCACCTGACAGGTGTCACATTTCAAGATGCTGATTAAACACCATCATTACTACACAGGTGTGCCTTGAGATCATCACATTAAAAGGTGCCATTGGCACGCTGACTGCAGGAATGTCCACCAGAGCTGTTGCCCGTAAACTGAATGTTCATTTTACTACCATGAGCCTTCTCCAATGTCGTTTGTGTGAATTTGGCAGTACATTCAACCAGCTTTACAATCACAGACCACGTGTAACCTCCCCAGCTCAGGACCTGCACAGCCAGCGTCCTCACCTACAAGATCGTCTGACGCCAGCCACTTGAACAGTTGATGCAACCACTGGTTTGCACGACCAAAGAATTTCTGCACAAACTGTCAGAAACCGTCTCAGGGAAGCTCATATCAGTAGCTGGTCCCAGATGATCTTGCAGGTGAAGACGCTGGATGTGGATGTCCTGAGTTGGTGTGATTACACGTGGCCTGTGGTTGTATGGCCGGTTGGATGAAGTGCCAAATTCATGGAAAAGGCTTTGGAGACATCTTATAGTTATTTGAGAGCAATAACGTCTTATGTGTGCATACAAAGAGTCAGATTCTTTTTACTTTAACATGACAAAATGGGAGCAAGTGTTGTGTTTATTTTTTGTTCTGTGTACATCTATTGTGCAGATTTCTTAAATTCGAAGCTGCACGACATTAAGTAGGAAACTTGCATATATAGGAGACATACAATTTAGTTGAAACTAATTTTTTTTTTTTTAATTATTATTTTTTTGGGCTTTTTGCCTTTAATGGACAGGACAGATTGAAATGGGGTGAGAGAGAGAGTTGGGGTTGACATGCAGCAAAGGGTTGCAAGCTGGAGTCAAACCTGTGACCGCTGCAGCGAGGCATCACCTCTGTACATGGGGCGCCGGCACTATCCACTACGCTACCGACGCCCCGAAACTAAATTTTAAAGATGTACTACCTACACACATGCTCCACAAGAACTCATCAGTGTTTGATCCTGCTTAACATGCTGCAATGATCACAGTCCTCCAAAATTAAAATTGTGTCAGTACAATATGATGAATGTAATTCTTAAATACATATATTTACTTCCTTTCCTAAGCTGGTTGACTACTGAGAGGACAGTTTCAGTTGGAATGCGGTGTAACCAGACCCAGCAATAATCACTTTCACACATCACAGACACTGACTACTTTGATGCTGTAACAAATACTGATCATTGCTTGTGGCTTTATACTAGCAACCTATTTGTTTTACTACAACACTGGAAAACAACTGAACCACCTTTAATATGGCAGTGGTTGAATGTCAGGTGCCCTCCACTTTGAAAGAATCAGGTTTGCTCTAAAGGACGAATTTGATGCATACCAATACTAATGCTAACTCTCACTATTTATCTCAGTCTTGATCTTTTCCCCCCTTTCCTTCTAATGTATTTATTTCTGCAAGTACCCTTTGAGTTTCTGTTTGTTTTGTCAGCTTGTACCCTTCAGTGTTTTAACTACATATGCTGTTGTGGTTCACACATGGATGGATTACTGATTGGACCTACCAGACACAGGCGCAGGGGCCCACAATGACAGGGAGGGCCCTGGCCTTCATCTGCGAATGTCAAATTAACACAAGCTAATAAGGAAGAGACTCAGATATGACCACAAAGAGACACAAACCCACAAAAAGATGCCTAAGGGCTGCATGGAGATGCAAAACCACCACAAATTTGTGTCTCGTCGGTGGAGGACGGTTCTTTGCATATACATGCACAGGGCCCCACTGTCCACCATGTTTTCTGTTCTGCTGGTTGCCAAGTGTACCAACTTAGTGAACATACAAAAAAACAGGGCCAAACATCTGCAATGTTGCATGGCTTTCAGTAATTATGGCGATTTGTTTTCATGGAAATGTATGGTTGCCACACGTGCTGAGGAAATTATAACCACTGGCAACATAATGTTAATTATTACACGACAGCTGCATGACATATTACACACATCAGCTGTAAATTGTTTTGGGCGTAGACACTTACATTTATAACCGAAAGTGAAAGTTATGACACCTTGACCTATGTGAAAGAAAACTTAAGTAATGATAATGTTAACTTACTTTCGCAATGAGTCGAAGTGTTGACCAACGCCGTTTTAACATTAAGTTCGCCAACAGTTAAAAACTGGCTGTTAATGTGTGACAACATCGGTCAGAAACAAAATAACAGTCGTCAGCATTTTATTTCACGTTAGCATTAGCTTAATGTATTTCAACACTGACTAGCTAGTTTTGCTAGGTTAACGTTACCTGTTAATGCTGCCTTTTGGTCTTTTAGAAACTCAAACCAAATGTCATATCGATATGATACAATTTAAAGTGTTCTAGCTTTTTTCACTTATATGAATTTAATATAAAATACCAGGAATGTTTTCAGAAACGTGTGAGCTCTTCTTTCAATTCGGCTAACATACAATCCACCCAGCAACGAAAAGTCGACTTTTAGAGTTGGGTTAGGCTGATCTCCGCCGCCTTCCAATCTGTGGGGAAAAACCCAGGAAGTGACGGCGAACTTCCTCAGTGTAGTTAAAATTTCGTATTAAGGAAAGTTTCAAGTCCCTGTGGACTAACGCCGAATTAACGGGCGACTCTCATTGATTCAGGTAACGTTGTGTCACTGAATGTAGACCGTACGATATTTTGCAGATACGCGAGGTAATATTAAATTATCTAAATTATGAATGGCAATTCAATCCAGGACAACATTGCTGCTGTCGGAGCTAAGCTAACGTTACCTCGCAGCTAAAGTTTGATCGAAGTGCAAGCTTTGATCGACAGAGATAGATACACACAAACTCACCTGTGTTTGGCACTTATTTAGATGCTTATTAATGAATCTGGTAGCTACAACATTTCCGGCCACACAGGCGTCGTTGTGCAGCCGACACCTGCTTGATTGTCTACGATAAAGTAAACATTGTCACGTGGCACGGATTTTCCCAGCTTCAGATGGGTGCGCCTGGTTGGAGTATCAGGGCGGGCCGGAGAAGACTCGGGGAAGATGAGCTCTGCTGCGGAAAGATGACTTTGAACTCGAAATGCCGCATCAAAACTAAACTGAAAACTAGATTAAAGGACAACACGTGGCATATTAAAATGGTGTTGCGAAATCAATCGATAAAAATGACCAGTTTGCCTGTGTAAAGTTTTCTACTACTTATATTGTCGAAAGCGCATAATTCACTAGGTGGCAGCATTTCATCTTTTAAGACCCCTAACAGTCTCTACATGAAGCAATTGCCCTGTCGTTGTCAGTTTCAGAGAATTAACACTCACACACTCACATACACACTGTCCCGGGATGAAGACAGTGATGAGCCTCTTTTGTTGACTTGCAGGCGTGGCTTCAGTGACAGTGGTAGAAGGGCGGAACTGTGGCCCCTGAGTTTAGTTTAAAGCATCCCGTGTTGGCCAAGATGCTCTGCACAAGTTAGCAGCTTCATCTCCAGCACACACACAGAGTCATCCTCCATCCTCCAGCAGGTCTGTGCAGCTGCAGCCAGCATGTCAAACTCGGACAGGGTTGTGTTAGCTCTTGGAGGAGCCGGCACAGTGGGCTCTGGGATAGTTAAAGCACTGCTCGACAAAGGTAAGCTGCAGAGGGGCCACTTGGAGACACAATGAAAACCCCTTCTCTACTGCTAAAATAGTTATCAGAAATATTAATAATATACACTTTGAAGCAGATGATATGACATTTTTAACTCTAAAACCGAGATTAATTGGGGGACTGTCCAAACTCTTTTACGCACAGGTGAATGTCTTGCGGATTTTACGCAGGGGGAGATTCCATCGTGATAAACTGCAGAGGATATATTTTATGATTATTTTAGTTCTGTATGAGCATTTTATAGCTTTGAATTGTTAAATGACTGGCTGTTAATCTGATGCTGACAGCGCGTCTGCGTGCGTAAATGTGTTAATTGTAATATCTCCAAGCGCTGCACTGACAGATCCAATAATGAGGTATATGCTGTGCTTTACATTCAGGTACGTAATGTGCCGAAATAAATAATGGCATAATGTTAAATAATGTAAATATATGCATTTTAAGTGTGTGTTGTGAGTTTTTGATAACTTGCACTTTTTAAAAAAAAAATATATATATATATATATATCATACTTGCAATGTTGTCACTGGTGGTTTAATCAACAAATTAGCATGAAAAAATAATTTAATGGTTGGAGGTAGTTGAGTGTAATTTCGGTTTTCAGATCAATTTCAGTTGTCAGGATATCCCGGTTTAGATGCTTTTTCAGCTCCAAAGCTGCAATATCTTTGGCTTATTCATTGCGCACTGCTGCCTCTGCACTCTGGATGAACCAGTGAAGGAGAAAGTGCAGGATGTTGTGATGAGAGTCCACTGGTTTGGATTTACATTGCACCTTGCACCTCCATAGCTTTGCTGTTTGAACTGAGCAGAAAGTTACCATCTGCTGCTCTGTCACGTTTATCCCTCTGATGGCCTTGATAACCAGATTTGGACAATGTAGGCCTATTAGTGAATGTTCATTTTCATGTGAGAGGGATTATTGCTAATGTGTATGTGTTAAAGGTGCTCTTTTTGTGTGTCTGCACAATAGATGAATGTAGTATCTGATGTGTGTGTGTGTGTGTGTGTGTGTGTGTGTGTGTGTGAAGGTTTCAAAGTCGCAGTGATCTCCAGGGACAGCAGCCGGCTGGAGAGGCTCCAGTCATTTGTCTCTCCCAACACAAAGGATAACCTCACCACTATAGTGGGGAATGTAGGTAAGTTGGTTTACACATAGTTCCATTCATTTAGATAGCTGTATATCATTAATCCATTCATCCATCTATTTGAAGCTCCAGAGTCTTCACAAGCTCTTATAATAGTGAAAGACATCATCTATTTTATGTGCAGTGGGAATGCCCATGTTGGAGACTGTATTGGATATGACATCAAACTGTATTATGGCTGCATTGAAAAGAACCTTTAGCAGCCCCTTTAAGGCTGCAGAGTTCATTACAAATTTGATCACAACTTGTACTTGTGTGTTTATTTTACAAATATCAAACAACATTAGTTTGGTTTTGTTCAAATTTACTGATAATTTGCTTGTGTCAAACCACATTTTTAATTTACTAATTTTTTGCCATGAGTACCACCAAAAGCTGCTACACGTTTTCCCTGAACAGAAAATATTGGGGTTGTCCCCAACTAAAACAAATTTAAATATTCCTGATACTTTACATATGTCATTTATACACAGAACAACAGTTCAGGACCTAGTACAGACCCCATGTGGAACTCCACAAGTAATATCCAGACATAATGATTTGTAATTACCAATATGTACAAATTGTTAATAGTTTCCTAAATTGCATTTTAGCCAGTTTAGCGCAACCCCTCTGATTTAAATACCTTTTCATTTTATTGAGTAATATGTCATGATCTATGGTATCAAATGTTTTTTTTAATCTATAAATACTCCCACTGCATAGTTTTGTTATCTATACACCTGGTTATTTCTTATGTTTTCATCTAATTAATGCCATGGATGTTGATCTGTTTGTTTTGAATCTGTGCTGACTGTCTGACAACAATATGTGCTTTATGAAATTGTCTAACAGTCCACAAAGAGTTTTTCCAGTATTGTAGAGAATCATCGTAGAGATCATTTAGCCGTTTTCATTTTACGTGGAAACGTATCCATTTTGAATGACAGGTTACAAATGTAACTTAGTGGTTTAATAATAGCCACGATGACTTTCTTAACTAAAGTGACATTCATTCCAGTCTGTTGATGTTTTGTTCTTAAACTTGCTTACGATATCAGTAATTTATTTTACTTCTGCTGCTCTCAGAAAAATAGAGCTTGGATCTCCATAATCCTTTATAGTCACCCCTTCTTTTGGCTGTGGATGATTGAGTTCATCTGCCAGTTTGGGTCTTATAAAAAAAGTTGTGAAATCCAGAAACCACATCATTCATATTGTTTACAGTTTTTCCAATGTCAATAAAATACTGAGGATAACTTGTGTTTCTGGATCCATTTTTAATAATGCTATTTAATATATTCCACATGCCCGTAATTTTGTTTTTGTTATATCACTTATATTTGTTTTTTGCTTTTCTTTTATGAATTCTTTATATAGTGGGAATTTTTGCAGGCATTTTATTGTCCCTTTGTCATCCACAGCCTATCCTAACTTCTTGCTGTAAACAAACCCATGCCCAATTCAATACTCTTGGGAGTTTTGTTGCTTCAACCTTGCTTGTTCTGGTATATGGTATGACCAAGCAAGCTTATTGTAGCTAATGTTTTCTAATGTTTGCAGACTTTTGATTTATTCTTGTATAAAATATTTTATGTTAAAGGTTGTCAATTAGTTTTTTTGTTGAAGAAAGCTCTTGGTAGTCAAATTGGAAAGGGTTCATCATCGGGGGAGCATAAATGTTCTTAGTAAATGTTACTGATAACCTGTTATGAAAATGTGACTGATAGTAGTGCTGGCGGCAAGGTGAGAAAGTAATCCAAAAAACATTAGGATTCATCCTTTTGGGACCATGACTATTGAAAGAAGATTTAATGGAAATTCCAGCCTACCATGTTTGATGACCTTGTACCTTACCATGTATCTCAAGAGGAAACAGTTAGGTTGGAAGGTCACCATAATTGTTATGAATCATCCTCTAGGGGGGCAACTTCTCAGGCTCCAGCTCTAAATGTTTTCTCTCTAATCTTTACTTTGACCTAAAGAAATATGACGTAATTGAGTAAATATTCCTCTGTTGGCCAGTCAGTTCAGAGTAATGAAGATCACATTTACTTGGCATTGTTGAGGATCCTTGATTTGCAATTAGAGAAGCCTAGATTATTTTCCAGCCCCTTCAGCATGTTGCGATCCCTACAATAAATGCAAAGTCAATTCCTGTGAATTCTGCACAACCTTGCAGTTTTGTCCAATCACCATTTCATCCAGTCATCTTTTATAACAGGTAAAATCTCATTTAATTGTAGATCTGCATGCAGTTGGTCAGCCCCTCTCTTTTTCTCTCTGTTTTATCATGTGACTACTGCTGCAGGAATATGAGGGCAAACTGTTAGCATCGCATGGCTAACATTACTCAACGTTTTGAAGGGTTTAACAGAGTCAAGCCGTTTCAGTGTCAGTGCGAGATTGTTGGAACTGTGTGGGATGTCAGCTGCTGCTATGTTAGCTTGTGCTAACCGGGCAGAGAGAGCAGGGGGAGAGCGGCCCATGGAAACTGTCCTTCAGCACTATGTCAAGCAGCCCCTGCAATTTTTATTGCAAAAACACGCCTAAAAACACTGCAACATGCATTGCAATTTTTTTAGAAAAGCTGCCAGGAAATCAGACATTTCAGGCGGCAACAAATTTAGAAAACAGCCACAAAATCCTGGAAGGAGTGATTATGCCATTGATTCAAATGTTGCAGATTTGTCAGCAAAATATTCATTCTGTGAATTGCAGCATAGTTTAACAAGAATACATTTCACTAAAGACACTTAAATGGCTTAACTTGCAATGGGATCGCTCCAGCTGCAATACAGCCATCTGCAACTTAAATCAAATGTTGACCAGGGGCATAAAATGAGGCAAAGGGGCAATGACACCTTCCCAATTTCCTACCCCCCCTACTTGCTTGGACCACACCCATCTTCTCTCTTTATTTTGATCTCAAGTACACACCTGTAAAGTTCTGTGACAGCATATTGCACAGTTGCAATGTTATGGCATTAACAAAGTCTGTCCACGAACAGACAGACACATAACCACCTGGCAAAATACTCAAAAACGATCCTGTGGCAGTTCCTGCCAAAATAGGTGCCACCAGGACCCTAAGACCCACTTAGGTTTAGGCCAAGCCTTCAATGTGTATGTTTGGCTCCGCCCCTGCTCCAACCTCTGTTTGCAAAATATAGCAGCTTCGGCCAAGAACAATTAATATCTGCCGTTAGAACCCTATATTAGTCTAAATATACACATATTTGTCTGAAATGCTGTTTTGAAGGCCTCAGTCTCAGCTGGACCATCATCTGGAAGCATATCCTCTCCTGAAACCTTGTCTCTGTTCCAGGGTCAGAGGAGGGAGCAGAGCAGGCGAACCAGGCCCTGCTGAAGGCGGTGGGGAAGGTGACAGACATTGTCTCCTCTCTGGGCTTCAGTTGGTGGCAGGGAGGACCGCCACACACCCAGTCTCTCAAAGACCTACACTGGGTGAGCAGCATACAGACATAAACCAGACACTGGCAGGACCAATACATGAGACTAAGAGTGGTTTTGATTAAATATTTATTTTTATACTGGTGGCAGTAATGGTTGTCAGATGAGTCTTAGTAGTAGTAGTACATCATGTCTGAAATTGTTGCAGAGGGTTTTCCTCTGTTATATGGAATAAATTCTGATTCTTGCCTGATCATTTCATATTTCATCTCCCGTCAACTCTCTAGGTAATTGAAACGTTACTTTTCAGTACATTTGTGTCATGGAAGGCCTTCTTTCCCTTGGTGAGGGATGACCCCAACTGTACCTACACCTTCATAACAGGTGACTTCTTTAGCTGTTTATTTCTACCAATAGCACTCTGTAAAAACTGATGTAATCTGAAATCAGCTGCCTGTTGCTGCTGCTAGAGGCAAGGTTGATGGAGCAATGAGAGTCAATCAAAATAGTAAAGTTGAGGGCCGTGAGCAAGAATAGTAGGCTGAAAGATGCTTAGCAGCTCAGAGGAGCATTACACAAAGTCACTTCATCCATTTTTAATAAAAAATATTGATTAGTGCAGCTTTAACTTATAAAATAAGCATATTAAAGTCATCATTACAACAATTTCAGTCATTTTTACCATTTTCTCCAACAGAAACAAGAACAATCCAGGAGATTTTCATAGTCAATAAAAAGGAGTGTGTTGTGGTTTTGTGGTCTATAGTCTCCTCAGCCATATCCCTCAGCACATAGACTATCTGCCCAGCTGTGGAAAAGCAGCCAAAAAATGATTGCTAGCAAGTGTGACATAGTTATATAGTGTTATGCCTCTGTTTCTCTGTGCCACAGGAGGAGCAGGTGAGAAGTTGCTGATGCCTGGTACCGGCTTCTTGACAGTAGGAGCTGCCAGCACCCTGGCCTTCTGCCAGGTACTACGAGAGGAGTATCCTGAGGTGCCCTGCAAACTCAACCAGGTGAGGCTTTAATGGGATTACGCAGCAAGACCTCAATTAAGGAAGCACCAAAGCTGATATAAGATATCTACCTGACCTCGATTTTATAGCTTCAGATCTGTTCATTTAGGTCTCCGCAGCTCAGCCCGAGATTATAAAAGAAATCTTTCAGATTTCATTCAGTGTGGCAAAATCCTGTTCATTCTCCCGCAGAGACTTTAAAGGTCTAGTGTGTGGGATTTAGTGGCATCTAGTGGTGAAGTTGCAGAACTGCTACTTCACCCATGTACCAGGTGTGTGAGAGAACCCCTGGTAAAAACACAAATGGAGCCAGTGTTTGGTTTGTCCATTCTGGGCTACTGTAGAAGCAATATAATGGACTCTGTGGAAGAGGACCTGCTCTGTAGGTATAAACAACTTGTTCTAGTAACGAAAAACACAACGATTCTTAGTTTCAGGGGATTATTCACTAATGAAAAAATGTTTATGAATACTGCATTAAATTTCTGCCAGTGTATCCTCCTAAATTCTACAGACTGGACCTTTAAATGAAGAATTCATGCCTTTTTAAAGATGGCTTGCTAGAAAATTGAACAATTAATCAGCTTGATGTGCTACAGGTCACATTAGAACTGAAATACAACTTCAGGATTTGTCTTTTCACATAATGCTTTTCACATAAAGTTGAAAATGATTTCTCTCAACAGTTCTCTAAATCACTTGCCCTGTGTTCTCCTTTGGGAAAATAAAAAACAGAAACCAAAAGGTATAAATATGTATTTTATGTTCATGATAACGCCCCCTAGTTAAGTACTTATATGAAGGAATATGATTTTGCTGTCTGCCAGCTCAAACAAAAAGGATCGTTCTGATATCTCCCCAGTTCTGGTAAACATATTCATTGGGTTTGGCTATTCTCTCTGCATTCGTCATGTGTTCTTAGAAAACATTCCTGAAACAAGACGCAAGATACCACATTACTTTATTATCCACAATGTTTGCAACTCATGTATTAAGAGTTTCTGAAGCTGGTCTCCTCTTCTCATCCGTTTAGTCATGGTGTTTTTTGTTTCATGCACACAGGAAATAAGAAACATCACCAACTGTGAGTGTTTCCCCAGTAAAGCTGGACAGTAAAATGTATGTATAGGAACAATATGAAATGGAATCTTAATATTATATTTGTTTTTAATTGTTGATGTCACAATTTAATTCAGACTTGATTCTCAATTTCAAACTGATTCTTGATTCAGTAAATAGAGAAAGAGGCACTGTTTTTAGGGATCTTACTTTGGTTCACTGCCAGACCAATCACTGGTGTCATGCTGGTCAACTAAATTGTAATATACAACATTTTTAGCTGTTAAACAAAGCGGTCCTATTTAAAGTCTCTGACAAACAGAAAAAGATACAAAAAGGGTTTAAAGGTAGCCTCCAGCAGTGAAGACTACTCTCTCTGATGCCATGCTAACACCACTGAAACCCATTGTTATCTATAACTCAGTACGGGCACTAGGGCTTTTGAAATGAAACAAAATGTGGGCCGAGTTGTTTTCTTCATCTGACCAGAGTTACCTGAAGTGCTGCAGTGTGTTGGTTTGTTAATGCTGAGTTGGCACTCATTTTAAGGGTAACGGCTTGTAAAGGTTTAATAGACTACTTTGCTTACATCTTGCAAAGCTAATTTTTAAGTCACTAAAAGGAATACTTCATCCACAGAATGACCATCTAATATCAATAACTCACAGTGTGTTACCTTGAATTTTTCTCGCATTCCTCCTAGGTGAATGGAGAATCCAAAAAAGTTGAACATTCTTCATAAATTCAAGTAATTAGGGACTACATTTAACAACAACTAAACTATATCAAAACATCTGTTTACAAACTCGCGCACAACTGGTTCAGTATAATCCAAGTTTCATTTATCCAGTCGTATGCTCAGTACTTCCCAAACACATACAGTTTGGCTAAAACATTACTATATAGAACACTTCTGCCTAAGAGTAGAGAACCCTGGGTAAGCTTGTAATTTTGAGCGAAGGTGCATGTGTGCCCTGGCACGCTACTCGTCTGTGTGAGATGGTTTGTACTGACGTGTTTTAAATGATTAAAATTAAGCAAAAATACATGTTTTGATATAGTTTTGCGGACCTTGATTACTTTTATTTATGAAGAATGTTCACATTTTTTGGATTCTCCACTCACTGTGGAGGCATGTGAGAAAAACAAAGTTTTCATCATGGAGTACAGGCAACACGCTACATCTGGGACCATGGCAACATCCCTTACATTAAAGCCTCTACAAGGAACTTTTAACTGGATATGCAAAAGGATCTCGTTTCTGCTGATGTCTGTGCGTGACCTACAACAGCAAATGAGACCATCGGTGTGAAGATAAGCTATTTCTATATAGTGTATATCCATACCTTTAGGAAACTGTCTCTGGGTCCGCCCCAGGTCGCTTCCAGGACGAAAGATTTACGGCACTCAGACGGCACACGTCATCTTACCTAGCTGCTTACATTTATAGTGACTCTTATAAATAGTCGCTATTCCTCCTCCTCGACCCGACGTCCGCGGGGAGTTAAAATAGCAGCAATCATCGGGTAAAAGTTCTGTGAAAGCACTGGACTCACCAACAGTCAGCCACGTCTCAGTCACACAGAGAAAATCCAATCCTCGGGAAGTCAGGAAATCCTTCAGGATAAACGTTTTGTTCGCTAGCGATCTAGCATTTACCAGCCCAATCCTGGCAGGAGCCGGTCCACGGCGTTAGCTGTCCGGGGAGCCACACACAGAGGCTGCAGGTTGCGCAGATTCACCCCGCGCCAGCGGGGACGAGGAGAGCAGGGGCCGCGGGGCTGGAACACCTCATCCTGGCCAGCGACAGGTACCAGCCAGGCGTCGACAGGGTCCAGCGAGTGCCGAGAAATAAAGAGGCGAAGCACCGCTCCATACTCAGTCCAAGAAGCCGTGGAAGTGATCGCCAAACAGGCCTTCAGCCTTATGAGCTGACAGCTGCATTTACCCCGGCGGCGGTGGCGTTTACACCGGAGAGGTGGAGCTGGGGCGTGGCAGAGGTGAGCTGGGATCCCCAATAGGAGGGGTCCATGTTATTGGTCCGACAGCCCATTGGTCTGACATCCCATTAGTCCGACGGTCCGCGGTGCTGAATGGCTCCCGGCGGGCATATTTCTGCCTTGATGGTGCGCCGCAACCGGCTTGAGGCGAAGCAGGCTCACGGCTTATGTGTTTGTCACTTTCTTTTTCATTTTAACCCACACCATGATCTTTTCCTAACCCTAACCAAGTGGTTTTTGTGCCTAAACCTAACCAGACCTTAACCACAGGGCATCATGATGATTTCGGAACAACGGGACATCGGAATAATGGGTTTAATATGGTCGGAACAATGGAATGTCGGACCAATGGGCAGTTCCCAATAGGAGTGGGGGCAAAGTTTTCCCGTCTTGTTGTTTCATATGTGCGAGCCAGGTAAGCGTCTTTACGACAATACGCACTAGAGCTCATGGCTTCATTCCGGCAAAACACTACCGCTTTTGTCCACAGGGTCGCCAAAATCAACTCAAAATGAAAGTTCCTTTTAGGGGCTTTAAGTTTAAGTTTAACTTGGCAAGAAATGCAAACTGAAACATGATCAGACAGGTTTTAAGTACAGCTAAGGGTAGCTAAACTACGAGAAGAGAAAAGAAAAGAGAAGAGAAAAAGTATCACACACACACACACACACACACACACACACACACACACACACACACCGTTTTCTTGTGCAATGAGCAATTATTAGCTTGACTTCAGATTCTTTGAGTTTGACCTCCAAAAAATTGGTTTCATCTGGATAAAGTATTGGCTTTTTTACGACCTGACCTGTTTGACTACCTATCGAAGTGATGCCACCATGTCCCCACCACTTACTTTGGTGTTACTGTAAGCAATGTCCAAAGCAGATGAACTGATAAAGACCTAATTTCCTCTTCCCCAACTCTTTGGTGTCCCTAATCACCTCTCATTCAAATCTGTCTTTCTTTCCCTTGGCTTTCCTGATTTGTTAACACCCTCTTGTGTGTATCCTCCCTGCTCTTGGTTCTGACAGGTGAAGATCGACACAGGTGTGGCCACTCCAGAGCGCATGGCACCTGGTTACCTGAACCACCTGGACCTGGGTGAGGCTGTTGCCGCCCTTGTGGAAAGACGAAACACCTCCCACACTGTCTTCACTGTCAACTGTCCGGCAGACTTAAAAACTGTCCTTCTGGACAAGAACCTGTAGACTTGCAAACCCTTTCTCCAGCCCCGCCTTGTTGTCACAGGGACACATCTACACGTCTTCTGCTTCTGCTCTTGCTGAACTCTCCAGAAACACATTTACAGTGTCTTTTTGTTTGTTTTCTTCTCCCACACCTCTGAACTCCATCCATGCATTCATGTGAATTGTCAGTTGTTTCAACTAATACTGTACTGTATATTCAGCTGCCTGTTTTGCAATTGCAAGTGTTTGCAATTGTTTTCTCTGCACGTGCTGTTGTGTGATATGTCTGTAAAAATACACAGGATTTGTAATATTCACCTTCACATTGTTGCATGTTTCTGTACAAATATTATCACGCAGTTCTGTTCTTTCTTCTACATTGTTGGAAGACATGATATCCAATATATTGACACCAGTTCTCCATGAATTTGCTAAATATACAAGGTATACAACTCGACTTTTTAAGGCCAAACTATTGGAAGAAGCAGGTTAAGACAGGGTGGAGGGGGTTCGAATTCCCTGCTGGCATTTTCCTAAGTGGTCCAAAAGGAAGAGGTTGTTTGGTTCTGATCGTATGTATCCACAAACCTAGTAATCTCTCAAGACAGATTCTGCAATCTACATTGTAAAGGAAGAAAAAAAAAAAATATATATATATATATATATATATATATATATTTTTTTTTTTTTTTTTTTTTTTTTTTTTTTTACGGATGGATTTCCAGATTGCAAACCTGGAATTAAAGGTACCCTGTAGAGCTATATGGAGTAATGTTTTAATGAGCAGATGCCCGTTTTGTTGTGTATTAGTTTGCACAAGAGGACGCACATTGACGCACATGAGGAAAGCTTTATGCAGGTTGTTAAGACTGAAAAAAAACAACTTTGCAGATGTTAAATAAAGAAAGAAGTTCTATTCACCTTTTTAGGCCTACAGGAAGCACTGAATAAAAGTGAAACTTTTTTAACAAGAAAACTCCACAGGGTACCTTTAACACATTGACGTGAACGCTAAAAGTGCAACATGGTCAAACAGTGGAGGCAATACAACACTTACAGGTGGTGACCTGAGATGATTACGGACTTTGAGATACTGGGGATGTAGCTGGGGTGGAACTTATATGTTGAGGACTTGTCTTTTTTAGTCGTGAAATGTTGCAGACTTGTAACTGCTTAAAAAGCTGCAGAATTCTCTAAGGACCTTACATATTAGGAAAACTCAGACAATCACAACCTTCTGGAGATATTGAAATGTTAGGGAAATGATGTAAGGAAAAAGCAGAAGAGATGAATTAATTTCCTGTTATCCTTAAGGGTTTCAGTATGCTTGAAATAAACAAATTTGCATGATGGCGTCGTCCAATGTGTTCATACCTGATCCAAAAGCCATACTCAAAGACAGCGCAAAAATCATATCCTCTGTTGGCTGCATCCCACTGTCTCTCCAATCTCTCTCCAAGAACTCTGTGGCTGTGGCGAATCTTTGTACTCTCAATACAACTGAACTCTATAAATTGGGATGATTGTGCACACATGCCTACAGTCTCTCCTTGAAGACATTCACATGCTGCACTTGGTTGTAAATGCAAAATGTAACATAGTTGTGTGTAGACTGAAAAAAGAGACTTGTCACTTATGCACACCATTTCAGACATTTATAGACAATTCGACAAGCACTTTGTTGAAACATACTGAGTCTTTATAGGCCTGCATGTGTTTAAAATTAACAAGTTCATACAACATGCCAAAGTTGTGTGAAGAATTACAAGAGAGCTCAAACCCCATCTGCCGTCTCACCTCTGCACATCTGGCCAATCGCTGCATAAAGAAGACCTCATTGTAAGATTGTCTCTGTTTCAGAAAGTCATAAAGACTGCCAAATGCCCCCCTAAATTCCAATGCAGAATAAGTGTTAGGGTTTCAGATACTGTTTGAGTTGATGACTTAACAGACACTTCATTTGTAGCATACTGACCCCTCACAGACACCATGGCTCTGAATAGTTAAAATCATTGTCTCATTGTGGATACAAAGGTTACACATCATGTCCTTGGTGCATTTTAACTCCTTGTTAGAGTTTTAATAAGGTACAAATTATAGTTTAAATATAAAGCATTTTGCATTCAAATTCCAATAAACAAGAGATGTGCCACATTCTTGGCCCTATGTGTTCATTGTGGTATTTGGCTGAAAATGTGTCTTATTAGCAGTGACAGTGTGTGCAAAGGACATGGTTAAAAAATTCAGTGGAGGCATTACTGAGACTTTGCACTGAAAACAAATTAAATGAATGTTAAAAAAAAAAAAAAAAAAAAAAGTAGACTGATCTTTGGGGCGGGTGAGTTTGACACATTTACAGTACAAAGCCCTCGCGTGACTCTCTGTCCTGTTTCCTGTTCACAAGCACCAGCACCGACCCCCTATAAGCCCCTCTATTTATCTGTCACCCATTATTTGGGCCAGCATGTCCCTTAGATAAACTAAACAGAAGTTTGCAGGCCACAGCAGATTGCAGTATCAGAGGGGGCATTGTTGTCTTGTGTACTGTCTGATTAATGCACACACGCTTCTACAACAAAAATGCAAATTTGTCGTGCCAGTAAAGATGTACTGTAATGAAGATTTGGATTGCATCTGGAATGACCGGGACTGGACAAGAAATCAGGGAAAGCGAGAGTAGTAGTAGTGCAGGGGGGGTTGTCAGTCACAGTTTTTGTTTGGAACTTGTCGGCTGACAGCTCAATTAGGCCAAATTTTAATTAAAGCACGAGGGAGAACCCGTTGGGCCCCACTTTCTCTTCCTAATATCCTCCTCCTTCGCCCTCCCTTTCTCTTGCCCTGAAAGGACAAAAATGGTCAAACACACCCACACAAACAGCCATGTTCGCCCTCTGACGATGACTCATCTCATTCTAATAGGAAAAGAAAACTGGCTTTTGTTTAAGGGGGAACGAGGGGCCACGGTCCTCTAAACGAGACTCAGTGAAGTGAGGATCAGTCAGATTAAATGAAAGAGATTAAGTGAAATGAGAGAAAACACTGGCTTTGTTTTAGGAGCAGGGAAGCTGTAAGGACAAAAGCAGTGTTAGTCAAAAGAATAGAAAGATTGATAGAAAGCTTTTATTGTCATGTTAAACTATACAATGAAGCAAGTGCTGATTGGTGCAGTAAGAAGACACAGGAAAACACAACAATAACAAAACAAATATCTACAGCCAACAACACAAAATGGATGGATGTAGTTATTGCACTAGTATGAATGTAATTGTTGCACTAGATGTAATTATCATTTATAAGTATGAACATGATTATTGCACCAGTAATGTAATTATTGTACAAGCAAAATGCAATTATTGCATGAGTATGTTTGTAGTTATTGTCTAGTATATAAGTAATAATTGTATTAGTATAAATGTCATTATTGCAGGAGTATGAACATAATCAATGCACAAGTATGAATGTTATTATTGCACTAGGTGTAATTATCATTTATTTTATGTTATTGTTATTAATTAATTATTAATTATTGTACAAGTATGAACATAATTATTGTGCCAGTAATGTAATCATTGTACAAGCAAAATGCAATGATTGCATGAGTATAAAAGTAATTCGTGTATTAGTATGAATGTCATTATTGCACTAGTATGAACATAATTATTGCACTAGTAATGTAATTACTGTACAAGCAAAATGTAATTATTGCACGAGTATAAAAGTAATTATTGTACTAGTATAAATAGTGGACTAGTATGACTGTAATTATTGCACTGGTATGGATGGAATTATTGCACTCGTATGAATTTTATCATTGCACAAGTATGAATGTAATTACTGTACTAGTATGAATGTAATTATTGCCCTGGTATAAACATAATTATTGCACTAGTATGAATGTAATTATTGCACTAGTATGGATGTAATTATTGCACTAGTATGGCTGTATTTATTGCACTAGAATAGATATAATTATTGCACACATATGACTGTAATTATTGCACATGATCCAGTATCTTTGCCCTCCAAAGTCATTGAATTGTATGTGAGGGATCATTCAATATTTGTTGAAGATATAGTGCGCTTATGGCCAAGGGAATTATTGTACTAGTATGAATGTAATTATTTCACTAGTATGAATGTAATTATCGCACTAGTATGAATGTTATTATTGCACTAGTCTGAATGTTATTATTGCACTAGTTTGAATGTTATTATTGCACTAGTATGAATGTTATTATTGCACTAGTATGAATGTTATTATTGCACTAGTATGAATATAATTATTGCACTAGTATGGATGTAATTATTGCACTAGTATGGATGTTATTATTGCACTAGTATGAACGTAATTATTGCACTAGTTTGAATGTTATTATTGCACTAGTATGAATGTAATTATTGCACTAGAATAGATCTAATTATTGCACCAGTATGACTGTAATTATTGCACATGATCCAGTATCTTTGCCCTCCAAAGTCATTGAATTGCATGTGAGGGATCATTCAATATCTGTTGAAGATATAGTGCGCTTATGGCCAAGGGAAACAAACAGTTCTGTGCTCAGTCAGTGCTTTGATGGTCTTGTTGTGCCTGCCACAGGGCAACGGGTCAAACAGGTGGTGTCCAGGATGAGAAGAGTCCTTCAGAATTCTTTTGGCTCTGCAGATGCAGCAGGAGCTGTAGATGGAAGATGTCTTACACAGAGGCCAGAGGGCAGCTGATGAATTTCTGTGTGGTATTGATGACCCCAAGAACTCTCCTGTCTGCCACTGAGCAGCCAGCATACCACACTGAGATACAGTACACCACTGCACTCTCGATGAAGGAGCGGTACAATGTGAAATCTAGATTTTACAGCATGGCTCTAGAGATGGCAATGTTGGGCTGTTGGTCTAATGGCCAATCAGTTGCGATCACCATTGGCTCACAGATGTTTTCCAAGACTGCTCAGACGCTTCACCTCGAGAAGTGTTAAAGTTCCTAAGTCTCGACATTAAAGTTCATGAGTTGCAAACTGATGTATTCAGTTCACTATTCACCAAAAATACAAGCATGTTGAATAAACACATTCTTTAAGTATATTAACACACAACACTGCAAAGGTTTGTGCAAAAATCCATTGTGACCCCCTGACTTTTTCTAGCTCCACCAAGTTTTTTTTAAAAAAATGCCTCAACAACTATTTTGATGGATTGCCATGATATGCCAAGATATTCATGTTCACCTCAGGATGAATTGCAGTCACTCTGGTGATCCTCTGACTTTTCATGTAGCATCATCATCAGGTCAAACTCTGACGTTACTTACTCAATACTACTATCATCAGCATCATCTTTGCCTTGTGTTTAAGTGCTAATTACCTCCACCAAGGAGGTTATGTTTTTGCCGGTGTTTGTCTGTTTGTTTGTCTGCAAAATAACTCAAAAAGTTATGAATGGATTTTGATGAAATTTTCAGGAAAGGTGGATAATGGGACAAGGAACAGATGGTAAAATTTGGTTGGTGATCGGTTGAAGCAAAGTGGATAAAATAATAATTAAAGTCTATCTTCTGACAGCCTCAGCAGCAATTCAAATTTCTAAAGACGGTGAAAATAGCGCCATCTGGTGGCCGGAAAGCACGTCTCGTTCTACTTGCTAAATATAAATGTAATTCTAAAGTTGAAATTAATGTTCTGTGTTGAAAAATACAAAAAAACATTATATTCTGTGTTGGTACAAAATAAAAATGAAATAAATACACCACATTGTCTCCATGGTGAAGGCATACATAACCTAATAATGATAGTGATGCAAATAACCTAATTGTGATGCAGGCTGCAAAACCTGATGCAGAGGGGGAGGGAATATCACTTACTCAGGTCTGCACTCTCTGAGTGCTTTTCTAGTTAGCAAATGTTAGCATAACGATCGCTCAGCCCAGGCCTTTACCTGATAATACAACAGATTATTGTTAGAATGCAGAAGATGATAGCGACGAGGATGGAAGAGCAGCTAACAGTTGAGGGGTGGGTGTCAAATTGCTCTTCTGCTTTAGATTAAAAACTGGAGCAGCCGAGATGAGAGGGATTAAAATTTTAAACCAGATGGAAAAACAAGCTGTGATCTTGGCAGTATGGTTCTCTGCCTTTCGTGTGAGAGCGGGGAGACCTCACCAAAACACTGACGAAGCTTTTAGTTTGTAAAAAGCTGACGCACCACATATTGACTTGCCAGGCCACGCCACAAGGCGCAGCCAGACCAGCTGACAGACAGACAGAGAGACTGCAGTTTAGATCGAGATATGACGTGTGTGTGTGTGTGTGTGTGTGTGTGTGTGTGTGTGTGTGTGTGTGTGTGTGTGTGGTCTCTTGTGAGATATCATCTTTCCCTGGCCTGGAGAGTCAAAAGGAGTCATAGCATTGTTGGAAAGGGGGACAGCAAGGTAATCAGCCCATGAAAGCAGTATCAGTTTAATAACAGCTGCCTGTATGCTTGTTGCTGTGGAAATGATTGATATAGGCTTACACACTCCAGAGGCTTGTGTCATATCAGCGGCCAGCTTTGAGGTCAGGGAAACACAGTCACAACTCTCAAGTCACGCTATCTCCACCAGGGTGTGTCCCGCAATCACTGACACTGCAGTAAAACACACTCGTAAACACAGACGTATGCCAACATGTCACACGCAGTAACTCAATTATAAACTAATTGGTTCAAAATGTGGTCTTGTAAAGTGGTTTAGGGCGAAAGTGTGACAACAGGGTGAGAGTATATTTTAGCACACCTGCCATGTTTGGAAGAACATAAGTGGACAGCTCGGTCCTTTCACCATGATTCACATTTCTAGGAGGACAGCAAAGTAAAAGAAAAAAAGAGCTTTGTTCCTGCTTGTCTGTACTCTATTTGCTTTGTCTCTTATCCAAAGATGTAGGTATTCTCTATACGATATTCAGATCCAAAGATGTAGGTGTTCTCTATATGATATTCAGATCCAAAGATGTAGGTGTTCTCTATTCAGAGCACGTTTATCAATCAGAGGTTGTCTGTGCACAGCTCTCCACATAGAGGTGGCTTAGCCAGCAGCGAGTAGCTATCAGTGCTAATAGTCCAAACATTGCTAATAACAGCAACAGTCCTGAGAGGCCTAACAGAAGCCCCTTTTACACACAGATTACACTACAGAGTTGCTATGAAGTCCCTTCTTTATGCCGCCTTCCCACTTATACACAGCACTGAACAGGAGCAGCATCATGCCACCTCTGTGTGACTATAAACAGCATGTCAGCATTGCTGAGGCAAAAGAGGCGTGACAGGTGCCAATTTTCTGAAAATTCCAATAAAATTTGGGCTACATCTGGATGGAAACACTACTGGCTTTATATAGGGCCATTACGTTTTCAGGTTTTTGCGGCAGCCACTGTGGTTCTCCTACACGCTAGGCACTTGGAAGAAGTTTCAGTTGGTTGCAATTTTCAATGTCACCACTAGATGCCACTAAATCGTACACTAGGCCATTAAAGTCAGGATCTGTAGAAGGCTGCAGTAGATGGGAAATATGCAGTGTTCTTGGAGTCCTGTATTGTTATAAACTTGATCTCTTTGGTTAGATTGTAATGTTAAACAGAAATTTTTTGATGATTTGTTCTCCAATTTTTTTCACGTAAATGGTCGATTTGATACCTTAAATATGGATTCATCTATACCCAAAGTACTTCAAAGCTCTGTTGTCTATCACTTCAAATGTCCTGGCTGCTTGCTGATTATTACAGACAAAGCTGTTTGTAAATGCTGTTTACTTTCTGTATTAAGAAACCACCCAAGATGACCCAGCAATGCTGTGTATCAACATTTAACATCATGCAATCAATTTAAACATGTAACTGTTATGAAACTTCGGCTGAGTTGTGTTTGGAGAAAACTCTTGTGTGTACAACATTCAAAAACACAAGAAATAAATACTGGGACATTTTATTTCTTAAAGTAGAATGCAAATGCTTCTTAAAGAGGAATCTGCCCATGGTGACTTTAGATTTTCTCTAAACAGTTCAAACAGTGGTTTGAAAGTTTCTGAGGAACTGTTGTTTTTTTTTTCTTTCAAAATGTCAAATGTCTGCTGTAAAAAAAAAACTGCTAACACACTTGATATTTGCAGATCGTTAATCATTTGACTTTTACAATGAATTTGGAAATTATGTTTTAAAGTTTTCTGACACTGACCGATTAGTCAAAATGAATTAACGCAATATGTTGCACGTTCATTTTATGTTTAATAGTAATAGCTGTCTAGTGTCCAGCAGGTTTGAACAGTGTGTTGTATAAAGACAAAAGGAGTAGCTGGACATTTTGAGAGTTAATGTGAAGTAGTAGTTTAAATTACTGCAGAAAATAAGCTCTGTGGCAAACAAACTTGTGATACACATGTTTTGTTCAGCAAGAAAATCTTCAGAAATGAACACCACTTCCTTTCACAGAGCGTGACTGTACCCAAATGCAGCACTCAGAGAGGCACGCAGACAGTTGGTAATGACCTTTATTGCTTACACAAATATGCAACAGCTCTGGGGGTCTTTGGGTTTGGCTTGTTTGAAGTTCCAGCAGTGAGTGAATGCGACGAGAGCAGGCAGTCTGAGAGCTATGAACTGTACCGTGAGTGCAGGTGGGTCTCTTGGGAGGCTGGTGGTGGAATGAAGACCCGACGTAGCTAGCCGAATTAGGAGAGCTGAGGTTAGCAGGACTGGTGTCACACCGTGCAGCCACAGAGCCAAGCAGACGAGAACCAGGAAGGGAGCAAGCAGGAATCGGAGTCGGAGACAGAAGGCTGAGGTGATTACCAGGGCAGAGACGACAGGGGCAGGCCAGGAACGGGCAGGGTCAGTACCAGGCTTACAAGCCAAGAGTGAGTGCTGCAGTGTCTTGCATGAAGTTGAAGAACAATCTGGCAAAGAGTCTGTGTGCTGGCGAGGCTTTTATACCAGGCTGATTGGCTGATACCAGGAGCAGGTGAGGGAGAGAAGCAGACTGTGACACTTCCATGATTTTTGAAGCGCAAGTACAATCACCAGAAGTAAAAAGGCAACATTAGGCTATGAACAAACTACAGCATGACTTAATGTTGCCACCACGACAAGGCTGTATGCTGTGTGTGGCCCGATGACGTTCTGTAGTCTCATTTAGCCACTTGTTAGCAACTGCCTTTTTAAAGACACATAAAGGCTTCAAAATTTAAAAGTAGGGTATTTACTGACGTATTTTAAGTCGTAGATCAAAACATGAAAGTCTCTTACGCTTGTGTTAACCACAGACCTTATTTCAGGCATCTGAGCAAAAACACATCACGTATAACACAATGACTTTGAGACAATGGAACCAATAAGTGCAAAATGTTGACTCATTTCTGGGTTTTAGGACTCATTCCTGCACCACTTCATCAGCACATTATATATAATTTGTCACATGCGACGGGAAAACAAACAAGATGTAATGTCTTATTTAGGGAGCTTTAGAGGAGTTGGCACCTTCATCTTTGGGGTGAGCCATGTCGGCTGTTTCCCTGCTTCCAGTCTTTATGCTACAAAGATCTCCTGCTTGTTCTATCTTAATACTTCATATTTCCTACTCCATACTTCATACAGACATGAGTGAGTGGTTTCAATCTTACTCTCAGCTGGAAAGCAAATATATGCATTTCCAAAAATGTCATCCAAGCTATTTCCTTAACCCTTTACCACCAGCTGGATGCTAGCATGTAGAACTTTTTATTTTGGCATTTCCAGCTTTACTGGACAGTTCGACAGTGAAGAGATAGACAGTAAATGGAGGGAGAGAGAGGTGTATGACCAGGCCCCCAGGAAGTGCACCGGGCTTTAAGCCAATTTGACATAATGGCCAAACTGTGTAACTACAACTTCACGTACGCCACATGTTGCCATTGGGCCAATAAAGACTTTTTCCCATAAACAGATATCTGTAAATCAGTAGATAGTTTTTCTGAGCTCAAGCCCCTGTGAAATGATTTGTTTCACAATCGGGATTTGATCCTTTCGATCCAATAATAAGTCTAGAAGAGTCGCACAATTAAGTCATTTTATCAACAATTAAGTTCGCGGAGCGTGAAAGTGGAAGTTAGCCACTTGGCCAGCGAAGTCTCTTGTGTGCTTGCTCTATGGGCCCAATGACGTGGAAGATCCAGCAAATGTTATAACTGGGGAGTCAAACTTTTTTGGCTTCATGAGCCACTGAGCAACTGTCAGGAATGAACAGAGCCCCCCTCCAGCGCTGTATCCAGTTCTTTTTATACATCCATAAGTATGATATGCAGCAAAGGTCCCTGGCTGGAATCAATCCGGCGATGTTATGGTTATACGACATGTGCTGTACTGTAGCTACTTAAGTTAAGATTAGGTTATATTAGTGTTTAAAATTTCAGGTTGAATATGTGACTGTGTTGTTTAGGCTAGCTGTGACTAAAAACACGGCTAGTATAATCGAAGCTGCAGTCATTTGAACCTGAAGCAGGAGGCTTTGTGATGACCCCCCTGACCTGGATTGGACCCAAGGAACTCTGAAACTGCTGAAGTGGAATGAACACACAGCGAGACAGAAAAAGAACATTCATGGAGAGAGAGGGAGAGAGCGCAGGCAAGAGGATGATGACATGCTGCGTGGTGCTGTGGCTTCTGGTGGTGTTCTGACTGATTCAGAGTGGCATGTTGTTTTTTCTTCAAGTTCAAAGGCTTCCGCTGCTATTCAGCCATGTGCCCATCACAGCCTCCTGCATCATCCCCGCGCAGACACCCTAACAACTGACAGCCGAATTAAAAAAAACAAAGAAAAACATGTCACATCAGTTCCTGTTAGTATTGGATGTCAGGAGGCAGGGATACTTTCTTTTTCTTTTTTTAATGTTTGTTTCAGCTGTCCATTTGGTGGAAAGTGAAACAAGTCGAGTTCTACATTGAGTCCTTTCTCTCAGTAAAAAGTAGATAATAGATATGATTTCTCTGCTATTGTCTTTGTTTCCAATTAGAAGTTATCACTCCTTAGTAAGGATGATCTATTATTATTATTATTATTATTCAAAACACATACGCCTTTTTCACAGAAGACTTTTTACTTGTCATAGTGGGAAAAGCACAGATATATTTAGTGATGTTAACAATGGTCCCATTACATTATAGTGTGTTCTTAACCATCACCAGTCAGCTAGCACAGTGGTTCTCAAATGGTGTGCCAAGGTACACTGGTGTGCCGTGATGCAAATCCTGGTTTGCCGTGGGATTTTGTGACAACCACACAGTATTATTGTAATATTCAACTGGGCCTATACAAAAAGTTATGGATGAATTTTTCAATTGACTCTATCAGTATAGTGAACACACCCATTTCCTAATCAAGAGGCAAAGTCTACCTTAAAAACGGTAATTTAATTCAATTTAATTAAAAAATAATTCACAGGGAACCTATTGGTCATCATTCTTGTGAGGGAATTATAAGTGTGTAACACACCACATTATTTTACATTATCTTACATTATTTCCTGTTTTAAAAGATGTAAATGGTGCTTTGATGTAATTTTAAAAAGATTAAAATGAATACTTGAACCATTTTGTTAATAAATATTTCACGAGTAATGCTTAGTTGTCAATTAATATTTGATTTAAGTAAATAAAAACAAACATTTAAGATGCAAAAAGAGTGATAGCACACGTTATAGAAGTGATTGTGTACAGATATACATACAGGTGTGCCTTGAGATTTTGGCTCACCCTTTGGTGTGCCTTGGGCACAAAAAGTTTGAAAACCTCTGAGCTAACATACACATTACAAGAGCCTAAACTACTGTAGCTCAAACAAGTCATAAGGCACTCACTCAACAAATGTAATGCCATTTCTGCACGGTTTTCTCCTGCAAAGTGATTGGACGCTGTCAGATTCCAGAGGTCCAAGTGAGGTCATAAGTCCCTAAAGTTAAAGTCCAAGTCAAGTTGCAAGTCTTTTTTGATTTTGTCAAGTCCAAAGACATTAAATTTGTGACTGGAGTCCAAATCATGTGACTCGAGTCCATACCTCTGGTATTTAGGGGGTATGGACAGGGATAGCTCTGTGATTAAAGAGGGTGAAAGTAGTGACACTAATACATTCTTTCTGATTGCACCCTGTGCCCAAGTGAGCCACAGGGGCACCAACGGACTCTGGCCACGAAATTACCAAAAGTGTGTTTGGCATGCTCTCTATGCACTTGGCAGGGCGCACTTGACTGTGATCTGGTCAATGCGTGAGAGCTGGCCTGAGTAACAAAATCAGCCCCCTCTTCATAGATAGCACCAGTGCTACAGTAAGAATGCTGTTCTATTTTATTTGCAAGGTTGTTGTTGGTCTCACTGAACTACTGAGTATGTTTGTAGCGTTCTCTGGTCAATTTGCCCACGCTGGCTATAGGAGATGTCTTCTATAAAATAGTAGGTAGCATACACTAATAGTTCAGTATATTATTAGTCAGTATGACATTTACTTGAATGCGGTATAATTCCTTCAAACCACACCATAACATTACCACTGATTGTGTATTTCATTTTACACTGCTGACATATTATGGGGCAGTGTCCAACCTAAATGTAGTTCTTGAGTACGAAGTTGCTGCATCAAGTTTAAAGTTTAAGAGCTGTAGAATTTACATCTGTCACAATAGAAATACTTGGTAAGCACTGAGTTCATTGAGTCGAAAATAAATATTAACTTTCAAATTTACACAATTAGTAATTTTCTGCCAGCATTCCCCTCTTGCCGTATTTGCAGCAACAGAGCTGCTTTCTGCTGTATTTTTTTATGTTCTTAATAATAGCTATCCAATATAACAACCTGTTCCTCTTGGCTGAGGTAGGCTTTGAACCTGCGTCATGTTACAGGCCTTGGGCTGAAGTCAGACCACAACACACATTAAGTGATTTAAATATTTCTCTGTTCTCTTTATTGACCCATCTCTCAAACACTCATTTATCATTCTTACATTTCCAACCTTTCACAGTAAAACTGTTTGATAACACATTCACATTCAGTTTTCAGAAGCAATGAAAACTACTATACATCATTTACATGAAAACAGTGGCTTAGTTCAATTTGCAAAATATCACAGCATCCTGTCATTTTTAATATAATTACATAAAGATTATTACATAAACAAATTTGTTTTTGGTGTTAATGTCACAAAAAGTAGGCAGTAAATCCAAGACAGTTCTTAGGACATATTTTCACATCTTCTGGACACATGCAAAAATAATGATAAAAAAAAAATATTAAATTCGAGCAAGCAAACAAACCAAACTAAATAAAATGACAATATATAAAACTGTAGTTTTTCTGTGACACTAGAGGCAAGTCTGCTTCAGGTGTGTCTTCAAAACACAAACCAAACAATATTTTTGCACATTTTAGCATCCATTTATTACACATGACACACACACCACTGGCCATCATCTACTGAGGGACATCATGATTAAAGACATCTGAATGCACAAGATTTGCCACAACGGCACACTTTGAATTCATTGAGGTTTTAACTGCAGTACTGAAACACAACTGGAAACAAACTGGGACTAATTTGATGCAAGTTTCCAGAAATCGAACGCTGATTTGTCCACTGTGGTAAGATGAATAAAAACTAATGGCTGCCTGGAAGGAATGAATGCACATTTAAGACTTACAGGGGAAAAAAAAGCATGCTTCAGAGAATTACCACTCAAGTAAACATGATTTGCAGGTAACGGGCTAAAATAAAAAATGCATGAACACCAGACCCTTTCAGGTAAACACCCACTCTGTGTCTGCATGTATTTAAAACCAAACAGCTGGAAGACTTCACAGAAAAGCATTTTAGAAATGTTAAATATCGGTAAGAACTCAGTCCAGTCACGTCAAAGCAACATGACATGATCTCTGTATAACATCTCATATTCTCTGAGAGCCTCAAGATCTACCAGTGGATAATCTGTTTCCAAATATATAGGTTCTCATCTCACTCCCATTCTATGGTTGTGAATTATGTGCAACTGTGGACATCAGAGAAGCATTGGGATATGGGAGAAAAGTATAAAATGAGTTGTGAAAGTGAGTTCACGTTTTTGCTTTCCTGTAAAGAGTTTGTTGATTTTGAAACTTGGCATTAAAAGACAGAAGCCCTTTGGCATGGTTTATGTCTTACAAGCAGCACACACAAACACACACAATCTTGTACTTCTACTCCATTGAGGACATTCACTGACATAATGCATTCTCGAGCTCCTTACCTTAACCTGAACTATCACAACTAAATGCTCAACCCTAACCCTTACTCTAATCTTGAACTCAACCAAATTCTAACCTGAGCCTTAAAGGAATACTATGTATCACGTTGAACTCATAATTCATGAAGTAAACTTTCTCACATGGTGAACAAAGAATCCAAAACAGATGAACATTCTTCATTAACTGAGGTAATCAGGGTCCAAATTTAACAAAAGCAGAACTATATTAAAACATTTGTTTAAAAAACTTTCATACACCTTGTGCAGTATAATTCAAGTCTCACTTATCCAGGCCAACATATGCATTTTTGCTATAACCTTACAATATAAAACACTTCAGCCTAGAGCCTGTGCCCTGAGCATGCGCACGCTCGTGCAGAGTTCAAACACAAGCACCTGCTCAGGTACACTACTCAGCCATGCATGAGACAGTTTGTACTAATGTATTTTGAATTGTGAGGTTTTAGCAAAAATGCATGTGTTTGGGAAGTACCGAGCATATGACTGGATAAACGAGACTGGACTCTACTGCACGAGTTGCATGAGAGTTTGCAAACAGATGTTTTGATATTGTTTTGCTGTTGTTAAACACAGTCCCTGTTTGCTTCAATCCATGAAGACTGTTTGCCTTTTCTGGATTCTTCCCTCTGGAGCCATGCCAGGAAAACAATGTTTTCTCCATTAATTCAAGGTAACACACAGTGAGTGGATATCCAAGTGATCAGTACTCCTTTAAAACCACGCCTGAACCCTCAAACCTGTATTTAAAGGTCTGTTAAAGGTGAGGGCAGGTCTAAATGTCCTCACTTTGCGAAAATTTCCTTACTCTGTATACCTGACTTAAATCTTAACCAACATGCTGTTACATGCAAACACAGCAAAGTACAATCTGGACTTTTCACCCCACAGCAGCAGGGCATCTCTAAAAATTGTTTGCTCTCTCTCCCGAAGGCAAGTCTGTCTGCAAATAGATCTACTGTCTGAACTCAAAGTCATCATCCAGTGTAGCCTCAGCGCTGAACACTTCAGCACCCAAAGTACATACATTCAGTTTTTCTATCCATAGTCTGTGGATGGATTTTGCCACCAGTCTTGACATGAACACACACATACACTAACAAATGCACACACTTAATTATGGGTCTGCGTGTTTTTGTAAACAAAAAAAACAAACAACGAAAAAACAGAAAGACAAAAAGCCACAAGGTACATGGAATAAAACAGACATTTTTCTTCCAGTGAGTTTGCTAAAACAATGAAATGCTATTACCAAAGTCTACGGAAGACACAGATCAGTCTAAACACACACGGTTGGCTTCTTCACGCAGGGAAAAAATCGTAAGACCTGTAATATGGTTTATAATCATATTCCCTCAATAGTTAAACATATCACAGGTTTTACCTCAGTAGGAATTCATATAATTAATGGCTTCACTTCCAAAAGTTCCCTAAGACGACTCCAATCTCAACCATGTGCGGTCCCTTTAACAATCCAGTGCTTGCTAATGCAGCAGTGCTTTACAGGTTAAAAACACACCCTTAGAGGTCCCAGCAAAGCGCAGTTTCTGATTTGGTTAGAAACAAGTCATAGGCACTGGTTTAGTTCTCGGTTGCAAAGAGAGCAAAAGAAGTCCTTTCGTTAAATATACAGAATGTCTGTATGTATACAAGATAACATGCATCTGCAAAACTTGCAGGGAGCTGCAGGTTCAGCTGTCACCTCTCTGTAGTGCAGCAGGTAGTGTGGGATGAACTGTTGCTAGGGTCTCTTGTGACTGCAGCAACCTACGAAACAAAATGGAATATATTATTCCCTCCATTGGACATGCAGTTTAAAAATGTCTTCAAGGTTAAGTTATGCTGATTTTTTCTAATCTCATAAAAAGACTAAAACCAACAATGTGCGACCAAAAACATTTACTAAGCCCGTCTGTGGCCAACAGTCCAAACTGAGCCATATTTGTTCCTACCAAGACATATATCTTTAAACAGAATTACTATGCTTCGTGGTTGTATGCCTCCGTAAACCAGTCGTTGCGATGACAGTTTACGTCTATTTCTGTGAAAATATGGATGCTTCACACACATCTTCCCCTCCACAGCACAGAAGATCTGTACAATCAGCAGTTTCAAGGTGGACACCCAAAATTACTGTCACCAATTCGGTATCTGACCAAATATCTCCTCTTCTTTTCCTGAAATATGACATTGAATAATGGCTGTTTTTTCAGAACATTATGATGTCACAGTGAAGTTGACCTTTGATCCTTTGGATATAAAATGTCATCACTTCATCATTTTATTCTTTTAGACGTGTGTGTGAAAGTTTGTCATAATTAGCGTAAGAATTCTTGAATTATGGTCAAAAACATGTTTTGTGAGGTCACACTGACCTTCGACCATCAAATTCCAATCAGTAACTCGTATTGCAGCGGTGCCTGGCTAACGTGACGTGTGTTGTTGTGCTGCTGCCGTGGTCCTGCCAGATGCCTCCTGCTGCTGCTGTTGTTATCATTAGTTATACTTCTACTGTTATTATACACATATGATTATTGTCACACATGTATACTATCAGATATTAATATATCATTATTAATTATAATATTATTACTTTCATTAATGTTGTTGTAAGCTACTGTCATTACCGTCTGTCCTGCATCTCTCTCTGTCTCTCTCTCTGTCTCATTGTGTCACACAGTTTACTGTTAATTTATTATGTTGATCTGTTCTATACGACATCTATTGCATGTCTGTCCGTCCTGGAAGAGGGATCCCTCCTCAGTTGCTCTTCCTGAGGTTTCTACTGTTTTTTTCCCCCTGTTAAAGGGGTTTTTTTGGGGAGTTTTTCCTTATCCGCTGTGAGGGTCCAAAGGACAGAGGGATGTCGTATGCTGTAAAGCCCTGTGAGGCAAACTGTGATTTGTGATATTGGGCTTTATAAATAAAATTGATTGAATTGATTGAATTGAGTTCATCGTTGAGTCCAAGAGGACATCTGTGCCAAATTTGAAAAAAGAAAAGTTCATGAGAATAGGACAGATGGGCGAACAGACAACCCAAAAACATCAATGCCTCCGGCCATGGCTGTTACTGGTGCAGACAAGACCTGTTTTTGGAAGACTTTTTGAAGATAAAAACACTTTCAGACCACTGATTAATAGGGGTGCACGATAACTATCGGGCCGATAATTATCGGAATTATTACGTCATTCCGATAAGTCCGATATCATGACGAATAGCCCCGATAACATATATAATTTTGTCAGCACGGCAGTGCCCCGCTCTCACTATGAGACCTGAATGGCCTGCAGTGAATGCTGAATTCAAGTGACGTCAGCATAATCAGAAAAACTCTTTCTAACTGGGAAAATTCATGAATACCCCCTCATGTCAGAAAACAACTCGTTAACTCGGTCATAATTTCACACAGATGCGCACACTCTCTCTTTCTCACACACACACACACACACACACACACACACACACACACACACACACAGATGCGCACACTCTCTCTCACAATTTGCATGGTATACTGGTACCAACGGTAGACCGCGGCACTAAAACTCCACAGTACTTATCAGTGTTTCCAAAAAAAACACACATTTGGTATTCGGTGGAATAAGTGAAAAGCAAGGCCAAATAATAGCGGCGTGTTTTGATAACGTAATCAAACAGCGTGTGGTGATGGACAGAGTAAAATGTCGGCAGTGTGGCGATAAACAGTAGACAGAGTAAAATGTCGGCAGTGTGGCGATAAACAGTAACGGCGAATCCCGGCGGTTGTGGGTTGAACGGGGGTCACAGACACGGACAGGAATACGTATTCCTGTCAAATACTGAACGGGGGTCACAGACACGGACAGGAATACGTATTCCTGTCAAATACGGCGGTGCATGATAACGTCTTACCGGCGAAGAAGTCTGGCTCCAGGTGAATAACTTGTTGTCATGACTGCCCAAAAGTACCTGAACAGCTGAGCCATGGGGGCATGTGGCCTATCAGAGGAGAAACTTTAGGGACTGTTCGTTACTTATGAAGGGACTTGTCAGGGGAGGATGGTGGCTGGTTGATTTTTATTTCATTTATTTATTTTATTTTGATCCCCTATTCCCTATGTTAATCACTTATTGATGCTGTTTTTGAAGTATGAATAAGCCTATGTTAATCACTTATTGATGCTGTTTTTGAAGTATGAATAAGTCAATAAGTAATTTGTTCCTTTGAAATATCATTGATGTATTATAGAAAAGTGATTTATCTTTTTATAAATGACAAAAGGCACATCTGCCTCATTTTTGCTGTGGTATAGTGATACTACTCAGAACCGTGATACTGTCACTGGTATCGTACCGTGGGTCCCAATTTTGGTACCGTGACACCACTATCTCAAACACACACAGACTCTGTGTCTCTGTCTCTGTCTCTCCTGATATGAGATAAAAGAACAACTGAACCCCATTTACCTTAGTGAAAAGGTATTCACTTGAATGGAACCATAAGCCAAAATTCTTTAAACTTATTTTTTTGTTACTATGGAATGCACTTTTTCAGTTTGTTTACATAGACAAGTCTAACTTGTTCAGTGCAATCATTTTCTATATATATTTATTTTTTTGACCTTCTGGAATTAACTTTTTCAGTTTGTAATCCCGATGCATGTATTTTCATCAGTTCAAGGGGCCTTTATTTTTATATCAGTAAGTAATGCACCTTATTTAAATTGATGTTCATTTGAGATATCAAATAGTTTTTTTGTTTGATATCTTTTCGAAAATGTTTGAGATGCTTGCCAATAGTTTCTCATTGGAAAAAATAAACATCTCTTCATTTAAAGAGTCAAAACTGTTTTGGTTTTGTTCATAGTATTGATGTCATGATCTTAGGGATATATATATATATATATATATACAAAAAATGTATATGTGTGTGTGTGTTATCGGTTATCAGTTATCGGTATCGGCCTTTAGGAGCTGAAAGTTATCGGTATCGGTATCGGTTTAAAAGAAAAGTTATCGTGCATCCCTACTGATTAATAACATTTTTCCAAATTACCAGTAGTACTAGTCCAAGGATAAGATAATTCCTTATTCCAAAGTGTTTTTCTCTCATTAAAGTGAACAATTTCCATGAAAACATTAACTTAATTCCAAACCTTTGTATAGTCTGTCACGTTTTCAAGCCACTGAGAGAACAGTTGTGGTTTTGAGTATGTTGTCAAATCCTCAACAATTTTTTCAAGAAAAAAAAACCAATGCAGTAGGTTTTAGACAATAATGGTAGTTCCCAGTAGTAGCATCAAAAAAAGACACCTTCTTCCTTCCACTGATCTGACTCCGGCACTGAGATAAACTGGAAAAAAAAAGACTATGAAAAAACTGGGTTAGTTTGATTGGAAAATTACATGAAAATTTCACACAAAGGGGCTTTGTTTTTAATCAGGTTTTCCATTATCACCCATCTGTATATATTCGGTTCAAAAATAAAATAAAAAATCTAAATTAAGGCTTGTTTTTGGTCCTGGATGCAGGGCGTAAAATTAACATTTTACCTCATCTGCCACTGGCTAGTCTGGCTAGCCAAACATATTTTTCACCAGCCAAGTAAAAAAATTGTGCCTTATTTGACGAAAAATAATTACCTCATGTTTTTAGTATGAAAATCCAACTTTAGGAAAATCCAACCCTGTCCTCTGTGTTTCTTTGGCGTGCTTGCGGCAAAGGCTGCAGCTTATCGTGTTGGTGTGCGGGTCATAGGTCAGCCATGACCGCAGCTGGCCAGCCTCGTCTAGTTTCCGTTTTTCAATAAAATGCCCCGCGACATTTGTACTCCGTTTAACTGTCTGTTCTTCTTGGACCTGGAGTCGGACTTCTCTGTCGCCGGTAAGCCGTTATCTTGCGCCGCAGAGCCCTATGAGCCTCCGCCGTATTCCTGTCTGTGACCCCCGTTCAACCCACAACCGCCAGGATTCGCTTTTCCTTCCTGCTGCTGGTTGAAACGTGATAATAGGGGCGCCCACTCCACTAACTTGGCGTGGAAATGAGCGGTAGTCTAGAAAACTGGCGAGTTTTTTGGGTTTTTTTGGAGGGCGCTATGCCCCTCACATCGATTGCGCCCTGGGCGGTCGGCCACATTGCCCATAGCAAAAACCGTCCCTGGACACAGCTGGCAGAAATGGTCGAAGCACATAAAAAACCCACATGCAATTCAAAATTTTCCATTGGCCACTGGCGGGTGTGTGTTTTTGTTTTACACGCCAAACTCATTTTTTACCTGCCATTGGCACTTGGCGGGTGTTAATTTTACGCCCTGCCTGGATGCTTTTGGGCTGGGACACATGCCGCATCTTATACCGCCTGGAAAATGTGAGGTTGCCAGAAATCCAGAGTTCGGAGCTGATTTTCTTTCCAGGCATTATTTTTTCTAAGTGTGTATTAGGCCCAAAATAATGTCTGAGGGAAAGATGTTAAGCAGCCTTGCACTAGAATGATCAGCTTCTCTCCCATATTTATCACAGACTGATGTTCATGCAAGAAAGGAAAGACATCTGCCGGTTGTGATTAACTGCTCTTCGTCACGTGACATGCCATGCACGTTGCTGCATTTCAAGAGTTTGTTTGCCCAGAAAAATAGGCACTTTGGAACTCTTGTGCACGGCAACAGCATCGCTCTCGCTTTAGCCTTACACACGTCTACATCGAGTGCAATGAATTTGAGGGCGTTAAAAATGCATCATGTGTAGGGGCCTTTAAAGGGTTTCTGAAGCTCTGGCGGAAAGCAACTGCTTATGACTTACAGCCTTATTAGATATGAATGTGGTCAAAATTGATTTTGTGTAAGAGAGAAGACATGTGAAGCCATACATGTAACGACTGTCTAAATATTGTATAAAGAAGACATAAAAAAATTAAAGCTGTTCCTTTAGTATGTATGTAAATGCTCGGAATTCTTCCAATTCTCAATCCAGCCACCCGGCAGATGAGCGACAGCTCTGTGGAGCACAGCGATCTGCAAAGTTAAATATTTGGCTGTAGTGGAATCATTGTGTCACTGGGAGTTTTGGGGAATGCCAGTTGAGGATGTCACATTTCATAACATGCAGTGTCATCACGCCCCGTCCCGCCGAGTAGCAGTGTGGAAACATCACCTTGGGCGCCAGACAAGCCATTCAGCGACACACTCATCCTTCAGTGTAATGCATCAGTCTCAGTCTACTTCACTCCATCCATCCCCCCCCCTCCCAACATCTCTCTCCTCGTAACTGCTGGCAAAACTGCTCAGGCCTGTGTTTCACACCTCAGTCTGTTCTAAGATCAGCTCTAACAAACAGCAAACTGACTGAGACACAGGTCATCATGTGAAGTCATTAAAAAAAAACAACAAAAAAAACAGATCAGTCTAAACAAAAACACAAAATGTGTTTACTCATCTCCATGTCAGTTGAGTCTACATCGTAATCTGTAAAACCCAAACAGCAAAGAGTTTGGATGAAGGCTGAGACGCAGCCACAGATGCAAACAATCAACAGCTCACAGAAAGGCTCCAAAAATCCCTCAAATTTGTAAAAACAGCTTGTGGAGAAGCACAGAGTCTGAAGTTATGATACGAGGGCACACTGCCTCCATTAATCAGTAATTATCTTCTAGAGCATCTCAGTGTATTAATCGGTCTCAAAAACACCAAGGCATTTTCATGCACCTGTTTTCAAGCGGAATTTTAATTTGACTGGAATTTGCAGAAATTTCAGACCCACAATCAAAAAAGTTGTTACACTTGGCCGAGGTGAGGAAGAGACGGAAAATAGCGACGGATTAAAAGTCTGAAGTTTGTGGAGTGATGAGGAGACTGTAACGCTCCTCAAATCAATACAGTACATGAAACAAACAAATGTCATATTTCCATCATGTTTTCCACAGTTTGATGTTTGAGGGACCCTTTTTGATTACTTCATCTCATTGTTCCTTTTTCTTCTGCAATTGTTTAATGGCACCAAACTACAGAATTAATGTCACCAGTTGTTATTCTATGCGCATTAATTTGCGTTTAACCCTGTTAGCCCATTTCGCCTCTGTCAGCCCAGAATAAATGTTGAAACTGTACATTTCTTCAAACCATGGATATGTTACATTTGTACATTTCAGATTTATCATATTTAACTTTTGCTAAAAAGACGTAGTATATAAGTTGACTTTGTCATTGGATGGTGGAGGGGATGGTGGGTGGGTTGACACCTACTGTGGGCGAGACTGCTGTAAAGCTGCAACAAAACCTGTTGTTTGTTTAGCGAGACATTACTGCGTTTCTAAAGGGGATTGTGCCACCAAAACTGGTTATTTAAAGCCAAAATATAATCTTTTCCATAACCAAGTGGTTTTTGTACCTAAACCTGACTACATGTTAATTACAGTGTTGTTGAAATGTTAAGTTTAAACATATTTATTACATAATAATGTACACATGTAACATTATCCATGGTTTGCTAAAACCCACAATGCCAACATTTATTTATTCAAGCTGCATTGATTTTGCACTTGTAAACAACTGATTATTTTGGCAATTTAGATGAAACTGAACAAGGCTGAAACATCTAACTACACACAGCTTAGTGAGATGAGAGAATATATGGTTAGTAATCCAGCTGTTGTATCCAAAACTATGTTCTTAATGAGGCTGGGAAGACATTAATTTTAATAAAAGATATGTGTGCACATCATTTGTCAATTAGGGCTGCAACGATTCGTCGACGTAGTCGACAAAAATCGATAATAGAAATAGTCGACAATGAATTCCATTGTCGACAATTGTCGCCAGACGTGTTTTTCCAACGGAGTGAGGCATCTCACTTCATTACAATCTCTGCCGAGAGTCGCACATGCGCAATAGCGTCTCTGCCGAGCGGTAACGTATACATAAATGGCGGCGTCCTACACAGCAGCTACGCGTACCAAAACTTCTAAAGTTTGGGAGCATTTTAGCCTGGATACGGCGAATAAAAAGATTACTTGCAAGGTTTGCAAAGCAGACCTTGCGTATCACGGCAGCACCTCGGTGATGCACGAACATTTAAAGAGAAAGCACGTCGGACAGTTGAACGAAACGGAGTCTGACTCGCCTCGGTAAGATTCAAGTAACATTCAAGCCAATACGTTTTGTTTTTGATGTACATTGTACATTTTATAAGCGTATTTTCGCTTTAAAAGAGAGCTTTAACGTTATGCCTGACTGTGCCTGACAAAAGTATTTTAAATTAAATGCATGCAGTCCGAAGAAGAGAGCCACCATGGACCCCTTTCTGCAAAAGAAGCAGACGTGCACCCCGCAACAGGCGACTGCCCTCACTGAGTCAGTATTGCAGATGCTGATCTATGATATGAGGCCGCTCTCCATGGTCGATGGTGCCGGGTTTCAACAGATGATAACCCAGTTCAACCCAGACTACATCCTGCCAAACTGAACGACATAGCCTGAGCCTCATGTTGATTTTAAACCTGGTCTGTCCACCATGACAGGTTTGTGTCCAGGTTGTATCACACAGTCCATGTTTACAACTTGAATTTGGACAACTCTGAATGCTTTATTTTCAGCTGTGTATCTACAAACATCAGTCGTTAAAACCGTTAGATTTCAGACTGTTGAGAATTGTAAAGTTCTTTTGCAACAGACTGTGCAGTTGACCACTGAATGTACTTCACAAAATGCACTTAATATTTGTTTTGTTTACTGTTTTACTGCTGCTAATGTGCCTGCCCTTGGTTTACAGGAAAAAATGTTTACTTGATTTTAATTTATTATTCATTTTTTATAAAACACATTTGCCTGTCCTTAAAAAATGGACAGAGGTTTATTTATTTATGGATTTATGTCTATACTGACCGAGCACTGTGCCTAATTGGTTTTAGATAGGACATTTTTATTTACTTTTTGTATGAACCGGCCTATCAGCAGCAAAGTTGAATAAAAGATGCATTTTTCATTGAAGTACCCATCTTTCTTGTGTTTATCATTTGCCATATAATTAAAGCAACCTCATGCTAAATTTAAGAAAAATTTAATAATTATCTGATTAGTCGACTAATCGTTTCAATAGTCGGCGACTAGTCGACTATTAAAATAGTCGTTAGTTGCAGCCCTATTGTCAATGTCATAATATTTTTCAAATGTAAGTTTAGGTTACTGACAAAATGCTGAAAGATCTTTTTTCCATCTTAATACTATATTTTCTTTGTTTTAATGAGAAGCCCAGTTCATACCTTTATAGCTTACTTTGCACAAAAGTCAACAAAATGTTTGTCAAAGTGTGGATGTTCCTTTACCTTTTTCAAATGTGTTTGTCTGCAGGAAGGTGAGCTCCTCCTGTTTGCAATGACTCGACATAGGCCAAGGCACTCTGCATGGAGGTCAGACAGTAGCCCTCCTCTCCTATCAAATAGCTGCAAAACAGAAATGAAAGTTAACATGCCATCTGTAAGTTCAAGTAGAAAAGGTAAAGTTGAGTTCTTCCATTTATCTGAACTTTTTCAAAGAAAACTGTAAGATGACAAACAGAGACACAAACACAAAACTATTTCATTCTGACAGAACTAAACAAAATGAGGCTTAACTGCCCACAAATATGCCAAACATGCCAGCGCAGAATAGATTCAATTTATTCATTTTGCTGAAATCACCACATCAACATTTTCCCATAGTGAGCAAAGGACCAAACATCTCTGCTCAATGTTCAACACTTTGGTACATTAGTATCAAATAGTTGGGCAGCATGAGGAAAGAGGGGGGTGATGGATGGAGAAGAACAAGTGATTAAGGAGGAGATTTGTTCAGATACAGCAGAAGAGAGACAGAAGGGGACTGAAGAGCAAGTCAACTCTGGCTGACCTCGACTAACTAGAGCAAGACACGAGACCGACTGTTGCCAAGACGCTGCACTGCACACAAAGAGTGAGAAAGGAGATAAGAAGATGCTTATCTCTTGACTGAAAAAAGTAGTAGGTCTGAAAAAAATATAACTAATGTGGTGTTAGCCTGGCACAATACCCAGAATGTCCGTGTTAAAGTTAAATATATAAAAATGCAACTACAAACCATAACAAGCAACCACAAAGCATTGTAGCATACACAATCCTAATTTCATCAACAAAAACTATGATGGAAAATATTTGTTGGCAATCTTTCTTCACCCACAAAGAAAATCTGACACCAACTTAAAAACTAACCTCAGAAAATAAAAAGGTTGACTAAATGTATATTTATTTCTGTTGTTTCTGTTTCTGTTGTTCCTGACTGGTTTAACAGATATATTTGGGTTGCAGTGAAGTCATGTTTCTGCCAGTAATGTTTGCTAACGCAAGTGGCTCTTGGAAGGCCTAAATTCACAGAACCATATTTCCATAACAAAAAGTCCTAATACTGAATTTATCACGATATTAAGAAACGGAAAAAAATGATAATAATAATAATAATCCTTTAAAAATGTATTTTAAAAAATAAACTGGTTTTGCCATTTTCTCTTAGGTCTAAGCCTGTGTCTGAGAGTTACGCCCTCTACTGCTCAAACAAAACAATACAATCAGGGCTTATTGTAACCCAGCTCAGCCCTAGCTAACTGTGTTAGGTACCAAGTGGCACAGATTCTACCTCTATAGAATAAACGACTAATTGGACCAGTACATCAGAAATTTTTAGGTTCACTAACTGGAGAGATGAGAAATTAACTAAAAGCAGTTGAGTAGCAAAACTAAAATGACACTCATGGACAGCAGGTAAGTTTTAAAGGAAAAGTTGCATTGTATTATTTGTGTTTGACAACAGGAAAAATGCATGAAACAAAAACAATAAACAAAGTCAATGTGTTTCGTTCCTTTAACAATTGATTGATCACATCAAATCTCTTTCACACACAAGGATAAATCGTCTTATTACCTTTAAAACTTTTCTTTTTTTTTTTTTTTTTTTTAAATTGGTTTGAATAGTTAATTCAGCTTTTTAAATGTTTAAATGAAATGGAACTCTTGTTTGAAGCTTTTAAGAGCATCTAACAACCTTTTAGCTTCTTTTAAATTGTGGGTTCGATCACCCTTTGTGTTTTTTTTTTCTATTTAGATTTTTTTTTCTATTTAGACAACTTGGTTTTAACTTAACTTATTAATTATTAACTTATTAACTATTTGGAAGACTTTACACTGAACCTTATGTATTTTAAAGGGGTTTTTTTCTCTTTACTGTGGTCCTTTAATTTTTTTCTTTAACCTTAAACACGCATATGAATTCACATATTCACATATTAAAGAAGAATTTGTATCACATGTATTCACAATTGAATATCAACAACAACAATCAGTTTCAAAGTCCTTGTTCCTTTTTCTCTGCTTTTTTTTTAGTTTGAGAGAGAAAAGAAAATGAAATACAATAATAGTCAATGAACTTGTCCTTTAAACACTGGCAATTATTTGTCCTACCAGTTCCAGCGGGTAACACAGTTCATATGATAGGGTGACCATATTTTGATTTCCAAAAAAGAGGACACTCGGACAGCCACGACATAGCCTACTTAAATGATACTCGCAGTTTACTCAAAGATGCCTTATATTTAAAATTTATATATATGGATAGAAAATTCAGTTATATTACAAAATAATATCTCTCAAAGACAGAAATTCAGATAGGCCCCAATAGGGGACACATACACACACTAGAGTGTGGCGATCCGAGCCCGACGGTACCCGACGGGTCGGGCCGGGTTTGGTCAAAAATGTAGCTATAAATTGTATTCGGGCTCGGGTCGGATTCGGTCAGCTTTCAGTGAAAATGTAGTGTAAAAATAAATAAAATCCTATTGTCTGTCCTGTTTATTGCTTGGGCACTGTTATTTACGTGACAACACCTGAACATAACACACACAGACACACATTGGCTGTTTGTTTCTACCTCTCCCCTCGCTGGAAGTCTCGGACCTCCAGCCGCCCGCCTCCGCCTTGATTAAACGCTGAAAATAAAATAAAAGAGGGAGACAGGTTTTTCCTATTTTATCTTATTTTGTTTTATTTCTCCCTCTCCTCTCGCTAGAAGCGTCGGACCTCCCGCCTCCCGCTCCCGTCTCAAACACGGAGGTCTCCCTCTCCGCAGCTGAGCACCCACGGCGCACGCCCGGCCTGTTAAATAGCCTGTAACCACTGTGTGACACAAACTCAGTGCTTTGGTCATTAAATAATGTCGGGCTCGGTTCGGGTTCGGACAGAAATATGCTGCCCTTGCCGCACTCTAACACACACACACACAAACACGCGGAAACCCGGACATTATCATCAGTTTATAAAACGCCCATGGACGTCCTGGACGGGACGTGAACAGTGGACATGTCCGGGCAAAAGAGGACGTTTGGTCAGCCTATCATATGATTCAGGATCGTTCCATCTACTGGGCTTGGTTCGCCACTACCGTTCAACTCCGTCACCACCACGCACGCAGTGAGGAGACCAGCAGTAGAATCACGCACGAGGAATCCAACGCTGACACACTCGAAGAGAAACTCAGAGAAACCAAAGGCAAAGAAAAAGACCCGGCCTAAAAGGCCAAAAGAAAATTATTTTCTGTTACAACTCCGAAATTAATTATGCATTTACTCTGCAAAATTTTACATATTCAGTGCTTTCCTTTACATACATGAAAACATTACAACATTGATCTGCTGCCCCGACCCAGCTTCTCATCTAGCTTTGCCACGCTGCGCACCTAAAACACACGCGCGCACACAAAAGCGGGCCGACTAGCTTCTTCAATTACATTCAAAACTTGAACGTAACAGACAATAACCATCAATTTTCTCACTCAGTTAACATATAACACCGGTCAGAATCAATAAATAATCCACACACAAAAAACAACAGCAAAATTCACTCACCAGAAGTTCAACGTAATGTGTTTCCAAGCGGGTGAAACTCCACGGCTCACACCCAATGCAGCTACCAGTCCGCTTTAGCAGAGCCAGGTGACATAAGGAAAAATCAGCATGAATTTAGCATGTAGCTTCTCTCAACTCCCGTAATTTTGAGCGTACTTAGGCAGCTAATTACCTGTTGCTAGCAACAGGGCAGCTAAAGGAAAAAACACGAGGCAACTTACATCTTCACCGAAGTAACACGACGTACAATAGCTTATCCTCGTCGGTTCTTCATCTATTAACATCCAGGAATAACTTCCCCAAGGTCTAGCTCGTTAACTACGCACTAACGCAAATTCCTGATTGGCTGGCTGCATCTACTCCCCTGTTGCCATGCGGAAGTCGCGTGAGCCACTAGATAAAGGAAATTTTCACAAAAAAAAAATGTCACCCAGCATCTACAAATAGCTGGAAATAACCGCATTTCACATCATTTTACAAAATAATATCCTTGTTATAAAGATTTTAAATCTTTAATTCTGTAATTTATTGAACCACAGTGTACTATTTTATATATATATTTTTCTAACTCCCATTTATTCTCTTTTAAAGAAAATTAAATATGAACTGAACTGCTGTTTTATGTCATCTATTTATAATCATATTTTTTTTTTTCAGTGTTATGACTAACCTTTAGTGACCTGGGTTACACCATACTGTCCTCGCAATGAGTCCTCATACAGAGCTAGACAGTTAGCGAACAGTCTTGTTCTCCAATAACCACAAGGCGTGACTTTTCATGAAAATTTAATGGAGACCAGTTACTGTAAAACTGCAACAAAAATACAAAATGCAAACACAAATCAGATTCTGAATACTTATCACACTGACATGACTATATCTGAAATAAAATATACCGAGTAGCAGAGCAAAGCACGTTAGCCAGTTAGCAAAGTTAGGCTACAGGTCATTTTAGCTGAATTTACAGAAAAACAAATGTACAGAAAACATATTGTGCATGTCATATCTATTAAATGTTAAACCAAAATACTCATGGACAAATAGTGTCCAAGGCAACAACGCTGAAGACAAAACTGCAGCAGGAGAAGCGGTCACCATATGCTATTCACCATGTGCTCCTTAACTCTGAGGGAAATTCCCTGCTCTACAGCTACTGCTATTGAGTAACCAAAAGGGGGCACTGCAGTCCACAAAACCTATTTAAATATTAAATGCGCTCAAACAGAGGGCAGAACAGGGCTTGTCATTAAACTATTTTTTTTTAAATAAAATAAACACGGTAAGGTAGGTGTCAGTCTGTATGCCCCCAGTTTTAAGAAACGGCAGGAGTGCCGAAACGCAGGCAAAGCAATGTGCTGCTGTGGATGGGGGTCAGTAGCAAAACATATTTTAGACACCTAAAAAAATGCCACCTAACAAAGTTCGACACTTTAAGTGTACACAATTTTGGGAGCGCTTCACCTTTCCGTCACACAGCCTGTTCTAACAGGGAAAGTGTTAACGACTTCAGTTCCACAACTATGCTCTCGTCAAAGCCACCACACTCCATTGACAAAAACAGTAATTTCACATCGCTGAACACAGGAGCTGCAGCTCTACTGCTGCGTCAATCAGTTATTTGGTTTGTGTTATTGTGTGACTTTAGTGAATCTGAACTAAACGCTTAAGTCACACAGTAGCACAAACTAACTGATAGCAACAGTAGTAGACCAGCAGCTCCTGCATTCAGTGGGGTTAAATTTCTGTTTTTGTCAATGGAGTCTGGCTTTGAAGAGAGCTATATAACCGCTTCAATTCCTCATCGGAAATTACTGTCTGACGACAAGGTAAAGTAGTGAAAATATTCTCAATATAGCACACACTTAAACTGATACAGATTTTTTTTAGGTAGGATTTTTTTTTTTTCAGTTGGCTGAGATACGTGTTGCTGACTTCATCCACAGCAGTGCATTGCTTTGTGTCTGTGTCAGTACTGGTTGCTTCTCCAAACTTGGGGTGCACCAACCGTCTACTTTAGGTAATGCAATGACTATGGAAAAGAGCCTAATACATCCCTACTTCAAAAATCCGAACTATCCCTTTATTGCTGAGCCAAGACAATTATTTGTCTAAGGAACAAAGAACACAGTTACACTAGTGAAATAACCATGTAAAATTGTGGTAGCTTTCGTCACAGTATCAAGACATTTTAAAAGACACATCTTCAAGCGTGTACCTCTGCTGTAATGGAGACACACATCCATGCTACGCTGGGCTGATGACCAGGTCAAACCAAGTCAAGTCCAGCCAGCACATGTGTATGGAAAAATGCCACAAGACAATGGGTCTCAGCTGTGCTCCCGCCCCAATCTTTCCTTTGTTCTCACTCAGGAGATGAACCTCCATTGTAGTGGAAAGTTGACACGAGACTTATCTTTGACAAACTGAACTGATTGTGCCCACATGCCGTTCACAACACACCAAGAGTCGAACTCAATGCAAGCCAGCCTAGTTCTGCATGTGGTCTGGTTGATCCGATCCTACTGTGAACAAGATCCGATCTTGGAGTTTACAGACTTGACAGTTAAGTCTCATTGAAAAGACGAGTGTGACCACAGCCTACATCTTTGAAGGAACATTTACTGAGGGGCTTGACAGCAGCTGGTCCACCTCTGGTGACTGCAAATTAACTGGATCTACAGTAAATTCTACTCCTGGCCTAAGTAGACAAAACATATCAGGAAGAACATTAAAGCTGCAGTAGGTAGAAAGCCTGAAAACGGTCGATTTTTGAGTCTCATCTGAGTTAGGTTTCGTTCGTCTCCGCCTTTTGAGTCTCATCTGAGTTAGGTTTCGTTCGTCTCCGCCCTGAGCCCCTCCTACCAGACGAGCAGGCGAGTATTTTATCCTACTTGGTTCTATTTCTCCCTCTCTGGGAGCTTCAGCTCTCCCTCACCGTGCAGCAGCCCTCCCCATCCCTCCCTCGCGGCCCCGCACATACTCCCGAACCTCGCTCTCCCTCACCACGTAGCAGCCCGCCCCATCCCTCCCTCGTGGACCTGCACATACTCGCGAGGCTCGGCTCTCGCTCTCCGTGAGAGCCCTCGGCTCCACTCCCACGGCCGACCCTCGCGCCCTCCAGCTGGGCCCGGCCCCATCTCACCCTTCCCCTCCCTCCAGGGCTCCGGAGAACCGAGTTCTGTCTTCCTTTTTTTGGGTTGTTTAGCCGTGTAGGCAGTTGTAGCCAATGCTGGAATAGCTATTTTACCTGGTGCACTGTTCGCCCTTGCCGCTTACTCTCCCCCTCTGCCAGCGGCACGGGAACGCGCGTATGTAGTAGAACAGCCAATAGGAAGGCAGTGGTCTGAGCTGACCTTTGATTGGTTGACGCACATCGGCATGATACTGATTCTTTAGAGGCTGAACACAGAGCCATGGTGAGGTGCAGAAACCTATTGTTTGTCTCAGACCACTTAATTTACATTATGCTTAGAGGATATTATAAAATTTTTACTCAGAAGAGCTTCTATTTTGACATAGTACTCAAAGGAAAAGAATAAAAAAAGAATATCAGAGTAAAATTAAATGTTATAATCCCACTAGATCTCACCAGGCTTCATATCAAATAAATCAGCGTCTTGTCCTAGCTCACTTGATTATTGTATTTTTTTAAAGCTTTATATCTCAACTAGTCCATGTCTGAACTGAAGACATGACATCATACTTGGAGATGAAATCCCATATACAATGACAGTTGACTAAACCAATCATTTTAAAGACTCTTGGCTATTTCATTCACAGCCTTTGGAGAACGAGAGCATATGCACCCTCTCATAGCCTTGTGGCCTGTCTTGGTTCCACCTCTCCCTTTAATTGAACTTTTCCAACCCACTGAACTACATAAACATCAAGTGGGATTTTATTTGTATTTTTATAGAGAAGAAAAACCAAATCCCAAATATCCTGAAATTCCTTGGCCACTGCCAATATAACCAGCTGGCTCTTACAACCCACTGTTTTTATGGCAGTGAATAGACCTCTTGGGTGTGGTCTGAACTCACACGCAACCAAGATCAGCATGATGTAGTATCTCAACTCAAGACCTCCAGCCCTCACCTACTGTCCTATCTTGGTATTTGCCAGCAGCTATGGCTTATGCAAACAACATGTTATAAAATAAACTTGTCAATGCTCTCTTGTGGACAAACTGTAATGTCATGAGAATATACTGGTGGTGTATAGAGGGCATTTTAGCTGTAATGTGTTATTTTGACCTAATTCCATTCTAAACATGAATAAAGTTTGTTTCCCATGGTATAAATGCTTTATTAAGAGGTTTTTCCAGCTTGTAAAGATTAAAATATAAAGTTCTGTATTGTTTTGTTCTAATTTAAAGCTGAACACAAAACTGATATATTATTGCATGTTGTTGTGGTGAACATGTTAGCAACAAGTGCCTTTTTATATATCCAACAGACAGCAACATTAGCAGTCCTTTTTTGGCCACTTATTAATGCAAATATTCACTCTGCTTTTAGTTGAGAAAAATATCTGGTTCTTTAGCTGCTCTAACTTTGTCATTTGGTGAAGGTAGTGTACAGTGTGTTTATCAAGAGATTTTTTCACTGAAAACAGCGACCTGCTGCTGCTAATGAAAAGGGTTGATGAGGACAGAGTTTAAGGGCTGGAAAACCAAAACAATGAGCTAAAGGACACTAAATTACTCTTTGAGGCTCACAGCGAAGTTAGTGATAATTCTCTGCGGGTCCATTAGCTAGCTCACAAGATAGATCACAAGATAGCTTGCACGACAGACAGACAGACAGACAGACAGACAGACATAGACAGACAGACAGTGATGACCAGCGTAATACACTGCCAAGTTCAATTGGACAAATTCTAATCTGCCCTGAAACTCTGTAATCAATCAAAGCTGTCACAGTGTAGGGGTGTAAAGACACATCAATATGGATCAATATATCAATTTAGTGATTCAACAATTCAATATTATCGATGCAAAGTGAAAAGGTTGATACATATGTTCATCTTAAAGTCTTTATTTTGAAATTCCTATGGCATTTTTGTGTCACTTTTTCCATCTATTTCAAGTGTAGCTCCTTCCCAAACAATAAAACAGGGCCAGTAGTGTAGTGCCAGGCTGACAATGGCAAGCAGACACAAAAAAAGACTGAGTAATTTTAGCAAATATTATATCATCCAAAGAATTGATTTATCATGCTGTGATGTAACCTTGGATTTAGACCCCTCTCAGAGTTATGAGTGTTGTGCACACTGACTGAGATTTATATCAGGTTAACTCTGGGCATGTTTAATCTAAGTACAAGGCCGTTTGTCATGGGGGAAGGCTACTGTGCAGGTGGACATTCCTTCAAAACTGGAATTTTAACCACACTAACAGAGAACTGTATCAATGATTATTTAACCTTGCAATGGATTAGGGGCAATACCATCATGATCATTATCTGTCCTTCCAGCCAATCAAAGTTTGCTTTGCGAGTTGGACCTCCATAACCCCATACTATGGGGAATATGGTGTTGTATGACCGGTAATAGAGATATAAATCAGGCCCAACCAGTTCTCATTTACTCCTCTGCACAATTTCTTGTGATTTATTCTATTTTTTTTATTTTTTTTCCAGACAATTAATAGAATATAGTATTTATTTCTTTAAATCAATTCATAGGAATGTGAAGGGGAAGATGTAACCCAATCTTGGGAGGACATTAATGTTTAATACATCTACCCTTCCTTACTAAGATGAAGTTTTCCATCTTATATAGTCATCTCTTGTGGTTCTTAGTAAACCTGGACCATTGGACTCAAAAATAATCAGTTGTGTTGCAGGCGTTCTGATATTTATACCTGAGTATTTCAGTCCTTTAGGTTTTTAGACAAAATGGGCAGAGCCTACATGAACACAAGTAAAATGATTTAGTCAAATGGCTTCAATTTTATTCCAATTACTTTTATTCTCTATCTTTGACAATTTGGGTATAGAGGTAAGTGGATCAGATCATCTTAATAAAACATCATCAGCGCATAAATTTCATGAAAATGTCCACCAATTGAGATACTTCTTATCTATGGGTTTTAACGAAGAGCACAGGCTACAGGCTTAAGGGCTAAAGAAAACATTAAAGGAAATATTTGGCACCCCGTCATGTCTCCCAGTGAAGATGAAAATGGTCAGAAAAAATGTTGTTTCTGGTTCACGTTGTTTCTCATACAGATGGGACCAAATCCAAATTTTGATAAAATATTAAATAAATATGGCCATAAAATCCTGTCAAAGGCTTTTTTGGCGTACAGCCATATAACTGTTGGCATTGCCTGAACAGCCTTCTCATGTTTATAGCTGGCTGACGCCCAGCATCGAATCTCCCCTGATCCAGATTCACAACAAAGGAATAACTTTACAAGACAGAGGGCGAGGACTTTTTTCTTATTATTTAATGACTTTATAATAATTGTTTAGAAATATTAAAAAGACCTTTGTCCAGTTGCACCAACTGGTCTTTACTATGCCTGGTCGTAACTCCTAAGACAGTCTTTGTTAAGACCAGTCTTAAGGAGTGGACTTACGCCAGTTGCACCAACAGGGCTTACGCCTGGTCTTAGCTACGCCGGTCTTAGCTGTGCACGTCCATGTGAATGCCCACGGAATGCAGCATGCGGCCTGCCTAGAGGAGCGCGGTGACGTTAAATGACGCGCTGCTGATTCAACCCGCGTGCTTGACAGTTGACAGCCCCTCTCATCTGTGTTGACAGTTTATTTACAGTTTAAGATTTGAAGAAAACATGGAGGATCAACGAAAAAGAAAGGCTAACTATACCGACATTGAAATTAGAAAATTAATCGAGCTGTACGGCCAGCACAGGGACGTGTTAACTGCCAAGCAGTAAAACGTCATCACAAATAGGAAAAAACAGTCGGTATGGGCAGAGATAACTGGGCACATCAGTGTGTGTTCAGACTCTGGCTGCCTTCATACAGAGGCTGACATTAGGAAGAAGTGGAAAAATCTCCTCAGCAAGGCAAAAAAAGACGTCTCCTCCAAAAAAAAAAAAAAAAAATCACCCAACTGGCGGGGTCCTCTCCCGAAAACCTCAATTTACGGTGACATCATTGTTGATGTATTTGGGGAGGATTCCCCTGCCCCGCAATCAGCAACTGTAAGGCTGCATTGCGGCCCGACACAAACTGTAAATCTGGTGACAGCTCTTCAGTAAGTTCAAACAGATCTCTCCTACCAAATCGAAACCTCTCAATCAGCTCCTCGTCATTATATAGGTCCAATGGATTGCTTCTGTCCTTAATTACTCTCTCCCGTCTGAATGCCCGCTCGTTGTACAGATGGTGGATGAGACATGCCATTATCAAGCTGCGCTCTCTGCGCTCTAGAGCACATGGGCGCAGCTTGATAATGACCTTACACCTGCTCTTGACTAGGTGAGTAGAAGGGTTAAGCCTAGATGGTGCAACCAGCGTAACTATTAGGTCAGACTTAGAACACCAAGTTACGACCGACTTAGCTTAAGACTACGCATAAGCCCTGTTGGTGCAACCGGCTGTGTATAGGATATAGGGGCATCTACTGGCATAAATGGAATGTAACATTCGTAACTATGTTTTCATTAGTGTATGATCATATGATCACCTGAAACTAAGAATCGTTGTGGGTTTTTTTTAAACTAATAATAAGCCATTAATATCTACATACAGAGCAGGCCTTTTTCTGTCCACCGTGTTGTTTCTACAGTAGCCCAAAAAGGACAAACCGAACATTCATTAGGTATATTAGGAGTCCAATGCCCTATTCCATCAAAATTGTGACAAATCTACTCAAAATTTTGTGTACTTGGTGCAAACAAAGGAGATGCATTCTCACCCTTCATGAATAAACTCCTCCAAAGCAGCACATTCAGACACCAGCTGAGGACACTGGCACCGTAGAGCAACAAAGGACAGGATGGGCAACAGGTCATCTGCACCGCTGTGAGACGAAAGAAGGAAAGAGGCAGTGAGATCAAGTAAAAGAGGACAACACATGTAAATAAATAAAGCAGAAGGGAAAAAATAAAGAGTGACATTTACACAGTATGATGGCATGCGTTCCCTAGGGTACCGAATGGAAACTAAATTAAATTTAGCTCTTAATGGGATGCGTGTTCAGGGATGGAAATGATAAAGCTTTTTTTCTCTCCCTGAGATCTGTTGGGAGGACAAATTGCAGCCATGGAGATGATGACAGCCTGATAGCATTCTCCCTGTGTGCAGACAGTGACCATTTGTTTATCAGGACTCACACGCAGGGCTAACTGCTTGCTTGCTAGTTTGCGTGAGAAGGTAGGTTGCTGGCCCTCAACTGACCCAGCCACATGCAATTGGATACTCTCCTCCTGCAGGGTTCTGGAAGGTGTGGACAGACTCATGTAACCACTGAGAGCTGGACCTCACATACACACACACAATCGCAACCCTGAATTATAATCTTCTGAGTTCACTACTGTAAACACAGACATTGATCCACTCACACTAAAACCAGTTTCTCTGCATTCCAAGGATATAATGCAGTCTTCCCACACGCATAAATACTGATTTTAGTGAGAAGATTACGCTCCATTATGGGTTTGCAATGCATTCCTATTCAGTGAAGGATAAAACAAGTAAAAAAACAGCATAAATGGGAAAAGGGGGGAAAAATCTTAATTAACAGGATACGGAGGGAAAGTGCCGACCAATTTAGCAGTACAATAGAAGAGAGAAAAGAAAGGGATATAGACAAAAGCACACTAGAGAACAAATGAGCTCCCAGTTGGTCAAGGACAAAGAACTGACGAAAAATGGAAATGCTGTTGAATGAATAAAAGAGGGCAGCAAGTACAATAAAGTGCATTTGTGTGTGAGAGACTGTAAATTAGAAACCAAAGTGAAAGGGTACAGCAAAAAAAAATAAAATAAGTTGAAACAATGAGGGAGGAGAAATAAACATGCCATGTAAATATAAAGTACACAAATTCCTGCTGAAATCTGGCGGGTTTTGTCTGTCAGCAGAATTTTGTAGCACTTCCAAATTCTATCTGACTCAGGCCTTGATCAAAAACACTTTATGTGAGTCACAGTGACATGTTGAAAGGCAATGTGTACTTACATGGACTAAAAAAAGAAGTCACATATGGGTCTACTGAGCCGCAATCAGGACAGGAAAAATGTGGACACTGGCAGATTGGAGGCAGGGAAGTACTGGTCCAAATTTACCCTCTTTAAAAAATGGAGCTTGGATTCAAATTTAGTGGCGACATTTTAGGTTCACTTTTGAATGAGTTTCATTGAATTAGAGTTGCCAGAGGCCACTGGCTAGATTATGACATTGTAAAGTGATGAGCAAGTAGTGCAAGCCATTGAAAGCTTTTCCTTTGAAATGCTGGTTTGATTCATATATATTTAATTGTGGCCAAGTTGCACTGATTTTCAGGGAAGATGTTTGCAGATTATATTCCAACATGTCAGACATGATTGCATTCTTGGTCCCTACAATATAAACAAGGAAAAAATTAATCATCGATTGAGATCCCTTCTGCGGTTTGGGCCATGTTTGACTCATGTTTCCAGGTAACAAAACAAATCCTACACAACATGACCGTTTTCATTTCTTGGAACTACATGTTGTTACCAAGCTGTATATTTTATTGTACACAGTACACACAAAAATCCTTCAACGTCACAACTTCTTTGGATAAAAAGCTTTGAGAGGGGCCGTGCCCGGTCGACTCTTCTACTCCGCCATTTCTGATCACCTCATACGTATTCCAATACAAAGAGACAGATATGGAGCAGGAGACATAGCCTCAGCCATTCTCAAAAATCATTAGTGGATCCAACAAAAGAAAAAAAAGGACAAGAGGGTACGAAAAAAAGACAAGCTATCCGATAACTCTTGGGATGAAGAACATGATTTTCTGCATGTTTTGTTCCCTGACACTGGGTGTTTGTGGGTTGCACTACACACCAAACAGATGACTTTTACAAGCATTAAAGATGTGCACTTACATACACACATAAACCCTTGAGTACTGGTGACATCAGTTTCATGGTAACTATTTTAAGCCCTAATAAAAAGTGTCAAACCATAACTTAAGACTGGCTCTCCCAAAAAGCAAGTAAAAGCTTGTATTTCAGGACTGAGATCTACATCCACCTTAAAAAATAGTGGCTCTCTTTAGCCCCTTTTCTACAGAGATTGTGCAACAGGGCCGCTACAAAGACCCATCATTATGCTGCCTTTGCTCTTTTACATAGAGCCATACAAAGCAGGCATCACACTGCCCTCGTGTGTGATTTTATGTAGGATGCTGGTGCTCTGGGGCAAAAGAAGCCTGACACCGTGTCCTAACAGCAAGTGAGCATCTGACTATCGCAATGCATCGCGTTAATATCGGACTCATTATCGGATCTGCTCTCCACAGTAGATCCAATAATTATAAAACTCCATCACATCATCTAACCAAACCACTCTCCTAGCAGCTGTGATCTCAAATTAACCACTAAAAAATGCCAACTTATTTAGGTTTTTGTAGTGAAATGGGATGGTATCATACAGATAACTGCTCATTTCAATCTTGTGAATGAGCAGTGCCTCATCCACTGCAGCACTTTCAACTCAAGCAACGGGAATAAAATAGAAACAGGGCATCTGGCAGAAGTTTTGTACAGGCAGTTCGGACAGTCCAATAGAAAACAATGGATCAATCAACAATCAAACCGATTTTTGCTCACGTCGCATCTAGTTAGGACACTAAAGGACATGACTTGTAACACAACAGCATCGGCCAATAACAATGGCATAACATGGCAATAACAATTATTCACTGTCCCTGTTACGTGGTGACTAACCTTGCCCTCTGCTTGTACGATAAAAAGCTCCCAATTTGCTGTTATTTTCTAGGGGTGTAAATCACCAGCTTCATCACGATACGATATTATATCGATTTGTTTGGATGACGATACGATGTTTGCCGATATCACAAAGTCTGTCACGATACGATTTTGATTCGATTCGATTCAGGAGCCTGCGATCGATATGACGCGATATCATATACCCATCTAACACAATCATTTACATCAACTCACAAAAACAACTAGAATATGATTTGACCATTTTATTTCTGAGCTCTGTTTGTTGTTTGAGCGGAGGCACGCTTGCCCAGAAATGGTGACACAGACGTGCTATGTGAATTTCAAAATAAATGTGTATCTTTAAGATGACGATAAGGATCGATGTTTTCATTTTGCATCGATATAATCGGATCGTTAATCAATGATCATTTTGCATCGATATAATCGGATCGTTAATCAATGAATCGATGTATCGATGTGAATCGATGTATCGTTACACCCCTATTATTTTCCATTGCTAATTTTTTTCTTTCAGTTAGCTGCTAACTGCTGCTGGCTGCTTTTGAAATCTGCAAACGGTACAGGACTGGTGTGAGGTTTTGATGTGTTATGTGTGCAACCCAACACCAGGAGGTTTAAAAAGCAGCTGCTAGCAGTTAGCAGCTAACTCAAAGAAAAAGAACAGCGGCTGAAAGTGTCTGTAAATTGGGTAGACAATGTGATCCGTGAGGTCCTTACCCTCCAAGCAGAGGGTGAGATCAGCCGCCATATAACAGGGGCAGTAATTGATTGTTATTGCCATGTTAATGCCATTGTTGTCTAAAAAGAGCTGCCAAAGAGTACGTTATACGTATGTCACACTAGAGGCCGAGACTGCCTTGTTACATTAAACGCCCGTCGCACCTCTTTTGTTAAAGTGATCCCGGCATGCTGTCTAAAATCACACACTCAGTACATTAACATGACATCAGAGAAAATCGATTTATTGTGTTAGCCTGACCAAACGGGACTTTTAAAATACATGTAAACATGTTAGTCCAACTGATATCATACTAAATGGAATTTAGTCAGACTAACATACCCAGATAACGCAATGGCGAGTCAAATTACCCCTGCATGTCTACAGTCAATCGGACCCAAACTGGCCTAGGCACTCAGCACATGCTCCTCAGTTTCTGCCCTGGGCTTTGACCCAGAGGTCAAAAAGCACTAAATGCTTAACAGAAGAAGAAGCTGGTAACAAGAAGTCAAAATCTACATCCAGAACCATGCATTTTTGGACGGATGAGGAAAAACAGTTCATGCTGTGTCAGCTAAAAGAGTTTAATATTTCAAAATACATGGTTGGGAGGAAAGCACAGAATGACGATTGTCTGATCTGTGATGTAATAAGTGAACCTGAAAAAGGTCAAATACTAACAAGCTGAAAGGAGGCATATCACCACCTATCGTAGCGAAGTCCAACATAATGTACTTAGGTCAATAAATCGTTTCCCCTCCTGTGCTTGTATACTGGGACAAGGACAGTGCTCCTATTAAATGGCCCAGTCGAGCTATAACCATAGCTTGACTTAACTGTGCAAGTAAACGCACTGACTGGAGCAGCATGATGACGTTGTTTGGTTTTGTGTTAAAATTATAAAGGCGGCATAAAGAATGGACTTTGTAGGAGCCCTATAGTCTGATCCCTGTGTAAAAGGGGCTTTATAAAGGCAACTTAGAATAACAGAATAACATTCCCACCTTGATCGACAGTGTAAAGGTGTCCTCACTGGAGGCTCGTTGCTTGTGCAATATTGATGCAAAAGTATTCTCAGTTCATTCGTTAGTTCGTTAAACTAGGCAGTGATGAGGTTGATTATAAGTACATCACTGCTTTTCCTCTTGGATGTGGTTCACCAGATCATGTAAGGCCACAATGAGAAGATCCACATTGGACCACAGATAAATGGATGCAGAGGAAACTGTTCTCAGTCAAACTTTGTCAACACAAACTGATTTGAACTGAGTCCATAACGCATTGTACAATCTCCAGAACGCATGCTACAACCCACTGAGCCTTTGTCTGACTCTCTGTGCATCATCATGGATTCCATCTCTTTTCTTCTCTTCCCCAAACCCCTTGTTGGGCCCTGGGTCTGTTCTAAACCCAGACACGACGACCCACTTTTAGGCCTAGCTAGGAGGAGGCACTCTATAGGGGGGCAATAGACCTATGAGAGCCCCTGCTGTGACAGGCTTAGCCGAGCGATGATGAGACCTGACAGGGCAGCTAGCATGGCAAAGAGCCCTTACATGATATTTGGGTAGTTTCACTGGACAGTTTTTCCCTCTGTATCATAAGCATGGAGTCAACGAAGAAAGGGCTCTTATTTTGAAGTTTAATGAGGTGTACTTTGGAGGAATTTGACTAAAGGAATAACACAACCCATAACAGTCCGTCACTGTTCTGGACAATGTTCTTACCCTTTAATCATCAAACTGTTGTGTCAGGTTTATGTTATGAGGTGTCTCATTTTACTGTTACATTTTCCAGTAAAAATCCCTCAGCATGTGATGTTAAGTGTGCTGCAGTGACAAAAACCAAAACCCCCAAAAGTTGGCACTTGTTGTAGCTGATGATTTACTCACATGGCAGCTGTTTTGGGTGTGGAGTCCACCTCATGAAGACACCTGTAATCCTCAGCACAGGCACAGATCAGTCGTAGTGTCCTAACTGTAACAAGACATAGCAGAAACAATATATAATATCTATTTATGTAACCCATGTAAAACCCCTGTCCTCAGACCAAATTTACAATAAACACAAACACAAAGAAAACGCTGATAGCCCACAGATAAGCAATGTAGCTAAATGGCTTGCCATAATTAAAAACACAGCTACAAAATAAATTGGTCCCAGATAACATTGGAAACAGACTGGATTGGTATAGATTATTTGTCCAATTAAATATCAAATTTGGGCTAATGTGAGTGATTTGCACCCTGCCCACACCAACCAGTGTTGTATGTTTTGTCAATTAACTGCAAATGGTGCCTTGAAGCAGTCGGAGGATCATGGAATGAATGCATGCAGTGTGATGGCTTACATTTTTAACATGTTTGCAGTGCAGCTAAAGCGACTACGATAGTCACCACCATAAGAAAATAGCACCAGTTACAGAAACTGAGGGCCCTATTTAAACTATCTATAGCTCATGGTCAAAAATGAATGGCACAAGTGCAATTAGGGCAAGTCCAACTCCACTTTGCTGGTTAAACAGCCCATAATCTGGGTACAAAGTAAGACACAACAGGCAAGGGGGCTGTATTTAGTCCCATAATTAATCATAGGTATGTTCTGGATGTAATATGAATTCAACCAAATCGAGTGTCATCGCTCATTCCCTTTAAAAGCCATATGCGCCTGTATGTGGTACACTGCTATTTACATGGTGGATTCTGCAAACTGGAGAAGCAAGTGGTTTTCTGCAGTAAAGGCAGCAATGTCGCTGCCAATGGTGCAATCGCTTTCTGCCATTTAAAAATAGCAATACACCAACTATGCCATGACTACACCTCATTTTATGACCTGCATGCCCACAGGCGCACAAATGGGCACAAGTACATTTGCTGTCGCTGTCTGTGCAAAGGACAACTGCCCTGGTCTGAAACTAGCAATGACAGTTGCACTGGGCAGTGTGCCGCTTTTCCACTTAATGCCACTTGCGCCGGTTGTAGGATAGGGCCTTCAGACAATCCAAGGAAAAGGGACACCTCAGTAGTTCCCAATTTAAGGAACATCATTTTAAAGATATTGGCTTAAAGAGCAAAGCTTTCAAAGGACTGTCTGTTAGGAGAACATGCTCCTGTGCCTTAAATGAGATAGTCTGGCCTCATAGATACCAAAACTTATGACTTTAGGCAGTCCTTATTATCACTCCACATTTCTGAGATTACTGTTTACCTGTAAACCAGTAGAAATCAAGTTCCACAACATCTGAGTTTACAGTAAAAGTTGGGACTCTTCTGAACATGACTGACAAGGGACATCAATGCATCAGGTTAATGGTAAATGAACCCATACAACTTCCATCTATTTGTAAATTGCCTCAACTGAAGAGGTTATGGTTTTGAACATACTGTATCTGTGTGGAGGAAATGATTTATTTACTTTTAAATGAATAAATGAAACTCATTTACAGTAACTAGGCATGATTTTAACATTGCATGTGGTAGTCATTAGGCCCAATTTCAATCACATTTGGGGTACATGTGTCATTTCCCCTCCCACCCCTCTATATCCCCAACTGTCTGTTTGCTTGATTCTCCAATAGGGTTTCTTTTCAACACATATCTGGGTGTTTGACTCTAAACTGGGTTACAGGTAAACTCTTCATCTAAGCTTCATATAAACCATAAAACCACAAACTCACTGCTGAAAAGCTACAACAGAAGGCATGTTTGTATCTATTATATTAACAACAGGGTTTCTGCAGGTATCACCAGGTTGAATTTAAGACTTTTTACTGTAATACTGCAGAGAATGCAATTTAATACCTGTTTCATTATCATACTGCCAAAGCATTAAAATTTTTGGCCTGGAGTAAATTTATTATCATAGATCTATGTAATAACCACTGCAAAATCTACTTAAATTAATTAATTATTTCATTTTTTGCTAAAAGAAACACGTTGTCATTACAGTATCACACAATGGGCTTCCTAGCTACTGTATAAAGCAGTAGCAACAGGTCTGATGGTGCAGACTGAACAGCCTCCTGCAGCACATTACACTGACAAAACATTCCCACTATTAGTTCATAGTTGTAGAACATCTCTTAACGGCCTGCAATTGGATTAAAAATCTCTTCTCATCTTACAAGTGTAAAATAAATTCAAGACTTTAAAATTAAACTTCTAAGGCCTGTTTTCCAATGCTTCTTCACTGTGCAGATACCCTGAGAAAAAAAATAAGATGAGACTCAGGACTATGACTGAGGTCATGACAGAAAAGGGTGGATTGCCTCCTTGGGGTTGAACTGATACTCTCCAAGAGAAGCTCTCTGTACTGAAAGTCAGCTTTGTGTGAGCAAGAATAAAACAACAGTCTGACTCACCAATACATTCCAACTTCCTCTGTGGACAGCAGTCTTTAATGAGAAGCTTAAGCTCCTGAACAGCAGACTCGTAGGGGTAGGAACCTTGTAGTGCACCAGGGTCTTTGGGGAACAGTTTCGAAGGAACACCAACATCTCCAGGCGAGGCATCCTGGTATAACTTCATATTTGTCTCAAAGGCCTGCTCCCTCTCCCTGTTGACCCTCCTGAGAAAGAAAGACAGACTGTTACCAAAGTTAAGTTACCAGACTGAAAACCCAGGCAGGGAAAACGTTTGAACAACGGATGCTTGTAAGTGAGGCACACTACCAGGCATTTTGAAGGAAGAATGGTATTTGCAATAAAGTTTCAGTTACTGAGTTGATGCCGTGTTCACACTACACAATATTAGCATGATTATAGCGAGATATATATATATATATATATATATATATATATATATATATATATATATATATATATA
>NC_065525.1:8442741-8444447 GCF_006386435.1 Epinephelus moara
ATATATATATATATATATATCCGCTGTCGTAGACAACTGTATGTCAACAAATCCCAGCCTTTATGATATTTCCTCTAGACTACCACACAGAGTGAAAAAGGAAAAATTATGGCGTCAAACAGCAGAGGCAACTTAGCAACCCACTGAGTACTACTATTAGGGTAACTGTGGATTTGTTTTAACTTGGACCTGTTGTTATTATGTTTTTGTGTGTAAGTGACTATTTGGAACAACAAACTGGTCCAATATTGAGTGAGCAGCAGCGATACAGGCTGCAATGTAATCCCAGCGGGCAACAGTTTAAGGAGGAACAGCTATTGAAAACTGACATTGCCACTGTCAAACCCACCAGACTCCTTTTTAATAAACAGTAATGTTATTACTTCATTCAAAGTCGACAGAAACAAAATAAAACTCACAAAAAACATCCTGGTTCGTCTCTCCACTGTTCCAACAATCACTAACTCTGATTTGGTTGAAATAAACCTTTAACTCAGCCAGTTAGATGTGAAAATATGCTGGCTCTACACATGCTAAAATTACTGTTAACTTATATGGAGTCTAGTGTGTTTAGTAATGGCGATTCTGGGGCCATTTCTGGTAAAATAATAAAGATGTTACTCTTTAACAAAAAGATTAACCTCAATAAGGATCCTTCCCATAATGTTGTCAGACACTTACAATACCAATCTAAGCTTGTCAGTGGCAAAAATAAGCACTTTTGATGGACATACATTGATGGTGATCAATGGCCCACAGTGATTACTTTGTAGTCTGTTTTGCTACTACTGGCTGCAGTGGTCTCACTCAATACTGAACCAATTTCGAAAATGATTGTTCCCATTAAACACACACAGACACAAAAACATGCGAAACTAGGGTCCAGGGTGGAAAATACCAGTTACCCTTTAATTGACAAATTTCATGAGTGCAGATGGTTCAAGCTTTCCACATTTTATATTTAACAAGATGAAAGACCATCAGTAGCAATTTGATCACAGTACAATTAAAAAACTGATTGCCGTGTAGGGGTCTAATTTCAAGTGGCTTGGGTATTCCAGCATAGTAACTGGCTATGTTCATGGGTGGGAAGTCTGCAAGGGTTCTTATCCGAGTGGCTCCATGAGCATTTCCTACTGGCCAGTCAGGCCGAGGGTTGGAACTGGGAGTTTGGGGATTGTGTGAACCTCCCACTCGTTAGGTTTGTAGTTTTCATAATGCGGGCTGCTGAGACACTGAAGGGGAGCACACAGGTTCAGAGGGAAAATAAATTGAGTATGAAGTCAAATAGCTGACCTTTTTCACAGCTGAGATTTTGACACAGGAGTCAAAATAAATAATATTATTATTAATTGCTACAGTGTATTAAAACATATGCTGGGACCAAGCAATCTTTTAATATCATCAGTTACACCTGTGCTTTTCCTGCTATGACAAATCAAGATAAGTGAAGACGGTCTATGAGGATTCATTTGGATACAATGACGATATTCAAAAAGGCAGCTGCAAAGTGGACTAACTTCTGACAAGGAAGAAAAAAACTTAATGTTTACCTAAACACACTCATACCAAGAGGTCTCTGAATGTAGGAAATACAGACTACAGCATGACACATTTGCAAAAGGTACTGAAATATGTCCCATTGTATTCTGGGAAGAGGTATATATATATATATATATATATATATATATATATAATATATATAT
>NC_065525.1:8444505-8451824 GCF_006386435.1 Epinephelus moara
TATATATATATATATATATATATATATATATATATATATATATATATATATATATATATATATATTTTTAGTAGAAGTCAGTTAAGATTGTGCTAATAACCTTGCAACATAACTCATCATTCTAAGGACTATTTGAGTGTAAGGAGAATCAAATCAGGAATAGAAGCTTCGAAGAGGCCGACATACTTAGAGTAGCACTGCCACATGGTGGTCATGACCCACAATGTGTTTCTAGAAAACAAGTCAAGCCAAGCTCAAAGTTCACCATGAACATGTTTGTCTATATTCATTAAAACTTAAATTTGAACAAAAAAATACAGCACCAACACAGCTGATTTGAATGTTTTTGAACACAACCCATATAGCCTGATACTCTGCCTCAAAATTTTGCTGTGTGAAATAAAACTGAACCAATTCATAAATGCAAGACAGTCAAACAATGTATCAACACTCAATGAGCAGTCACTTCCTTTACTGTATGCTGCTGTGTGTTTGCATGTGCAAGCCAATTAAATAAAGTTTATGTTAGCAGCCACTGATCTGAGCTCATTTTTGATTAAGCTGCCAACGAGCAACCTCCCAAAATTGTTTTCTTATTGTTTGTTTCCCCTAGTGTGGGAAAACAACAATACGCATGCCAAAGTGTTTGGCAATGAAAACGGATGGCACATATTTGATGCCAAGTGGGGCTGATTGCCTCTTGCCCTCTGAAAATTGATTGGCTGTTTGTCAAATACTGTTTTCTGTCATTTGCTTGTGTCTGGCAGAGGTTAGTATTTCTTTTAAAGAAGACAGTAACTGTGGCCACCATGATGTAGACTATCCTCTTCTTTAGCACAAATGTGAAAGTTTACCTTACCTTTTTGAGTAAATACTTACAGTCCCACTTCATTAAAAATGTGTTTTTCTTTTCTGAAGTCCTCTAAAATGTTTGATTTTGATTTGTTGATTTGTATCTGTGCAAAATCTGAGATTCACATGTATGCTGGGCAAGCTAAATTAGTTATGTCACTAATACAAAAGTCAACCCGCGTCGTATACTGTAAAGACACATCAAACAAGGAACAGTCTTCAACACAACACTAGCAAATAAACCCGAAACCCCCAGCAGAGGGCAGAGTTGGTTTTAGCACAATGAAGGTTTTGACAGCAGACATGGCAGAGTGTACAGTTTTTGGTTGTAAACCTGACCAATTGTGAACACACTGGAACATTGTAGCAGATATTACTGTATGTTTGACGATGACTCTCAACGTGTCAACCACTGCCAGCCTTAAAGCTAACAAGCTAACAAACAACATAAACAATAAAAGATGCTCACAACACTTAACATTCTGATATGTCTGCTATCCATCAATGTTGGTGTACAACAGACTCCTTATCTGAGTCTGGGTCTGACTGAGGCTTAAAAACATCTAGCTGAATCTTTCTGTGTTTCATCCAACACTATCTTGTTGCATATTGCTTTTTCACCTGTCAACCTAGCATGAGCAGCGCTGGAGAAAACACGAAGTAAAACCTACCGCAAGCGCGGTAGTGGGCGGGGTGGAGGCCAGATTGAGAATTTCTCAATGAGAGAGAAGGGTAGATCTGCTTCCAGACCCTTTTAGTTTTTTGTTGTTTTTTTACTTTTCATGAAAAAAATGGTACAATATCCTGGTTTTAAGTCATGCAATGTAGTTACCGCTCCACAATTTGTTTTCCAACTAAAACCACCACGGAGGGCCACACACACACACACACACACACACAAATATATTCATGATTCAACTTTATGCCGTGACCATCTTGCAATGGGATCATGCCAGCCAACATACAGCTCTCCGTGACTTGAAATTAATTTGGGCCACAGGTGTAAAGTGGAAGCCAGTGGCCCTTTCCCAACTTCCTGCCCCCTACTTCCAGCCCTCTTGCCTGGACCACATCCATCTTCTAGCTTGGCTTATATTTTGATCTCATCTACACACCTGTAAAGTTTTGTGACTGCATCTTGCACAGTTGTGATGCTATCAAGTTGACAAAATCTGCCCACAGACAGACAGACAACACAGGGCAAATTACTCAGAACAGTTTCTGTGGTAGTTCCCACTATAACTGATGTCACCAGGACCACATTTTGCCATGATGACACAGACTCAGGAGGTGAAACCACTACCAGTCGTCGTGACGTTGTTGCAGCTGGTAATCATTTAAAAGATACACTTTCTGGTGCTGTTAAATTGCATTGTGTTCTACAAAGAGGTGTGTCTGTTATTCAGCCTACCCAAATTGATAAAAATGGGATGAACAAAATAATAGAAATATTTGTCAACACCTGTTTACTGCAACTGTTAAATGGTTTCCACTGTATTAGACTGCATGAGATTTAGCTAGGTGTACATAATAAACCTGCCACTGAGTGTTAACACCTCAGGCATTCAGATGTTACCATCTGTAAATGTGACCCCCCCCCCCCCGTAAATGACATTGATTCACCCAGCGAGACAGATCTTAACACGGTAACGGTGCTTTGTAGAGTTTATATGCTCACTCCCATCAAGGTCTAAATGAAACACTGCATGTTTGATTTGCAAAACCATGAGAAACAGTATTTCAGACACTTTAAGTATGGAGACATGTTCTAAGTCACAAGGATTTTGACTGCAGTACCTGAAAAGAGCCACCAAGGCGCTCCAGAGTGGCGTGAAGAAGGCTTCCTCTAAGCTGGCGAGGCACAGGTCTTTTGAGCTGGCTGTGTTTAGGCATTCAAAGGACAGCAAACACAGTGACAGGAGCTGATCTGAAACATAAACAAACACCCATAACATTTATTATACAACAATTCAGCCTTAAACATTTTCAACAGCAACAGGATATTGCTGCTGAAAATAAACACAGTAACACTTTCTACACATGCAAACATAAGCTATCCACCCTCTGTTATCATGCTTACCAATTGCAATATGAATATCTTTGACGATGGCCTTTAGGTGTTCTCTCAGTGCTCTCATCTCCAGCTCCTGGACGTTTGTCTCGTCCTGACCTGGCTGAATTAAGGTATTACAGGTCAGCTCTGAATCAGAGCCAGTGTCATCTGCACTGCCGTGGACAGGAGCCCAGTCCAGCTGAGTCAGGAACTGCTCCAGATCTTCAAACGAATTCTCCCGATCCACTGTCACCTGTGTGTGAGGCTCCTCCCCTTCCTCATCATCATAGCTGGTGTGGAGGTCGTGAGAGAGCGAGGGCGAGAGTGATGAGCTGGTGCTGAAACTCTGACCGCCGACGCTACTGCCCCTGGTGGGCTTCTTCTGGGTCTCTGTATGAGCAATATCATTTTCACATAAACAAATGTATTCATATTGATGTAGCAGCCAGTAGTGATTATAATCTAACCTGTCACTACAGCTCTTGTCACATGGCTACAGCATGGCTCCTTTGCTAGTATCATGTGCATTTTTTAAGCCATGTGAAAAGACAATCTTCCCCCAGGCCTCACCCAGAAATGATCACTTTGAGCTTAGTTGGCAGTTATTGAGCATGGTCAGTAGGTTTGGGCCAATGTAAATTCTACGTGTGATATTTGGAGTGCACCAAATTTTACCACCAGGTGTCGCAATTGACTCAGCAGCTGCTCTATAGTGGAACATGATGAGTGAGAGGGCCCATAAATGAAGGTGTAGCAAATGATACATGTGCAGTCTACTGCACTCTGCCATGTCTCGTCACCTCGCCCCAGAAAACACAAAAACTTTCTGGTAAATAAACACAACATGGGCAGAGTACCTCTTCTGAAATATGATCTCCTTTATGTTGCCAGCCTCGGCTCACAGCCGAAAAGACACTAGTGGCTCTATCTGGGGAGGTTGTAGGCATTGGTTAGATGGAGGGTTCATTTACACATACTACCCACACCGTTTTAATACAAAGCTGGTTAAAAATCAGCAAAGTATTCCTTCAAGAGTCCTGAGGATTTGCACAAGTTACACTCAATTCTCAGCTGAGCAGCAGCTCTGTGCCTCGGCCAGAAGAGGGAGCAACAAAGGTGGGTACTGCGGCAGTATTTATAAATGCAGAGAACTGGTTAGCAGTGGAAGGAGTGATATCATGGACATAAATTCCACACAGTGAATGTAAATATAACCTAACAGACAACAGTCCAGAAAATTTAGAAAAAAAAGCACTATCAAAATTGGGTGGTCTACAAATAAAAGCATACAGTACTGGATGTGACACAGTCTTGCACAGTCGCAACTCAAAAGCTAGATATTTATTTTGTCAGTGGTAAAAAATATGCTGATAAAATGGCCACTGTCGAATACAACTACTAAAGCCCCCGTTCCTAATGTTTCAGTCATTATACAATCTACTGGCCAACTTTAGCTGAGCACATTTTAATTCCCCAATGTTCAATTAAGGACCAAACCAGCTGCCACAAAACAATAACAGACAGAATCTGAGAAAATGTGAACTCAGCCTTTTCCACATGAACTCATCTCTGGCCCTACCTGGATTAATGAGGTTGTGAGTGCTGCGAGAAGGCCTCAGTGGCCGGGCAGGACTCTGGGGGAGGCCTTTGCTGACGATCGGGTAGAGCCTGTTGTAAATCCGGTACTGGTGTTTTCTTAGCAGTTTCACCACTGGGTGATCAGACTGGCTGAGGACAGAATACAAATGTTAGTTGATGCTCATTTGGCCTGAAAATGTTGAATGTCCTCTTACAAATAGTGCAATGGTAGCACCCCATAGCTAAGCAATTTCCAATAAGATGTATCATAAGAGAAAACAATTAGGCTGGTGGTTTTTCCCATTTATTTATAATTGATAGCTTATATAACATATTTAAAACCACAAATATTTTCTATTTTATTTCATCTATGACTGACCACAACAACAACACATACAGACTGTATGTCTGTGCAAAAACATAACTTTGTAATTATCTGATTTAAGGGAAAATTTCACCTTGCACATGATAATATATATATCAATCACTCATCCTGTGTTACATTGAATTCAGGAAGAAAAATGTGTTTTTCTCCCACATCTCAACAGTGAATAATCCAAAAAAGGCCAACATTCTTCATTTTTAACAACAGTTAAAAACTGTATTAAAACTATGTTAAAACATCCTTTTACAAACTCTCACACAACTCATGCAGAATAATCCAAGTCTCATCTATCCAATCCTACCAAACGCATGAATTTGCACTAAAACCTTATTATCTAAGTCACTTAAGCATAAACAGTGCAGGCCCGCTATTTGCTCTCCTTTTTTGGATTCTTCGTCCACTGTGGAAGCATGCAAGAAAAACAATGATTTTTTCACCAGTTCAATTGGACTAACTGACACACAAATAATCATTTGGGGTGTGAAGTTTTCCTTTAAGAGTCTATACTACTAATCTTGCGTCATACTAACTGGAGCCATCTCTAAAGATAACAAAAGGGAAACAAACACTTCTAAACCGATATATATTGACAGGGCTGACGCAATACAACCAAGCAAGACTGAATCAACTTTCTGAACACATCAGTACATGCGCTGGTGTGATGGCAAAACAAAAACTATCATTCAAATCTGTTTTTGTAAATATTAACACTGCAAAATGTGTAAGAATGATGACTGTATAATAGGGGTCAACTGGTTATTGGCTGCGTTATTCATCTTTTTTTTTTTTATCAGAATCATGTTTTTTTTTCTTTGTCCGATTACTGATACAATAAAGCAATACTACTAAAGGCTACTATGCGTCTGACAGGGAAAGACAAACGCAGACTGGAACTGCTCCAGTGAGCAAGCAAAGCTTTGTGTCCACTGTAAGGAAGCAACTATTTGTGATGTTGCAATAAAATCACAATCTTCAGCTGAAGTTGCAAAAACAAACAGTGTTTCCACTGGTAACATTCCACTGTGGCGGCAAAAAATATATACACCACAAAAGAAAAATCAGTCAAAACCAGTCATAGGATGTTGTCTAGCTCCAGTTCTATGAACACAAGTACTGCAATGAGAGGAGGAAGGAGTGAAACTGCACCCGGATGTGGCAAGAGATATCAGCAGATTACCATAGTTTATAAAAATGCAGTGCAGCGAGTATATAGACATTTCCTACACTAGATGTACATGACGAGGATCTGCTGATGCACATTTGACCCCCATTGGACCGTTATTGAGTCACTCTTGTTTGTTACTTTTAGTAGAGAATCCAGTCTGCAGTGTAGTTCATAAATTCACTAAGAACCATACAATCACATTGAGTTACATTAGGCTTCATGATCAGAGTTTCCGTACTTTGTGTATACTTCTGTCCATACTTTTTTTTTTAAGATAATGTCAAAAAGTTATCTTTTGCAGCATTTAATTAAACATAACACATTTGTGTTATCTACATTTTAAACAGTGAGATTTTAACTAATAATCACTATCGGCCCTGAAAGCAACACATTAGTCAACCTCTGTTGTATAAGTGTGTATAGCATTCCTGACTGACAGTAACATGGAGAGTAACTGGCTGAAATGAAGGTTCAAGCTGGTTGAACACAACCTGAAATCTGAAAACTGGTCTGAGACCAGGGTTTACATCAAATTAACTTGTTATAATACAGATTAGTTTTCAGGCATACGTTTCTATAGTGACGAAGATATTCTGCAATGTTTGTATAAAGAAAGACTTTCAGGGCCAGCATAATTCTCCCTGAATACCCCTCGATTTACTGCATCTAAATGACAAATACACTGAAACCTCTGCTGACGAGGAAGATCAACAATACAGCCACATATACAGTATGGTATGATCTGCTCCGTTTTATTACTCAGCTAAATTTCATGACATCCAGGTGTGTACAGCATTAACTGGGACTGTTACTATCATGGTATTTTATCACTGGAAACCAGCTGTTTGTGTTCAGATGGCTGAACATAAAAAAGTGAAGAAATGCTGATGGACATGTTTTATAAAGATACGTATATTGGTGTTAGAGATTCAAAAAAAATGTATAAACGGCCCGTCTGCATATTGAGAAAGAATAGATTTTATATCAAAATATTGAGAAACCTTATACTGACAAAGGCTTTTTGAGAAGTTGGTTTTTAATAATCCTCCTATCGTCCTAAATTTGTTTCAAGTGACTAGTGACATAAAAATGTTAGCCGTTAGCCTAGATACAGCCGGGGCGCATAGTAGCGTCAGACCTGTTAAAACGTAAGTGAACGGGCATACTTCAAGTGCAGAGTTAGTCCACTAAACAAGCTTTTTTTCCACAAAGACCGCCTCATATTGTTAGGATAAATGTCAGAGAACATATAGAAAACGACATGTAAACGTGTTGTCTTACCTTAC
>NC_065525.1:8451909-8460943 GCF_006386435.1 Epinephelus moara
TGGGACCAGTTGCAGCCTTATTTTCAAGGTCTGGATGTGACTGAGGACGAGACACCTCCACCTGGAGTAGTATCCAGCTGGGCTTTATCTAGAGCTCGCGAGATTTCAGGCACGGTATGAGATCGCTGCTTGTTCTCGCGATATTTCGGCCACGCTTTGGAAAGCAGAGCTAAATGGTAAACCGACATGGCAGCACACCGGTAAGGTAAGACAACACGTTTACATGTCTTTTTCTATATGTTCTCTGACATTTATCCTAATGATATGAGGCGCCCTTTGTGGAAAAAAAGCTTGTTTAGTGGACTAACTTTGCACTTGAAGTATGCCCGTTCACTTATGTTTTAACAGGTCTGACGCTACGGCTGTATCTAGGCTAACGGCTAACATGCTAACTATTATTTTTCTGTCACTAGTCACTTGAAACAAATTTAGGACGATAGGAGACAGGTTGAAATAAACCGAAATTTCCCTTTAAACTATACCAAAATGGTTGTGTTACCTGAGCAGGTAGGAAACCAGACCTGACACTAATGTGACATCATCAGGATTCTTCTTCAAGTTGGCTTTCCACAGTTTGGGCCAATCCTAAAGAGATTAAAAAGATATATATATTATAATTGACTTATTGGCAACTATATCAATAATTTCACACAATGCTGATTAGTTGATTCATTTTAACAGGTCAACATAAAATTGACCAATGCCAAATTTGGCAATTGTTTTCTTAGGTTGTGCAAGAACAAGCGTTATTGGAAACACATATGCATAGGGTTGTTGGTCTTGTAGTGTTTCATATATATGCGAAAATACCCCAGGTCAGACACTGGTCAGAGCAAGGAAGTGCAACTCCAGGCATCACTTTGTGCTCTGCTAACTTGTAACGCCATTCAACTGTAATGCCACTAATCTATCAGTTTTTACATATTCATGATGTTTACTCGCAAACTTACATGGTCTTGCTCATATTCCAGCACGTTGGTATAGAGAGCACGCTGCTCTCGCTCCTCTGTGGTCATCGCCCCAGACGCTGCAAATCTCCTGTAATGATACACACACACAAAAGATTTACGTACATCTACACTTGCAGGCACACTATACTTGTCAACCTTGGAAATATCACCCTCATAAGTCATGAGTGTGTGAATATCAAGAGTCACTGATGTTTTGTTTTTTTTGTCTTTATTGAGGAACCACAGTATGAAACCTGCGTCTTTATAGACTGAGTTAGCGTTGACAGAAAGGCTTATTTAAAATTAACCAAATTACTATCACTACACAGGCTAATTTGACTTTCAATTCCTTATAAATTGGTCTGTCAGTTATCCAGTATATATTTTATGTTTACTGCCATGATCACTGAATTAAACACAAATAACAAAGGGAGGACATACTGATTTTTTCACACATCTGTGTTGATGCAGAATTTAATACCATCATATCCCACTTCCTATACAACTTAATTTAAGCATTGTTATATCATAGTATGGATGTGTCAACAAAGTTTTTCCTCCTTGGGATTTTTGATTGTGTATCTTTAAAATTATGAGCCTCAGAATGATTTCCAAAACTAACTAAACCTTTACAAGCATTTACTGAGTGCTTGTTGTTGTCGACAAAAAACAATAATTCTCTTTCTATCATTTAAGATTGAAAGCAGAAGCTAAAAACAAAATAAAGTTTTAACCCAATTGAGTGTGTTTGAAAATCATGGTTACCTGTTGGCCTCTTCCTGCAGCCTTAGTCTTCTCTCCTCCATCTTCCGCTGAAGCTAATGTTACAACAAACCCTAAGGAAACTTCCAAACATCACAGTCCTCACATGGAGCCTATGAGCAATGATGTCTTTGAATTTAAAACAAAGACATCTTTCGATTATAATTTGTGGTGAAGAAACCAGCAAAGATAAACATTCCATTCTGTGAATATCACCATTTAACAGCTTAATATGATCATTTACAATTATTGAGAGCTGGTCACTAGGTCATCTTACACCTGTTAAATGTCTGCTGTCTGTCCTCCTTCACACAGCTCACCACTCCCACTGAGGTGGGAATAGCTGAAAAATATGATATTAATTAGGACAAATCAAGTCAAATACGCTCTTTTATTCAAGCTTCAAACACTGCCTCAGTGAAAAACATTGAGATTAGTAAACCCAGCCTCTACCCATCCAGCAACAAAGATGGAGACTTCTACAGCACGGTGAAAACAATAAACAAGCTGACATCAGAAGGATACAGCATCCTGCCTGGCTTTAGCTATGATGAGGTTCTCCATCATCTGCCTCTGGAGAGAGAGCGTCTGCAATGGAAAAGACGAGAAGAAATGTCATTCATACAATTAAGAATGATTATGACAAGCATTATGTTAAGTCATATTCAAATGTGAAATTAGCTTATGGTCAGTTTCTAAATATCACCAGGAGAAACAAGAAGTCAAGCAGTAAACACCAACATACTGAGGTAAAAGTGAAAGAAGTGAAATGTAAAGCCACCATGTCATGACCCATCAGAATTCCCATCTAAAATCTACAAAATCTAGCCTATACAAAGTTAGGGGGAAAAAAATCGATGCTTCAATTTAATTGAAATGCAGCTGGGGGGAACAGTTAGGCCACATTGATGCACAAGTTCTGGGCATTCAGCAGATGCATTTTCAAGAGCAGTAACTTTAAAGTAAACGGAGTGAGTAAATTTCTACAACTTCACAAGCAACCAACTGAGCAAGTGCAAAAGACACAAAACAGTGCCTTTACAGCAGATTATGATACAGTACAAAACAGTAGAAGAAAAAGAGAACCCAGATCCCAAAAAACAACCAAAAAAATAATAAGATACTCCTTTTGGTAACCTTTCTCACTGCAGTCCAACGCAAATGCACAGGTTGCTGGAGTTACAGGACACGTGATCACTTTACATTTAGTCAAACCTGTGATTAGACTAATTGTTGTTCAGTTCTTGTTTGGTTTTTTTTCCCCTACTGTTTAAACTTGTGGATAAAAATGTGTCTTAATTGAGAATAAAATTACATATTAAAAATGTATTTTAATCATTTCAATTACACAATTCAAAGCACTTAAAGCATTTTGTCACAAATTACATCTTATATTTTCTGTCCTGCTACATACAAATTACTCAAAAGTATTGAAATACTTATTTTAAAAACATTTAAGTGGAATACCACCCATCTCGGACCACGTTACAACCTGTACTGCAACAAGGATAGGGACAACACACAGATCAAAATCATAAATTATTAACCATTAAAACATGACTACATCAATCCGTAGTGATATCTGTGACAGTTTGCAACGCCAACAACTTTAGAAACTTCCAGACACAAGCAATTAAATAACTTACTGTAACACAAATTCTCATCTAATGTCTGAAAAACATATAATTTTGCTTATGAAAACATACAATTAATGCCGCGTAACAGGTCGTGGCTATTTTATCTAGGTTTATTTATCTTCGCGTGCGCCATTTTAACTATTTAAATAAACGTCACTCCTCTCCTGAGTAAAGTTTAGGTGACACGAAAAAAGACCCCAGTAGATTCAAAAATATTTTTTGAACGATTTCAGTGTTCCTACCTGCGTTAATTTATTAGCTGATACGACTTTACCTTGAGAAATGCCTTTAGTTTTCTCCAGTAAGCATGGAGCTCCACTTGACGCCGAAACATTTTCCGTATCTGAATGACAAGTTAACATTAATTTAAAGACCTCCAATAGAACACAGCATTTATATCGGGTTAACGTACAATGTTAACCGAAGCAATTAACAAAATGGCTAATGTTACAAATTAAATGTCATGGTCTCCCTTACCATCTTTTTTTCTGACTGGAGGTAGTTTTCACCAAAGAGATGAGTACGAGTAGTAGAGGAGTGTCTGCTCTTTGACTGAGACGATATCTAGCTTTAAATAACCCATGCGGTCCAGAGCAGAGGTCAGTCCACTTCTCCCAGGTACTCATTCATCATCACGTCGCGTCACGTTAACGTCGATATCAGACCGGAAGTACTACCAAAATCCAAAATAAATGCGCATATGATGTCGTTTAAAAATGTTAAGACCACTATTGAAAATAAGTATGAATGAGCTTTATATTTAGGTTACGGGGCGTGTTCCTTAGGTTGATACAGCTATTAAGAGAGCAGTCAATGTTTTTTTTTAACTAATCACAAATACAGAGGCAAAGTTTTCACAAGAGTTCTTCAATCACATCACATTAAAGAGTCAGTTCACCCTAAATCAAAAAATACATATTCTTCCTCTTTCCTGTCATGCCATTTATCAGTCTAGACAGTTTTGGTGTGAGTTGATATTGGCTGTAGAGATGTCTGCCTTCTCTCTTATATAATGGAACTAGATGGCACTCGGCTTGTAGTGCTCAAAGCGCCAAAAAAATACATTTGTAAAATTGCACAGTAATTTCTCCTCCCAGAAATCATGGTCCAGTTACTCAAGATAATCCACTGACCTTGTTGTGAACAGTTTTATGTAGGAATAATAATAAATAATAATAACACATTGGATTAATATAGCGCTTTTCAAGACACTCAAAAACGCTTGACAAAGAGCAACAACAGCAATCCAATAGGGGGGTAGGGAGGGAAGTAGTCCAGAAAGGGCGGGCGAAGTACACTGAATTTAGAGATTGTAGGCAGTTTTGAACAGATGTGTTTTGAGGGTTTTTTGAAGGTAGAGAGTGTTTAGGGAGTGAGTTCCAGAGGGTCGAGGCAGCATACCTGAGAGTGCAGGAGGGAGTGTGCTGGTGGAGGAGCTCAGACAGGTAGGGGGGAGCCAGGTTGTGGAGAGCTTTGAAAGTGATGATTTGAAGTGAATACGCTGGGGGATGGGGAGCTAGTGGAGGTTATGAAGGACGGGGGTAATGTGGTCACGGGTGCGGGAGTGTGTGAGAAGACGAGCAGCTGAGTTCTGGATATATTGAAGTTTCTTGAGTGTTTTGGCTGCCAAACTGTAGAGGAGGCTATTGTAGTAGTCTAGAAAAGTTTCATTTATACACGCATCACAGTGCAGAAGGAAGTGTGCATCTCATGACAAGAGTACAAGAGGCTTGTGCTCCTGAAAGCTTGACTTGTAAACATTATTGGTGTCCTCCTTGGCTGAGCTGTAACATTAGCCAGCTCAGCTTGCTAGGTGAGCTAGCAGTAGATGCACGCTTCCTGCTACGATTAGGTTAGGCCGCAGCCTAGCAAAGACCTACACTCTACTGAGTGCACTTTCTTACATTTAAAATACATTTATTGCCCCTTATAATGAGTGGGTAGCAAATGGGAAAATTCACACATTTTGAAACTTGTTTTAAAATGTTTTCATAATGTTGGACTGAGTGGGGCCTGCTCAGGCTGCTGCTCCATTATGAAAGTATCGTGCACGACACAGTGCAGTATTTCACATGCAGCTTATCTGCTTATCAGAAATAGGAACCCAAAACAAATTTCAACTTGTAACATTTGTCTGTTGTTCCATCGTCATGAGTATAATATTATCAATAAATGGGACATGTATTCCTGCAAGACAACTTCTGGTGTCCAAAAAGTATTTGGTCACAGACTGAAAGGTCTCTCTCCTTCCCTCTCTCTCTCTCTATCACACACACGGACGCACAAACACACATACCAAAGACGTCTTCTGGTAGGCCTGACCAGGTGCGAGCCTCGCCAGACGAGCTTCATAATTGGCTTTCAACTTCTGGTTCAAACGTGATGCTTCTTCAATGGGTGTCAGCTCCCTGCAGCGCGCACACACACACACACACGCACATACAATTAATATGTAACTTAGGGGTTGTGTCAAAGGCAAATATAACAATCTCTCTTTACACATGTCAGTGTGACAGTCACAGAGAAACTTGCTTTCACTGCTGAATATTTAAAATCAACTTGGCTGACATTCTCATAAAGAGCTCATACAACCACCACCAACATTCACACATGGCAACGACAAAATTCTTTAGGTTAAAAGTAATATTTTGGAGAATATATATTTGTCAATTTACAAATACTCAAAAAATATCTTTAAGCAAAAAGAGAATTGAGTGTGAAGATGCCAGTAAGAGGGAGCAACACATTTAAAACCTTGGAAACCTGATTAAAGACTCTAATATTTGTATTGACGTCAGAGGTTTTTCTTTGTCGCTTTGGTGCATTTCTTAGATTAGAAATGAAATTCTCAAAACTACTTGTTCAACCTCCATATCATAAAAGCAGTATCATTCTTTTACACAAAGTGAAAATGCTTTTTTCATTCATGCAAATGATTATGTACTTCTTTATTTAAATAACTCCTCAAAACCTACTTTTATAGGAAGGCTGTTTTATAGTAAATCTGGTATTTGTCTAGTTTTTATCCCTCTTTTATCAGTTTTACTATTTTTTTATTACACACTGTTTTATTCGGTCCTAGCCTATGCTCAGTGTTTTTTTACTTACGATATTACTGTTTTTTTCTTGAAGATGTATATTATTTTATCTTGTCTTGTAAAGAACTTTGTAACTGTGTTTTGAAAAAAAAAGTGCTATAAAATTACATTTTATTATTATGACAATTGCCTGCTGTTTCTTACATTACCAATTGCTTATGTCATCAAAACTTATTATAATGGCTCTCTGCTTGAATAGTCTTACCTTGCTAAAACATCTAGGTAGTTCATTGCATAAGTTATTACATGCAAAGTGGCTGAACCAGTTTTCATAATCTGTTAAGCATATTTTCTTTTCATTTCTATTACGCTTCTTTTGTAAATGTGTCCTGAACTGATGAATTGCTCTTAGGTGAATCTTGACTTTCACCAAGGAGGGAGAATGAAGCCTTAGGTCATCCAATTATTAATCGGTTCTCTAAAATAGCTCATACATGTGCATCTTACATGGATAAACAATCAAAGAGATTGTTTCCTTGCTGCATTGCGAGGAAAGATATCCGTTGTGATGATAAAAATCTGCAGTGCAACAAACAGAAACGTGAGGAGGTGCAGAAAGACAGCAGGGTAATTCCCCACACAGCGCTGCATGTGCAGTTCTGCCTAATGGGTGTTTCCTATGTTTACATTTCTCATTTTGTATTTTCGTTCCCTATGCAGTGCTGGGAAACAGTCTTCTCTTTCTCTTTTCCGTGTTGCAATGACATGGTCTGTCAAGAAATGACAGTACAAACACTAAATGTGTAAACGAGAATCCTTCTCAATCCCTTGCAATCAATCTCCCACGAACAGTGATGTCTAACTTTATATTTGAAATGCCAGAAAAAGTGCCACCTTGTGCATTTTCAATTATCGTAATCAAAACCTTTACCGTAGTTTACATCAGGAAAGTACACCCTTATATTGATAACATGGAAAAGCAATTTGGCTATCTTGATTGTAAACAATGACACAAGAGGGGTGTACCATGAAGTGAGATTAGTGGGTTGGAAAGGTATGTTGAGTCTAAAGCCAGGGTTTTTCTGTGTCCGAAGGTGGCTCTCTTTTAACCTGGCTAGATCATCAAAGTAAGTTATGCTGCATGACTAATCTAGTCCGGAGCAGGTTATATTCAGTGTTTCAACTATAAATTGGCTAAAATGTGGCTTTCACTAATCATTTCCTTTGGAAATAGCATAATTTTATAGTCAATAGTAAATCTATGAGTGATACAGATTGTCAGCCAAGGGAATATGTTGTTAAGTGCACCATATCAAACCTGTTGAGCAGTAACCAAACTAAGCCGTGCAATTACAGTAGCACTGTACACATCACGTTGCAACCTATATAAGTGATGTAAAAGAGCTGAGCAAGAATTCTTTGTTTTTTTGTTGTTGTTTTTTGCAAGGTTGTTGCTGCTCTCACTGAGCTACTGAATGTGTTTGTAGTGTTTTCTGATATATTTGCCCACACCAGCTTTGCAAGAAGCCCTCTGTAAAAGCACAGGTAGCATTAGCCTATATAGCCTGTTTATCACTGCTAGTATATAACAAATGGAACATCAATTAGATAATTGATTAGTGTATTAGTATTTATCACAGATAATATTCAATCAATAAAATTCCCTTCATGTCGATTTGGCCAAAAACTAAAGTGATTTCATGTCTCCCTCATTATGGGACAGTAAATGACAGTGTCTGTAAACATACATGCAGTTTGTCTTCCCGGACAGTGAGCTCTGGAACTTTTACCTCATTTGAACTCTTAGTGACTAAAGTTGGACATGCTAACCCATTTCACTGTGTTTTAATTTATCGCCCTCCTGGTGTTAATGGCTCTTTTTTTTATCCGAATTCAGTGACTTCTTAGCCTCCATAATTAAATTTGAGAAAATCCTCCTTCTTGGTGATTTTAACTTGGCCGTAAATGACACCACAAACACCTTTGCAGTGAACTTTGTAAAAGTCACTGATTCTTTCAATTTTACCCAACATGTCAGCGGCCCAACACACATTAAAGGGCCAGTGTGTAAAATGGGTTGAAAACAGTGACACCAGTGGTCAAATTCTAGATTGCAGAGCTCACTCGCTCACCCCTCCCGTCGGGTAAATGACGGTGGCCTCATAGGGACAAAAAGTCTTGCGCGAGTTTTTCAGGAGTAGGTCTATCTAGCGACGAGGTGAATGTTTATTTAGAAATCTAAACCATGTTACGATATTGTAATGAATCCCTCACGAGCAGGAGACCAGAGGAGCGTTCGGGAAAAAGGCCAGTTTATTTGAGCACTCCAGAAACTCCGGTAACACTCCACTCCGTCCCAAACTCTGACTCTGCTAGCGTAACAGACACACTTCATACACACATACTCGTTTAACATACCGAGTGGGGACCCCCCTCCCCTCTCTGCTCAATCTCCAGCCCGCACACTGACTGACAGCGTAGCCAGTAAACAGAGCTCAGCTGTTTATTTAGCCTAGCAATATCTCCGGACTATAGCAGCTGCAATGGACGACTTTGAACGCGATTTTGAAGAGTTTCTTGTAGCGGACACAGACCCAGAGCCATACCTGTTTGAGCCGGAGCATACAGATGAGGAACTCCATGTGTT
>NC_065525.1:8461007-8477286 GCF_006386435.1 Epinephelus moara
CAAGATGGCGACCTCTCTAAAGCAAGGCCCTTGCCATATATATATATATAAAAGCATTATTATAAGGCTACGAAAACCAAACGAATTTTATTTTATAGCGATCATACACTTGTATAAACATATTAATGGGTAGAATATTCAGATTCAGATTCAGATTGACAATAAACCATGCCAAATATTACACACTGGCCCTTTAAGGGCAATACTCTGGACCTGGTTTTCACGCATGGATTAAAATTAGACATTATCGGCTCTGAGGAGCTGCTTGTGACCGATCACGAATGCATTCTCTTTAATGTGTCTTTTAACACTGATTGTACACTCAGAAAGCGTGTTATTTGTTCACGTATGTTAAATGACCTGTCTGCCAAGAAATTCTCCTCTGTTTTTAACAACAGCATAGGGTAGCTATTTGGTGAGAGTGATGCTAATTCTCTAGTTCACACTTTTAACTCACATTGCTCCGTTATTTTAGACAAGATTGCTCCTCTGAAACCCCGTACAGTCGCTACTATTAATTCTACCCCCTGGATTAATGATGACATTCGTTGTTTTAAACACAAATGTCGCCGTATCGAGTGCCTGTGGAAGTCTATAAGGCTTCAGGTCCATCATATTTATTTTAAAGAACTCTTAACGGAGTATAACTCAATGGTTAAAGTTGCTCGGGCCTCTTATTTTGCTGACCTCATTTCCTCTAATAAGCAGAATCCCAAAGTTGGTTTTGACACTATAAATACTCTTGTCTATTCCCAGCCTCCTGCGGTGCCCGTCTTCTCTGTTAATGACTGTAACAATTTTCTGTCGTTTTTTGTCAACAATATTGCTAGTGTTAGAGCAAGTATTACCCCCTCTTCTGCTCCACCCCCTGCTCTTCCTTTACGGCAGCCAATACCGGATCGTTTCTTGTCCATCTCCCTACAAGATTTAACTAAGCTAGCGAGCAGTATGAAGATCTCCTCCAGCCCGTTAGACATCTTGCCCACGTCTCTACTGAAAAAGGTTTTTGGTTCCATCGGCTCTTCCCTGCTTTACATTATTAATTGCTCACTGGTCTCTGGCTGCTTCCCCTCCTATTTTAAACAGGCGGTTGTCCAGCTGCTTCTTAAAAAGCCCAATTACTAAATTGCCTTTTATTTCAAAGATTTTAGAAAAAGTCGTTGCTAACCAACTAGTCCCTGCCCTAAATAAGCATTGTATCCTTGACAAATTTCAATCTGGTTACCGTCAGAAGCATTCCACTGAGACAGGACTTCTTAGAGTGTCTAATGACATCATGATGGCCTCTGACACTGGTAAATGTATCATCCTAGTGCTGCTTGACCTTAGCGCAGCCTTCAATACCGTGGATCACCACATCCTGTTAGATAGGCTCAGTGACTGTCTTGGCATTTCAGGCAGTGCCCTTGACTGGTTTGCCTTCTACCTCTCTGGTAGAAGTTTCTCTGTAGCATCTGGTCCTTGTATGTCCGAGTCCCTCCCCCTTTCTTGTGGGGTGCCTCAGGACTCAGTGTTGGGTCCAATTTTGTTTGCCCTGTATATGCTTCCTCTTGGAAACATTATCAGCAGGTTTGAGGGTGTATCATATCATATGTACGCAGATGATATTCAGCTGTATTTTTCTTTTAATCCTGACAGGACCGACAGTCTGAATGAACTGCATGACTGTTTTTCTGCAATTAATGACTGGATGGTCAACAATTTCCTCCAGTTTAATGCTGCTAAGATCGAGGTCCTTATTGTCGCTCCTGACTGTACTGCTTTTAGGGTGGCGAGCTGTATTGGGTCCCTGAATTCAAATATCCGCTCTAACCTGAGAAATCTCAGAGTTATTTTTGACCAGGCCATGCACTTTGATAAACACATCCATGCGTTGACCCGTACATGCTTTTTCCACCTTAAAAACATTGCAAAACTGAGATCTGTTGTATCACATGGTGAACTGGAAATGATCATTCATGCCTTTGTGTCATCACGTCTGGATTACTGCAATTCTCTTTTCATGTGTCTCAGCAAAACTTCTGTAGATTGCCTCCAACTGGTGCAGAATGCTGCTGCCAGGCTGTTTACCAAATCACCCAGAAACTGCCACATTACTCCTGTCCTGGCCTCCCTACACTGGCTTCCTGTCAGCTTTAGGATCCAGTTCAAAATCCTTGTTTTAACATATAGAGCCCTTCATAGTCAGAAACCTGAGTATCTGTCTGACCTGCTGCATGTATACGTTCCTAGTAGGACACTTAGGTCGGCCGATCACGGCCTGTTGGCAGTTCCTCGCACTAGGCTCAGAACTAGAAGTGACCAGGCCTTTGAGTCCATTGCGCCCAGATTGTAGAATGCCCTCCCACAGAATTTGAGAGCCGCAGCATCCGTCAAAGTTTTTAAGAAGCACCTTAAAACCTACCTCTATGGGCAGGCATTCTTCAACTTGTCTTAACTGACTTAGTTTTGCAACAACTGCTGCAGTTTCATTTTGTGTCTCTGTATGTTTGTATGTATGTATTCTTGGTTGTATTTTAATCCTGTGAAGCACTTTGTGAGTTCTCTCTGTGAGAAGTGCTATACAAATAAATTTTACTTACTTACTTACTTACTTCTTGAGTTTAACATATAAATCTGTTGGCTGGCTCTGGCTTTGCTGAACTTGCTTCGTGTTACAGCTGTAAGGACTTGTCGATATAATGGCACTGACATGTTCACTGACATTAATATTTACTTTTGAGTGATAAATTAGGGATTTTGAGCAAGTTATGAGCTTTTGCAGTGTGGTGCCATTTGTACAAATTATTTTGACAAACACACCTACTGTTCTGCAAATGTTAAGGATGTTTCAATAACTGTACCAAAGCGACTGAGAAAAACTGTGAGAATCATCAGTGAGTGTAAGAATCTGATGTTCTGACCTGCTTGGCCAATTCAATGCGTACTCTGAATGGAAACTAGAAGTAACTGGTTCTTGGAAATCTCTGCTGTGTTGCTCACGTCAGAGAATATCTGTCAATAAATGGATCAATATTGGTCCTCCTTGATAAAGAAATGACCCCTACTTTTTGCTTGTGTCCTGTGACTCCACTGTCTGCTGTTTCTGGAAGACTTCAGGAGGCAGAAAAGGGGAGAGTTCGCTGCTACCATCTGACAACACCCTGCGGTGACCAGTCTTTGTCGGGCTGGTTGCCTTACGCCCTGCGTTAACAGCAGTATGAGATGGAGGGACTGCGGCAGCAGAGGTGAAACAGAGAGACAAAAAGTTGTTACTGGTGTAAAGAACAAAATCACAAGGCTATACATTGGGTAATTTTAAATTGGGAGCCCTGCAGCAGGCTCTGAGTTAGCCGTGATTGAATGGTATGTTAATAAAAGGCATGATTCTGATTCACCAGTGTTTGCAGCACTGGCAGCTGGGACGACAGCAGTCTGATGGGGCTCTGACTGGCCAGGTGAACAGGTAGCAGAGACAGAGGCAGGGAGATCAGGGGGGTCAGCTCTCTTCCCTATAAATGACTTGGCTCTCTCCAGACACTGCTCAGCCAACCTCAACATCCGCTCCACATCCACCGCAACCATGATCCTCTCCTCCGAGGCTGTGACGGAAAGACAGAGACGACTGAGAAAGTCACTGGATGATTGGTCTAATGCAGGTCTACCATATAAAGGTCATCACATGGCATTTGAGATCTGATTCAATTATGTGCTAACACACAACCACTATACTCAAGTTGATTAGTTCAAGTCTAGTTAGAATTCTAATCTATGTCTGCAGGCTGCACTGCGCTATCTGTGCTCTTTTTCTCCCCATGAGTCAAGTCAGAACTGGTCACTGACTGGCACATGTTCAGTCCTTGTAGGATTTTCTCTTGGTCTATAAACTTATCAGTTTAATGGTCCAGAAAAGAGCTGACTGTGCACAAATTATCTGAATAATTTGAATATTGCAACTTGCAGGTCAAATACATATACCCCCATCCTCAAATACAGCATGTGAAACTGGCTTTAACTGCAATAAATTAGATAATTAGTTGGCGTGTGAGATTTCATTACATATATACACAGTTAAGTTATTTCTTGTCCGGTCTTTCTGATGGGATGGGAATCACCTGAGGCCCCACAATACAGTATTAACACGATACAATTTTATTGCACTTTTAAATGTTTTCCATAAGGCTAGGCAAATAATGTCCCAAAAGGAAAACTTTGTCAACATCTGTAGTCAACATCTCACTGAAAAGAAACTAATTTTCTTATTCTAGTCGGCTACCAAAAGTTAAATTTGTGTATTGTCAGTTCATAAAAATCAATATTTGCCATTCATGTATCAATACAAATATTGCCACGCAGAATACTGCGATAAAATGCTGTACCTATTTTTCTCTTCTCCCTATTAAACTGTGCTGAGTTTCAAAACAATAAGCTGGAAGGACATTTTTGGATTTGAGGGGCCAGACTGAGGTCAGTAACAAAAGATTCTGTCTTTGAATGACAAATAAAAATCAATAGCTTGATAGTATTGATTTCTCTGTAGTGTAGGTTACATACTTGGGTGAAAACAGCAAGATAATTCAGCAAAATGAATTTAGCAGTGATATTTTCACAAAGGTTCAAGATGAACATTCGATGTGAAGCCCATTTTAAAGGTATTATAATGTTGCAGTTGTGACATTATATACATGTGAACATGTGCCCATGAACATGTGCCCATGAATGTAAAATCACCCTAAAAAAACAGCACAAAAGCGTAGGGTAAAGTACAGGACCCACAGCACCCCATTGTTGATGATATAAGATGCCTACAGCGACTGGTCTGACCACACTATTGTGGAGAATAGTGGAGAATCAAGTCTCTACTTTCTTTAGATCCTACACTTAATTGCCAGTTGATGCGAACTTGTTTCTGTGAACTCACATAGAGTAAAACATGGAATCCCAGGACTTTTCATGCCCACGATGAAGGCATAAAAAAGCATGTTGCAATGACACAGGACAGCTCCATCAAAAAGAAGTCCAAGCTGCTTTGCCAATAAATAAAAGCCTATTTCACAGTCTGTATTGATGTTATAGTTCTAACCCGATAACGAGGCAGGTTTAACTGCTACATATTTGAATGAAGGCCTTCAAAAGTGAAAGTTTTTTTCTGATCAGTCTGAAATGTATTCATTTGAGGCCCATTGGAAAATTGTGTGCCATAGACAAAACTAAGTAAACATACAAAAGGGAAAATGATCATGAGGTTTGATGTTTATCATAAAGCATCTATGGCCCACACAGAATCTGTGCCCGCAAAAAAACTCCAACAACACCTCTGCAGATTTTTTTGCCACTGAAAAAATGTTATCTTGATTAAATACTGTCTATCACATTAAAAGAAAATTTCACAGATTGTCATTCCAGATCACTGCTGAAAACTGTGGGGAACAAAAATCTGCAAAGTCTGTTGGGGTCTGAGCATCAGTCTTGATATATGTCAATACTCAGATCTTACTTTGTGAACCAGTGTCCTCCAAAAGTGCATGTGATATGTAGTTGATGGTCCGGAGATATTCACAGTAAGCTTCCTGCAGAAAGACCATAAGCATGTAGTATTGTATTATTATTATTATTATTATTATTATTATCGTGATACACAGCAAACATCATAATAACTACGGCCAATGACACATTTCAGTAGTACAAAGTATTAAAGAATTAAAGTAGTAAAGAACTAAAAAAAGCATTAGCCATTGTTGCTAAATTTGAAACCTCAAGCCGAAAATGCAGCTGTTTTTTTTTTTTAAAGTTAAAAATACATATTACCGTTAAACTTCAATTAAAAGCCTAGTCCCAGTTAAACGCCCAGTCCCTTTTACTGGCCTGGTGTGGCTACACATTTTGACAAATAAAGGCCTGTCTCAATTAGATGCCTGGTCTGGTTGCCAAACTGTTATTTTCATCTAAGTTCTTTGGATGTGTAAAACTGTATTGTTTCCTGTCCTCCTGAGCTAACAATAGTTAGATTGTGCATAGGTTTAACTTTTATTAATATGGAGATGTTACACATTGTTAGCTTGGTTGATTTCACTGTACTGAAACAACGAGCACCAGAGAAGTTCCTGAGTCATTCAGATTTACCATTGTGACAAACAACAAATGGTGACTTCCTTCTTCTAAAGCTGTCATAAAGTCAGAATATGTGTCCAGTCCTCGATTACCTAGACAGTTATTTATATTAATTTAATCCTTAAAGGTCCATCAATCAAAATAATCAAAAGTGTTTTTCATAAAAAATAATCCAAGTTATGAATAATGTTTTAACAGGATTAAGTAGTGTTGTGTCGGTATGGCGGGTGCTGTTATCCTCAGGTGTTATCTAACAAGTGTCATAAAATAACTGATATGTTATTTGAAGCCTAATTTTTATACAAGTAATATTCTTGGCTGAGCAACAGTTTTGTGTGAAAGGAATTAAAGGCCTGTCCCATATAGCCGGCTGTCCCAAATATAAGCCTGCTAAGTTCAGCAATTTAAGCAAATAATAGCCCTGGCGACTAATTGAAGTTTTATGGTGTGTAAAAATTGAAAAAAGAGATATCTAGTGTCAAATGTCCTCATTGACTTAATATCTTAATAACTGGCATACATAACGTTACTTCCTGTGATGAGAAGGATAGCACATGTAATACTGATCATGTTACAGCTTATTAAGGCGAGATATGTGAAGCAATTTAACCTACTAGGAATATTATCTGTCTGTATTCTCATTAGTTGCACCTGTCTAATTCAATTTGGTGATCTAACGTTATTATAATACTCTGAAATAAAAAGTGGCCTCAAGTGTTTATTAGCACGTTTTATTCGTGTTTCATTAAAAGTGGAAAAGGCAATAGTGCTTTTATAATAAATAAGCTTCTTCTAAAATTACATTAGTGATACCTACAATAATAGTGAGTAGTCAGTGAAAAAGTAAAGTGCAAACATTTAAAAACAACTGAAATTAATAAAATGAACATTAATAGCGTTGAGCAGTGTAATGACACCTGACTGTCAGTGGTAACAACAACACACCTCGGTGTTTAACTGACAGGTTAGCTAGCTAACCCTCTAACGGTTTCCGCCCCCCTCCGTCTGTTTACATCACTACATAGTGTTTCCTCTGCGGTAAAAACCTTCGTGTCATGGCTGCTGTCAGGCTGTGTAACACACTACCTTGTGTTTGTTCTCTCCGTCCAGCTGTATCGCTACTTTTGCCATTTTCATAGCATTTTGAAGGGGCTTCACCCCACTGTCAGCTGTAGCCATGGTCATTCCAGATCCGGATCCTCTGCTTTTCCTCTTCTCCGCTTCCTCTTTCTTCTTCGCTGTGCTCAGTCATGGCGGTCATATACACAATATAAAGGCACATACTGCCCCCTACTGTAGGGGACTGGCAGAGTCAAGGCACTTACTCATCTGAATACTGATGTTACAGTAATGGATAAATTAACGATTGTTATGTTTTTGGGTTGCTCGTCCGTCCCATTCTCTGTACACGCCATACCTCAAGAACAGCTCAAGGGAATTTCTTATCATTTGGCACAAACGTCCCCTTGAAATCAATAATGAACTGATAAGATTTTGGTGGTCATAGGTCACAGGTCAAAGGTCAAAGTCACTGTGATCTTATTTGTCTCATCCTTGCACACGCAAACAGCTAAAGGGAATTTCTTCAAATTTGACACAAATGTCAACTCAAACAGAAGAATAAACTGATTACAATTTGGTGATAGAAGGTTGAAGGTCAAAGGTCAAGGTCGGTGTGACCTCACAAAACATGTTTTTGGCCATAACTCAAGAATTCTCATGCAAATAATGGCAAAACTTCACACAAATGTCAAATAGGATAAAAATATGAAGTGATGATGTTTTACATCTAAAAGGTCAAAGGTCAGCTTCACTGTGACATCATAATATACTGCATAAAACACTTATCTGGCCATTATTCAATGTCATATCTCAGGAACAGAAGGGGAGACATTTGGTCAGATACTGAATTGGTGACACTCATCTTGGGTGCTCAGCTTGAAACTGAGTTGATTGTATAGATCTTCTGTGCTGCCAGAGGGGAGAAGTGTGTCAATGTATTTACAAACATGGATGTAAACTAGATAAGAGAAACTTGACTGGTACGTGGAGCAATACTACTATATAATATAATTTTGATTTGTTAATTAAACACAGATACTATGCTATTACAGTTTTTCTCGATTGGTTTGGCTCATTTCTTGAAACAGAAATTACATTCTCAAAACAACATGGACAACCCTGCAAACCACTGGGCACTTCTTCACAACAGATTTCAAATTCTCATTCCTTTCAACAAATTGCAAATGTCTTAGCACACTTTGCAAATGATTNAACATGGACAACCCTGCAAACCACTGGGCACTTCTTCACAACAGATTTCAAATTCTCATTCCTTTCAACAAATTGCAAATGTCTTAGCACACTTTGCAAATGATTAAATACAATTCTCTACAGTTTGCACAAATTGCAAATGTCTAGCACATCTTTTCAAATGATTGATTACAGTTGCCTACAGTTAGCACAATTACCAATTGTATATATCTTGCTGATCTAAACTAACTGTTGATTGTCAGTCAAATGGTTTTACTCTCCAAAACATGTCAGCATTATTTCATTGTGTCAGCCATCACATGCACAAGAGTTCATTCAATTGTCAAAATTAGTCAGGAACATAATACCATGTATAACATCACATTACATGATATGAATATCTTTTGCTGATTGATAAATTGACTCAGGTGAATCTAGAACTTGACTAATAAAGGGGGTGTGTAACACATCTCAGATGACCAATCAAATGGTATGTTTAGTTACCTGACAGGTGCTATCCATGAGTATGATTTTTGCCAAACATACATATAGAGCTTGACCAGAATCAATACAATTTCTGAACATGGAGGCACCTGGCCAGGTAAACAATGACCAACTGCCTGCTCGAGGAAGAGGAAGAAGAAGAGGAAGAGGAGGAGGAGTAAGGGTGCGTGGTGGTGGAGTAGGTGGAAGAGGGCGAGGGGCACGAAGACACCATGCCGTTCCAGATGAAATTCGGGCTACACTTGTTGACCATGTGATCAATCATGGCCTCACAATGGCAGAGGCAGGTCGTCGAGTTCAGCCGAATGTGCCCAGATCTACAGTGTCTTCTATCATCCAAACCTTCCGCAGGGAAAACAGGTAGGCCTATGTACTCATTCAACAATGGAATTACTGTATTGATAGTACAGTTTACAATAGTATTCCAATTACTGTACAGCAATGCATTACAGTAGAATTTCAGTACATTACGTAACAGTAAAACAACAGTACAATTGGTAACTCATTCTGTGAGAAATTCATAAGGCATACAGTAGGTCTACAGGACAGGACAGTGCATCACAATACAAATGGTAATATTGTCTATTTGTGAATTCTATGTCTAGGATTGGACGACAACCTCGTACTGGTGGCAGAAGAACACTACTCAGCCGAGAACAAGAACAGGAGATCTGCAATATAGTGATGGCAAATAATGCCATCACACTAAGAGAGATCCGTAATACCATAATACAGGACAATCTAACATTCCAGAACATCAACACTATCAGCATATCAACAATAGACAGGGTATTGAAGAAGCATGAGATGAGCATGAAACAGCTCTACAGGGTACCATTTGAGAGAAACTCTGATAGAGTGAAAGAGCTGCGGTTCCAGTATGTAAATGTAAGTCAGTGGTGTGTTACTGGTTATCTATCATTATAACCTGTTTACAGTAAAGCACAGAGGCCACTATATTGAACTTTTGGTGGAGAACACAAAACATTCCTATGTAATTTGCTGTTATGGTATGATTCTACCGTATAACTGATTTGATATTTTGTTGTACTGTATTGTAGAGAATAATGGCATTGGAGGGGAATGAGACTCCTCACACCCTTGTTTTCGTGGATGAAGCCGGCTTCAACCTGGCCAAAGGAAGAAGACGTGGCCGGAATATTATTGGCCACCGGGCCACGGTGGATGTCCCAGGCCAGCGTGGGGGCAATATAACAATGTGTGCTGCCATTTCTGAAAATGGTGTGGCCACCCACATTCCCACACTTGGCCCATACAATACCCAAAAGCTCCTGTTCTTTTTGGATCACCTTTATTCAGATCTCATCCCAGAAAATGAGAGAGGTTTGGTAGGGCCTCACTTGTCAAAGTTTGTAGTTGTGTGGGACAATGTCAGCTTCCACCGCGGCCCGCTCATCAGGGCCTGGTTCACTGCCCACCCAAGACTGCTAATGGTGCTCCTACCACCTTACTCCCCATTTCTCAATCCAATTGAGGAATTTTTCTCTGCTTGGAGGTGGGGGGTGTATGAGCATCGGGCTCAGAACCAGAGGTCCCTGCTTGAAGCAATGGATGCTTGCTGTGACAATGTCACAGCAGATCAGTGCAGGGGATGGTTGCGGCATGCACGTAGATTCTTCCCCCGTTGCATCGCAAGGGAGAATATCAGGTGTGATGTGGATGAAAATCTGTGGCCAGACAGACAGCAGAGAGAGGACGACCACGAGAGTGAGGATGAGGAGGACGACCATTGAGGTGGAGTTACTGGTGTGAACGATATTGCATATAATTTTCCTTTTTTTGTGTTGATGTGTTTACAGTACAGTATATTTTGCTGTATACATTTTCTTTTTACTGTGATGTTTGGCAGTTACTTTATGTTTGTGAATAAAAATACAGTAACAATTTCCATGACAGTGTAGGTCCATCATTTTTTTCAGTTTGATACAGTTTGATTTCTGGTAGCTAGACAAAAGGCATCAATTACAGTAACCATTCATTGTCAGTGAATGGTCTGGACCAAGATTGAAATGTGACATAAGTGATATTTCCATGGTCCACTGCCATAGTGACAAAACATCTAAACATTTTGACCAACAGTGCTTACACAATGCCAAAGAGACTTTGCATTTTGGGGCCATTGACTATTTATATGAGAAAATGGCTTAGTTTTGACACATGAGTTAACTGTTTTGGGAGAGATATGACCTTTTGCAGGTGAGCCATGGTGTTGTGCTGAACCATCCAGGCTATTTTGGCAAATGCATGTAGAGCTTGGAGAATGTCATTTCTGTTTCAAGAAATGAGCCAAAGCAATTGAGAAGGAAACTTGTGTTTGGGGGCCTTGACTATTTATATGAGAAAGGGACTTAGTTTGAAGCATGAGTTAACTGTTTTGGGAGAGATATGACCTTTTGCAGGTGAGCCATAGTGTTGTGCTGAACCATTGGACTATTTTGCCAAATGCACTTAAAGCTTTGAGAATGTAATTTCTGTTTCAAGAAATGAGCCAAACCAATCGAGAAAAACTGTAAAACAGTCATAAAACACTTTATGATTCAAAAGGTTGTTTTTTTTTTAAATTGCAAAAAAAATTGGATGGATTAGCCCACTGAACAGGCCAACAGGGCACAGGCTCATGTCCCCAAAGCATTAGCCCCACCCCCCAGCATTCACAAGCAAAATGTCACTCAATTTAATACGTAGGCTACAGATCAGGAAGACACACAAAAAGACCACAAATAAATGCAAAGCTACTGCAAAGAGATACAAAATGACTACAACTAGGGACAAAACAACCATAAAGAGACACATGTGAATAGAAACAAAATGACAAAAACAATTTCAATTGCCTTTATTTAAATATTCACAAGAGATTGTTTCTCTCTCTCTCTCTCTCTCTCTCTCTCTCTCTCTCTTGTTTTCTTTTGTGACACCCATGCAAAAAAGCTGTTGTGCTGTTAACAGTGAATCCATTTTTAAAGCTGTATCTGGTTCCTGATCTGCATGAAAACACACAGTGATACGATGATGTGCTGATTTCCTGATAACCATGATTTTTGGATATTGTCTAAATCATATCCAGGAGTATTAAGGCTGTGTATGTGGATGAGTTGTGCAAAATTTCAAGTAACTCACACTTATGACTGTGGTGTTATAGCCATTGTGTTGTTAGTATTTGCAATTACATAATGAATTTAAGAGTTACAGCAGATGCTGAATTTGCCACACCTCAAAGATATAGACAACCAACTGTAGGAAAAATGTGGGATGTATCAAATTCGCCCATTCATGATTTTTTTCAGGCTAATACAGACTTGATTGTGGCCTATACTGAGAGATTGGACCATGAATGCAAGACAGATGCTGGGAGCATTTTAACATGCTGCAGTATTACTGTTATGCATGTGTATATGTTCCTCTATTCTCATTGCTAACTTCCTGTGGTTGATTTTGTCAACATACTGTGACCAATTATGCACTTAGTATGCCCTACTAGAGAGGCGTTTTGTGACTTCTTCTAAGTAATGCCATCTTACATTAACCTTTAGACATGAGAAAGATAATGCAGGATTGAATCACTCTGAATAAAAAGTTACACTACACAGTGTGCATGTCTTCTCTTTTGTGAGCTAAGTTAAAAGCAAAATTGCAATACATCACAAATCTGTGAGAGTTGACAGCTATATTAAGTTGTATACAGCATTTTTATTTTCATTTTATGAATGCAATTAAAAAGAATAAAGCAATCAGCAAAACAATCAATAGCTGCACTAAAAACCGTCTTGGAAAAAGATGTTTTCATTATCATGAAAGATCAGACGGAGCTGTATCGTGGCTTGAGGGTGAGTAGATGGAGATGTTTCATTATTTGCTGCTGAATTGCTGTTGGTTGAAAGCTCTCTGTGCCCAGTTCAGATTCTGGCTCACGCAGATCTCAGTCCCTCTGGCAGTGCTGACCCTGCAGAAGAAAAAAATTTCAGTAACAACACAGTTAGGACTGAAAAAAATAATTTTCAACATATTATCTGTTGTGTTTTAATCAGTCAATCAAAATATATAAATAAAATGTAAAGGCCCGTTTCCACTGAAGAAGTTCCTGGTACTATTTGGGGGGCAGGAACTACTACAGGAACGTCCTCTCGCTCGGCCCTCTCAACCGCCGTGTCTCTACTGAGAGAGCGGAGTAGGAGGAAGGTTCCTGTGAAGTTACGGGCTCTGGATGTGACGTAATCGTTGCGCGACCATTTACCGGGGCGACGTAGGGACGGCGTTAGCTGATAGCCCTTAGCGGTGTCTGTAATAACTCACTAAATGGCCCGTGAAAAAAAAAAAAATTCCAGCGGATGTCTTAGTTACAACATGATTGAGGCTTTTAACAGATGACATCCTGATGTTAGCTTTGCTGCTGCTGTTAGCTGTCCCTGTCAGCGGNATATATATATATATATGTCTATGGTTCTGAGTACCTACCCCGAGGCAGGGACTTCGGAACTCTGTCCTTCGGGGGTGGTTCCTGCGGTGGAGACACGCACCAACGGCCCCAGCCCCGTAAAATTACCCCGAAGTTCCTGCGGTGGAAACGGGCCTTAAGACATTACATAGAATGAATCATACTCAAAAGCACAATTTAAAAACATGTACATGCAAAAACACAAGAGTATTAATCAGTGTCTTATATAGAGACAGCTATACCAATGCCTCCCAAACTGGGATTAGTAGAGTGCAGTATTAAACTTAAAACGTCGCCCAATATTTATATACTTTGCTTCATTATTCTTTCTGTTTTGTGCTCAGATAAAAACTGCCTAACACTGTTGCTCTGGTGAGAATCACTCTAGTGACATAAACAAATGTCAGACGTACACAAATCCCTTTTCCTGACAGCTGCTGTGAGTCTTGATGACGGAAATAATTTGCGGCTGCGGCACCCGTCCTGTATAGAATTGAAAGCAGCATGATCCGGGCGTCATTTCTGTCAAGGCTTGAGCTGGTAAAACAAAACAAAACAAGAATCATTTAGCATCACGCAGCATCAACATGTGTGTTGCTGCATGCTGGCAACATCACGTCTGCCTGAAGAGAGACATTCAGTGCACAAACACAAGTCTTAACACTGATTTATCAAACTGAACTGAGTGCACTGACTGAATCTTAGGTTAGTATTATAATGTGTAAGGCTTATTTCTGCTCTATCATTCTCATATCATTAATATTTATTGATGTGTACAGCTTATTTCTGCACAAATATTATCCTTATTCTCATACATTATATTTCTTTCCTTTTTTTGCACTTGCATTTTTACATATGTTTTTAAAATTTCCTGTATTTTGTTACCTACTCTATGTGCCTCTGCAAACCTATAGATTCTGTGCTTTGACTTCACCTTTATTTACTACAGGAATTCCAGTAAACTAAATATAACTCAAAGTATGATTGGCAAAATATGCAATCGCAAATGACAAAATATAGATTTAACTAAGAAATTTAAGTGAGCTTTGTCAGTTCACTGAGGGAGATTAAGATCAAGATCTCTTTTGCATTTTTCTAGGAATTTGTAACTATTTGAGTTTTTATTATGCAAATAAAAGCTCTGACAGGCTGATTCTTGTCTACATTTTTAGGCCCATATATACAGCTATAATCATTTTGTCAAATTAAGAATTGTTACTGTTTTTTTAATGTAATTTAATAGTAAACTGCATATAAAAAAAATTAAAAATATGAAAATTTAAAAATCCCAAACCTGCTCTAAAACACTGGAAGGGGGTGGTATTTAAATCACATAATCAGATATGTTAAGAATAAAGAATGCATGAGGTAATGGTATCAGGTGTTGTATATGTATAAAATGAAATAGTAAAATTTTAAAAGGTCATTGGAAGCCTAATCCAGAAAACAAATGACATCTCTCTCCACTATGATTCATAAATGAGACTGACAGACTTACGCATGGCAGTGCAGTAAACAGTGAGCAGCAGCAGGAGTCCCACTGTATTGATGAGAGCCTTCATGATGTCCTCAGTGCAGACGTGATGATGCTCTTCTGTCTGTGCTGTATGAAGTGATTCGCTCTGATCACTACGTGTCTTATAGCTGCTTACATGTTGACACCACCCACACACTGCACAGCCATTACAAACCCCTACCCTCAGGTCTCAGGTACAGATCTCTTGCTTTTGAAACAAAGAGAGCCATGTCCAGCTTTGTACCCTCATCCATCAGACTATTGAATAACAGCTGATTTGATCTGGTATGTGTATGCTTGTGGGTGTGTGTGTTTGTTTTTCTCTCCTTTTAACATTTGTATTCATATTTTTAACTTTTTAACATTTGTATTTATCTATTTGTATTTATTTTGTTTAATATGCACTGTCGCTCTTCACAGATGAAGTTCCTCACAGACAAATAAAGTTCTTTGAATTGAATTAAGTTTAGGTTAAGGGTAAAGGTTGTTTTTATGTCAATGAGGGACAAACATGTGTGTCTGTGTGCCAATAAACCACTAAATGCTGCATGCCAGACCAAGTGTTTTAACTTAGGCCATTTTATATATGATATCAATGTTACTCCATCTTCCTGAACCAAGTAAAAGTGATGTAATCATGAAATCTAATCGTCAAATTAAATACGTGACAGTAAAATTTCACCACCGTTTCAGTATCAGGTTAGGGAGGGTGTTGTGGCCTCGTTGGGGCGCTGCCTTTACAATAAATGATGGCGTATGAAGATAAAGATGCACATCACACCACAGACTAGCAGCCTCTACTGATGCTATCAGGACAGACAGAGATTTTGCTGATGCTGGCGTATTAAAGTGTGGTCACACAGCAGCAAAACAAATAAGCTGTGTGAAAATAACACATTTCACACATGCACACAATAAGTTTGCAAGTCATGCTCAAACCTCACTGATCTTATCACAACAAGAAAACAGCTTGCGGTGTGAATTTGTGCAGGGGCTGCAAATCTTCAGAATGTAAAAAAAAAAAAAAAAGAAAGAAACACGCATAGCACATATATTGCATTTGCAATTTTCAAAGATATTGCATCTATGTGTATCTGATTCCAACTGTAACATTATAGTTTTGTTTTGGAACACAGATATGACAGTATAACATTTACCAAACTCATTCCTAAAACTTTGAAAGAAATGCCTGATACCAAAAACCTGTAAATGCAAGATGTCCTGGTGAAACTCTTTTACCTCATTAAGAATTGGAATACATGTAGTCCTGCTCAGTTTCTCCACTGACATTAACTAGTATATATTTGTGTCTGTTTGCTGCACTTAGATACTCAGAACAGCCAGTACACATCACTCAAGCTTTCACTAGGTCACATGATTTCAAATGAATATGGATGTGTTGTTTGATCATCACACATGTCAAAGTTTCATTAGGTCACATGGCTTATGTCTACAACTTTCAA
>NC_065525.1:8477295-8482295 GCF_006386435.1 Epinephelus moara
AAATGAATATGGATGTGTTGTTTGATCATCACACATGTCAAAGTTTCATTAGGTCACATGGCTTATGTCTACAACTTTCAAAATATAAGCTCACACCACCTTCATAAGAACCCTTTACAGTTTTTAAAATTGAGTTTGACTTATGATTCTGGCTATTGTGGTACAACATGTGGGAAGTATATATTAATATCTGATAGTATACATATGTGACAACAATCATATGTGTATAATAACAGTAGAAGTATGGCACACACAGACAGACACAGACACGTCGCAGTTCACCACAAAGACATCGTGGTAAGTTAACAAAAAGTTTGGTGGTGGTTGTTTATAACGTAACATTAAACCAACGGCTGTAATGTTCCAACAATAACGTTAAACCGACCGCAAACTAATGCTGGCTAACTTACTAGCTTCGTATCATGTAGCGATAGTAGCCACTTGTTGATATAAATGTGTGTGGCTGGCTAACTTACGTTAGCTTCTTAGCATGTAGGAGCTGATCTAGGAGCTGCAAGCGAACTATAGTTAACACAAAACACCTGGGCAGCTACACATGGATGCAAACTAAAAACTAAAACGAGCTAAAACAATTGCTCCTTCCATTTGCAGAACACACAAAGGTACTTGAAAGCGACACCAATTCCCTATCCCTCATTGTCCCTGCGTTGTTGAACTTGAGAGGTCACCTGTCTGAGTTCTCCCGATGCCAGAGCTACAAGGATGCAGCTACACTGGCACAGAAGATGAGTGCAAATATGGAGCTACGCTTTGGCCTTTTCCTTGATGTCACAGATGACAGGTTCTCTCCTCTCGCTGCAGCTGCATGTTTTGTTGACCCCAGGGTATCAGCAGATGTCCTTGTTCAAAATGAGGATGAGGGAATTCAGGATCTTCTGAAAAAAGCTGAAGACTACATCACTCGCAGTGTGACACCAAGAATCCGTGAGGAGGAGGAGACTGATGAAGAGGAAAACGGGCAGACAGAGACCACAGAGACAGCCCCTTTGCCAAAGCGGCCTAGATTTTGATTTTTCAGTCCCAGTCGTCCAGCAAGGCCCAGGACCCCCAGGGCCTCTATCAGGCAGGAGATTCAGAAATACAAAGACATGCTGTCCGAAGCTGCTGACGCTCAGGAATGGATGGAGTTTTGGTCTTCTCAGAGAGACACTGTGTTTGAGCTTCTGAAACCTTTGGCCTTGGACCTTCTAGCAATGCCAGCGTCACAAGCCTTTGCCGAGCGCGTCTTCAGTGTAACTGGTGACCTCTCAACTGGCCGCCGCAACAGAGCAAGAACCACATTGGAAAGAAGCGCTTTTCTCAAGCTAAACAATGTCTAAATATACTGTGTGTGATGGCTACCAGAGACTATTGCTATAATTTTTCAGGTTCCTTTAACAACACCAAAACATTGAAACTAGACTGACTGATTCAACTGTATTTTGTATGCTGCTGAGAAAAGAAAGTTAACTGTTCACTGTTTAAAAGTTAGAGCAGCATTATACTAATGTGAGCAACTTCTACATGTTACAACTTCAAGTGGAGAGACAGTGAATGTGAGACAGACAGACTAACAGACAGACAAAGAGACAGACAGACAGACTATCAGACAAAGAGACAGATAGACAGACTATCAGACAGACAGACTATCAGACAGACAGACTAACAGACAGACAAAGAGACAGACAGACAAACAGACAGACAGACAGACAGACAGACAGAGAGTGAGTGTTGAGCTCTGATGAAGTAGAGCTCTGGCTCCAACTTGAGTTGGGTTCTTGAATTCATTTGAAAGTTTGACTTGGATTGAACACATATAGGTCTTGCCATTTTTATCTGGATGGGAAAAATCCCAAGAAAAAAACTAAAGAGTGCAGTCCTTTGCCAACATACTGCACAGTATTACAGTATTTGTACAGTAGCCTATTTGTTGGCATGAGTTTTTGTTGAGTTTTTGTAGCTTAATTGTTAAAACATGTACAACTGTGATTCAAAATTAATTCCTGTTCAGTTCATTTGCAAGTTAAAAAAATACAGTTTTCCTACAGTAGTTCTAGCAAGCTCTGCCTTGTTTCACCTTAAATACTGTACCTGTATATACCATGTGAACTAGCTTGCTAGAAAGCACTTTTGTTGTATCCATTGGAGTTATTTTTATTTTCATAACACTGACCTCAGATCCATTTCTTTTATTATTCTATGTGAACTAGCTTTAAAGAGACAGCACTTATGTTAAGTTCATGAGGCACTTTATTTTATTTATTTTTCCTTTCTCAGATGTATTTTATTTATTTTAATGCAAGCATTGGTGTCTGTGTCTTTGAACCATAACAATGTTCAAAATAAATATGCAAATTTTATCAGAACATGTTCCATGTCTGGATGTATTCCTTAAAATTGTGTTTTTCATCAAAAAGATGAGAGAAAATGTTATGTGAAATAATTTTAGATCAGATGGAAATGTTCAATATTATCTGCTGACAAAAAATGTAAAAGGGTAAAATGATTGTCCTGACTAAAACTAGACTAAAATGTTGACAGTTTTTGTTGACTAAAACTAGACGAATAAAATTATGTTTTCTTGGACTAAAATAAAGACTAAAATGCTCGACTTATAGTCGACTAAAACTTGACTAAATAAAAATGGGATGAGGTAGACTAAATGTGATAAAAACTAACAAGCGCGATTGAAACTGAACTAAAACTGAGACTAAATTTAAAAATGGCTGATAAAATTAACACTAGAGTAGAGTAATGTCAATAATAGCATTAGCAAGTGTTATCCGATTTTCCATATTTCTGAATCCTGTTTACCAAAAGGTGGAAAATAGAACTGATATGTGAGTGTGAACACTGAAGACAGGTTCACAAGCTGCCCAGCTTAGCACAGCTCACCTTGGAGTACATGATATATATCTTACAACAAAGCAGCATAAACATTTACATACTAATCAACTAGTCCTGATAATATCATGGACAGAGGCACATGTTTTCTGTGACGTAATACTGTGGTTAATCAGTAGGCCTACAATTACCATGTTCTGTTCAGTTAACTTTATAAAATACACAGTTATATCGGCTGTTGCAGAATGTGCATGATGATGATGATGATGAAGGATTAAAGCTGTATTAATGAGTATATTTTACATGAACTTTAACTCAAAGGTCACGGTGTAATGTGTGACTGACATATACAAAGAAAATTAGAGACCATCATTGGGATCACACAAGCCCCGGAACAGCTATTTACATCAGCCAGGAGCATAAAGTGGAGGGGCAATGGTCCCTTCCCTACTGCCTACCCTCTTACTTCTGGCCCTTTTGCTCAGACCACACTCATCTTCGAACCTAACCTTCATTGTGATCTCAACTACATCCCTGTAAAGTTTCGTGACTGCATCTTGCAAAATCTGTTCACAGAGAGACACTTTGCAAAATATTTAAAACCGCTTCTGTGACAGTTCCTGCTACAACTGGTGTCAGCAGGACCACATTTTGCCTTGATGTCACACAAACACACAGACTAAAAACAGTACCAGCTGTCGTAAATTAGCTCTGGTTAACCCACAGAACACTAACTGTCCAGCTTCAACCAGCAAATAGACAAAGTCAGTCAGCAGGCCATACAACAAGCCTTTAGCAACTGAAGAGCCATGTTTTTCTCACGAGTTGGCAAAAAAAACACATCTAAAATGAGAATTAATGTTACATCCAACAGGTCAGATCTGTTGGATCATAGTGAGCAGCATTTGAACGTGTTCCATATCATAGGATAAGATGTTCTGTGGCATCCGTTTAATTAGGGAAACAAAACTTAATAAATTACATTACATTAACAAATTAATTATTATATATGGAAATTATTCTTCCATGTCATCTAGATTGTATTTCTTTAGTTGAAGTCTGCTATTGCCCAACTGTCTGATAATCCATAAAAGGCCTTAACAAGGGAGATGTTTTGTTACACTCTAATAAATGCAATCAGAAAACACACAGAACCAGCAATATAGCTCAAAACATCAGTCACGTTTTTATTAAAATAGAAAGTCCTCACACATTCTGCCTGAAAAACCAGGCAATAATTCATCACAGTATTATACAAGAATACATCTTCATTGCTGCTGACCGCTGCCCTCAGTGTTGTGGAGTTGATTGTAGAGATCCAGAGCCCACTGGAAAGCTCCACTGTAGCAGATCTGTTTTCCTCTGATAGTGTGGACTCTGTGAAACATACAGGAGAGAAAACTCAGGTCATCCCTCTTCTTTTGTGTTTTAAGAGTAATTATAAAGCATGCTGTGGCTTTGAATTGATGCCTGGAGGTCATCCATTATTCTATTCGTCATTTCATCTTCAGTTACGAGACAATAACAGCAGCAGAATGTGGCACAAACTTACATGAATGCCTGCATCGGACAGGAGCTGTGGGTCTTGGTAATGTTGGATACCCTCTTCACATGTATACTGCGGTTGTAAAAGCTGAAGCAGCAGTTTCCAGGTGCCATGTTGATCTGAACAGCTGTAGCTGTGAGGAAGGTAAATGGATAAAGTCAATACAAACATGTCTGTGAACAAACTCTGCAGACGATGAGGCACAAACACAGACACAAACTCACGCATGGCGTCGCAGCAGCAGGCGATGAGCAGCAGCAGCCCCAGAGTGATGCACAGAGTCTTCATGATGCTGTCAGTGAAAGGATGAGGAGGATGATGCTGTTCTTCTTCTCTCTTTGCTGTGATCAACTGTCGGCACTGTGTCCGATATAAATCCTGTCCATTGTGGAACCGAAATGTGTATGATGTACGTCAGCCTTTCCATCCCATATTAATCCTACCGTGAGACATCAGGGGAGAATTTCCCCACACCTCCTCAGAACTTCCACTGCCAAGAAAGGCTCAGATGACTGCTGGTGTCTGGTGAGGTGACGGAAGTAACAGTTTTGTTGTAAAGATTAAAATCAGCTCCCCGACCACAGAAAACAGAAGAGCCTCTTCAGTATTT
>NC_065525.1:8487295-8538617 GCF_006386435.1 Epinephelus moara
GGGTTCTAATGTTTACAACTGGGAGCAGCATAGAAAGCTGCTGCTGTGGCTGCAGCTGGCTCATGAAAACCATCTCTCATATTAAACACAACATGCACCTGAAGTGCTAGGATATATACACTCTGACGGTAGGCTATGACACGAGACTGCACGAGTCATGACGACATAACATTCTGGCACGAGCTAGTAGACGTAGCAGGCTCATTCAGGCTGCTCAGGCTAACAAGCTAACGTTAGCATGTTGTAATGAACACAAGTGGACAGACATCAGTCGTAACGTCACTGTCAGAATATTTTAGACGTTTTATTCTGTTGGTTTTATCGAAAATAAATTGCCTACTGTGCAAACAGATAACGTAATGTTAATGTTAGAAAAACATTTATCTTATTATCTAGGATTTGGTTAACCTACAGCTCACAAGGTTTTTGAATGTAACTCCTGTTACTTATTGTTTTTCTGTATCCTATTAATTTATATTTTGTAACGTTATATTATATTCATGAAACTGCACTGGATGTTGCTGATACATGTAGTGTTTTTAAATAGCTTTGTGACCGTGGCACCTTGGCAGCAAATAGTAGTTTAGCAAATACTGCTGCTGATAATTGCATCATAAAAACATGTTCACTTAATAGCAATTTATTAAATTTAAAGTTTTAAATGTAGGGGAATCGAATTGTTTCAATATTATTTGTGTAAAGGTATTCATAAATGCTTCTCACTTATTTGAAAACTAATGAAATGTATACAGATATTTTTTTATTTGTGAAATTTGTCTGTGTATGTGCAGCTGCTTTTTATATTTGCAAAACAGTTTTTTTGAGGTTACAAATTTTTTGTATTTGTGGAAAGTGTTTTATATTTACAGATTACACTGACACATGTATTGCTGATCTGTTCACACAAATAATTAAGAGACAAATCTGTCTCCGTAAAAATGTAAAAACATGTTGATGCACAGAAGGTTTGGGAAATAGCTTACTCTAACATTAGTATACTCTTTTGGATAGTAAAGTGTATCAACATCAACAGTAAGTTTAAGATTATATATATTTTAAATAATTGTTTATTACGCAAAGATAGATGAGACAAAGTTAATCTCATTGTTACTTAAGCTGTAAATCTTTACAGTGGCACAGGCAGCAGGGCTCCATCATCGGGATCAGCTGCTGAGGGCTGAAAGTATAGAATAAACTATGAAGAAGAAGAGCCGACGTCCAAGGTCATCTGAGACTTCACGACAGACCAGCAGGACACAGACAACAGTGAGCGTCGGCACGGAGAAGAGGCCGCCTGGAAATAGAGGGAGACCTCGCAAGACTGTTCCTGTAACCACAGACAGTTTCTACCATGATAACACTGCAAAAGACAAGACTGCTAACGTAGACTGTAGAGTGGCGGCATCTGACGACACACAAAAATATCCACAGAGCAAGTCTAGATCTTCAGGTGCGTGTCTCAGTACCAGTGCTAATATATTGCCTCTTGTCACAGTTTCCTCCAGAGAACGATCAAACATAGTGTCCATTTGCTGATTTTGGGTCTTGACTGAAAAAACACTGATCTGTTATTTCGTCCAGCAGGTAGACTGTCAACTGCCGTCTGTCGGCTCTGCCACGGGAAGTTCTCTCCACGCAGCCTGCGGCACGCCTTCAACAAGTGGCCTCAGGATTCCATCGATATTGTTGATGACGAGTCTGACGCGGCGGCACAGTCACCCCTTTTATTCCACACAGACTTCCAGCAACTGGTCGGGGTCCAGTTGGACCGTGACCCCCGGTTATCAGAGTTTATCTGCAAGAAATGCTACTCTAAGTTCTACAAGTGCCACAGCATCCTGGTCAGGTTTCTGCAGAGGGTCAACCTCCCACCACTTGGGAAAGAAAACCTCAAAAGCTGGTGAGTCTAAGGAAAATATCTCCTTGAGTGTTGACTCTAAAAGTGTGTGTTTACTTTAGTATTCTCAAAGCTTCAGGCAAAAAATCCACAAATATAAGCAACTGTTTGTTTCTATTTCAGGAAGAAGTATCCAGAGGCCTCAGTAAACCATGGCTCAGCAAGTAAATTAAAGAATTTTTCTTTGTTTTTGCTACAGAAATGACATAAAACACAGGTTAACTGACTGCACTACTCTGCTAATACATTCTTCTGTTTTCTTTCAGCACCACAGTCCTTTACCTCAGACCCTAAGTGCCTCCACAGCCTGGTGTCCTGGGCTCACCACCACGGAGAGGCCTGCCGCTCCTGTCCCAACCTGAGAGAGGTGTTGGAGGGCCAGTGCTGGGGCTCAGTTAAGGCCGTCTGGGGTTGCGTTGATGGTCACAGATACATCATGGACACATGCACAGCCACTCCCAACCCAGGATACACAATGAATTTAAGCAGCGGGCCATTAGGGAGTGGCAATGGTGATGGAGTGATGTCAGAGGAGGAGGAACAGGAGGAGGAAGATGAAGAGGAGCAGCCCAGTGGGAATGGAAGGACCCCAGCAGGAAGTATGGACACTCTGGCTCAACACAGTCCACCTGCAGTCACAGCACAGACTCAGAGCTCGGCACTGGCTGACTGGACCACTAACAGTGAAGGTGAGACTGTTGATAGCTCATGAGATCTCCAGAAGGTGTGAGGCAGCATCAGCTGTACATTAGTGTCAAAGGACCTTATTTTACACCCGACGCAAAGCAGCACACAACGCCGCGCAACCGTCATTGCTAGCTTCAGACTGACAGTTGTCATTTCCAGGGACAGCGTCCACGTTGAGTAAGTAGCAAATGTACTTGCGTCCATGGGCGTGTAGGCTTTAAAATGAGGTGTGGTCAGACACGTTAGCGTATTGCTATTTTGAGCAATTAACCAACAAAAACCTGATCTACAGTCAGAATGGTGCAGTATTTTCCTGCTATTTAAAGAGGGCACATCATTCAGATTGTAACATGAGCCTACAGAGGTGGGTTTACAACACATGTACACTCTGCTTGTTACACACACAGGGATGCGCGGATGGGTGAAATAAAACACCAGTAATGAGAAAAAATATTTATTATATTCTGTAAAATGTGAACATAGCAGAGAGCAGAGCAGAGCTGCTGTCTGACTCTCCATTAATAGTGGTGCTGTGCGCATTTATGCACAAGGAGCAGGGCAAACTTTAGTGCACAATATACAGGTGCACCAGGCTTCTAAAGGGAATTCATGTAAAGGATATTTCCCTGACATTGAACAGCATCTGTTTCTCAGTCACATTTCCATTATAGCTGTGAGTTGTTTTGCAAACATGTTTTGCGTGTATGCATACTCAAAACATTTTGCAGCTGTAAATTTGCAGCTCAGTAGATGTGATGAGATACACTTTGTGGCTGTACTCGGGTTAATTTCAGTGCAACACCACACCATCATCTGTATTTCCTGAATAGTGTCTATTAGCGGCATGGAAACTACTTCCTCTTTGCCTTTTTTCTTCTCTTTCTCAAAACTAGTTTTGCTGTACATGTGTTAAGGTGAAGTCAATGTCAAATGAAATCAGCCATAACAGTCCTGCAATAAATGTTGCATTTGCAAAGATTATAAAATTCTGTTAAAGCGAAACTGTCGTAAAGAGGTGTTGATTTAACTCTTCGATCATTTTGGAGGAGGTAGTTTGCAATGCTGTTGCAGTGTATTGTGCTGTATTTAGCCTCCACTGATATAAATGTGGTGGACATAAGAGCTTAAAACCATTCCTTAAATGTTTTATGGATACCAGCCCTGGTTTATTCATGAGGAGTCAGCTGCAGGATTTTAAAGGTTCATGTACACAGATGAAGCAGCCAGACTGTAAACAGTACCTTGTTTACTCCCTACATGTAGAGACAACCAGTGGAGCATTGATATGTCAATAATTCTCTACTGTGTCTCCTGACACAGATGTTCAGAACTCATCACTATGAATCGTCTGAATGCTTGTTTGGCTTGTGTGGTGTCTGTATGAATGTTTGACTCACATGGTTGTGCTTTTCTCTCGATTAGGTTTTACAGGTCATGAGGAGGCGTCGTCTCCTGCTCCGGCCCAGCTGGAGGACAGGGCTGCTGATAGTGATCTGTCTGACAGGTTAGTCACACTGTTGATCTTTCTCATCTGATTCTGTCTTATAACCATCAATTTGTGGTAGAACTGTACTTTTTGGATGCTTCTCAGCTTTCTAAGTGATGATTTTTAAGTGAAGATTGATAAAAGGCCACAACATCTACAAGAACTGTAACTGTGTGTGTGTAGGGTCATTTCCGAGGATGACTTTGAGGAGACTAGAAAAGAAGGATTATCAGACGATGAGTTATTTGAGCCGTTCTCAGACAAGAGGTGGGTTAATTTATTCTTTAGCAGAGGTTTTTTATTTTTTATTTTTTCATCTCAAACAGCAGAGATGTTCTGAAAATGACTTCTTACAGAAACCCAGGTTTGGTTTTTAGAGTACCTTTCTCTCCCCCTCCCAGAGCTCGCAGGGTGACCGTCCCCAGCAAGAGAAGAAGAAGCAGCCCTAAGGCCCTGGAGGAGCCCAAAATAAAAAAGAAACCTGGACCCAAACCTGGCTGGAAGAACAAGTTCAAACCTAAAGCGTACGTATTTGACACAACTTGAGTCCTACATTTCCTTAAATACACAACCTCCAGTCAGCAACAGTTACACGTAATATTTAAATGTGTAGTTTATCTCAGTTGGAAGGACATTATATTCTGTTGAAATGTTTTTAGACCATGTTCATTCATTGTAGTTGACTATTTTAACTTTAACAGAAGTGCATGAAAGCTACATTTAGAATCTGTTATAATAACTCTTTGTTATATTTGGTTAAACTGTCATTGCATCCATACAGACGTACGTAAGAAAGAAAATCTGTGGAAAACATCATACTTCTCTACCTCCTCGTAGTGCTTCTAAAGGCATTTGGAAAAATCCACTGTAGGTGAACAAAAAAAGCCAGTCGGACCCGAGGAGTCTCTAATGCAGCTGGCAGTCATGTCAATCACCGCTCATGAACTGCGGTCAGACTGTCAATATTTGAGTGTACTGTTTAGCTGTAGAACGAGAAAGTTTGTGACCCAGCCTCCATGTTGGCAACAGTTAAACCAACAACAAAGCACCTCCCACCAGGAGGAGCAGACACTCTGCCTAACTTTTACAGCTAAACAGTACACAGTAAACAGTAAAATATGTTTCTGAAAACATTTGACACAAGAAATAGGCAATGCAGTAACAGAATCTTGATTTATATTTGATCAGCACTGTGTAGTTTGACAGCAGTTCATGAGCAGTGATTGACATGACTGACAGCTGCATTTGAGACTCCTCAGCTCTGATTGGTTGTTTTTGCTCAGATGCGATGGGTTCTTGCAAATGCCCTTGGAAGCATCACGAGGAGGAGGAGAAACCAAATTTTTTTTGTACCTACTATCTGTCTTTGGTATTTCTGTGTGGATATACTGATACACTGAACGAAAATATAAACGCAACACTTTTGTTTTTGCTCCCATTTTTCATGAGCTGAACTCAAAGATCTAAAACATTTTCTACATACACAAAAGACCATTTCTCACAAATATTGTTCACAAATCTGTCTAAATCTGTGTTAGTGAGCACTTCTCCTTTGCCGAGATAATCCATCCCACCTCACAGGTGTGGCATATCAAGATGCTGATTAGACAGCATGATTATTGCACAGGTGTGCCTTAGGCTGGCCACAATAAAAGGCCACTCTGAAATGTGCAGTTTTGCTTTATTGGGGGGGTCTGGGGGGGTCAGAAAACCAGTCAGTATCTGGTGTGACCACCATTTGCCTCACGCAGTGCAACACATCTCCTTCGCATAGAGTTGATCAGGTTGTTGATTGTGGCCTGTGGAATGTTGGTCCACTCCTCTTCAATGGCTGTGCGAAGTTGCTGGATATTGGCAGGAACTGGAACACGCTGTCGTATACGCCGATCCAGAGCATCCCAAACATGCTCAATGGGTGACATGTCCGGTGAGTATGCTGGCCATGCAAGAACTGGGATGTTTTCAGCTTCCAGGAATTGTGTACAGATCCTTGCAACATGGGGCCGTGCATTATCATGCTGCAACATGAGGTGATGGTCGTGGATGAATGGCACAACAATGGGCCTCAGGATCTCGTCACGGTATCTCTGTGCATTCAAAATGCCATCAATAAAATGCACCTGTGTTCGTTGTCCATAACATACGCCTGCCCATACCATAACCCCACCGCCACCACGGGCCACTCGATCCACAACGTTGACGTCAGCAAACCGCTCACCTCACACGACGCCACACACGCTGTCTGCCATCTGCCCTGAACAGTGAAAACCGGGATTCATCCGTGAAGAGAACATCTCTCCAACGTGCCAGACGCCATCGAATGTGAGCATTTGCCCACTCAAGTCAGTTACAACGACGAACTGCAGTCAGGTCAAGACCCCGATGAGGAGGACGAGCACGCAGATGAGCTTCCCTGAGACGGTTTCTGACAGTTTATGCAGAAATTCTTTGGTTATGCAAACCGATTGTTGCAGCAGCTGTCCGGGTGGCTGGTCTCAGACGATTTTGGAGGTGAACATGCTGGATGTGGAGGTCCTGGGCTGGTGTGGTAACACGTGGTCTGTGGTTGTGAGGCCGGTTGGATGTACTGCCAAATTGTCTGAAACGCCTTTGGAGACGGCTTATGGTAGAGAAATGAACATTCAATTCACAGGCAACAGCTCTAGTGGACATTCCTGCAGTCAGCATGCCAATTGCACGCTCCCTCAAAACTTGCGACATCTGTGGCATTGTGCTGTGTGATAAAACTGAACATTTTAGAGTGGCCTTTTATTGTGGTCAGCCTAAGGCACACCTGTGCAATAATCATGCTGTCTAATCAGCATCAAAAGTGTTGCGTTTATATTTTTGTTCAGTGTAGTTCCAGCGAATATGACAAAGTTATTTTTATACAAAATACCAACTGTAGCTTTAACAAACCACTATTGTGTTTTTATTTTCAGAGAGGAGCTGCCCAACATCTACAAGTGTCCATATCAGGGATGTACAGCCGTCTATAGAGCTCCTGATGGTTTAAAGGTCAGAATTCACAAACTCTTAACATAATTTCACTTTATCCAAGTGACACATGCTCAGTAATTGGATTAATAATGATGTATATTACTCTTAGGACGCTTACTTAGTATCGGGTGTCCAGCCTATACATAGCTAATTTCACTTTATTTTTTACAGTAAAAGAATAATATCCTATAATATGTAAAGTACAAGTAATATTCTGTGATATTGTTAATATATAAATATATTACTCTTAATCTTGACTGTCTATATGACTGGTTTTCTTATTGGGGGGGGGTTTAGAAACACATCAAAGAGCACCATGAGGAGATGAGAGAGCGCCCCTGCCCTCATCCTGGCTGCAACAAGGTTTTCATGATCGATCGCTACCTCCAGCGACACGTCAAGCTCATCCACACTGGTGAGGTCAAAAGCAAGACTTTGTTTTACATGTGCTGTTCTTCCCACCTGGGGCCTCTGTCATAAAACAAGTTCAGCCTAATCTGGCTCTCTTTGGGCTACTTGGCTTCACTGGGCCTAACATTTGCGATCCTAGTTCCTACATGAAACTGCTCACAACAAGGTCTGTGGATTATCATTTGAAATACAATTGAAAAACTCAACATCAATATCTGAACTTCGAATAGATGTGCCATGTTATACAGACTGTAAAATCAAAGAGGCATTTGTTTTAGGTGTCAATGTGTTAACTTAACTTTGTGATCTTAATGGTTTTTGTTTGTTTGTTTGTTTGTTTGTTTGTTTGTTTCAGAGGAGAGGAACTACATTTGTGACCAGTGTGGCCAAACCTTTAAACAGAGGAAACACCTTTCAGTTCACCAGATGAGACATTCAGGGGCCAAACCACTGCAGTAAGAACTGACGATGTGATTTTTTGCTTTAAAACTTATGTAGCTCATGAATAATTATTTCAACTTGTAGATATGAAATGAAGCATCATTCTGACACTGCACTGCATTTTTTGGTTTTGAATTTAGATTTCAAATATTAAAGCATGGACTGGAGACAAAGGCCATAAATGTTAACGTTTTTTTTTTTCCTATAGATGTGAGGTGTGTGGCTTCCAGTGTCGCCAGCGAGCGTCACTGAAATACCACATGACCAAACACAAGGCCGAGGCTGACCTGGAGTTTGCATGCCTGATCTGCGGAAAGCGCTTTGAGAAGGCCCACAACCTGAACGTTCACATGTCCATGGTCCACCCACTGACTCAGACTGAGGTTCAACGAGGCAACAGCCAGCAGCAGCACCAGCCGCCGCTGTACTCTGACCTGCACACCATCACTCTGACCGGGGAGGTGGTTCAGCCAGACCAGGACAGATGACGGCAGGGAGTCCAGGTCCAGGTCTGCTGCACGGGTACATAAACTGTGGGAGTTTCCCACAGCCTCTACTGCAGTTTCCATTTTTTCCACATTCAGGTCATGGACTGTGATGGGACCTGCCGTATGGCAAAACAGATGTTTATCTCAGTTCTCTACCAATATTGCAATTTTAGCTCTGCTTTTGTGTCATAACAACACAATTTAGTGGATCAATTTTCTTATATTTACTTGTTATGGACCGCTCTTTACAGCTTTCAAGAGTCACTTTTCATTCCAAACTCAAATCTTCCAACATCTTCCAAAATCTTCTCACACACAGTATGAACTGAATAGGGACCTAATAAAAAGAACCACCAGGCTTACGCGTTTACAGTGTAGTCAAAATTAGTCACGTTTTAATAAGGAAATCAGCCGATAATTATTATAACTGTTCTGATTTCATGGTGAGCATGGTGCGAGTGGAAACAGTAGGACAAAGTAGAGATATTTACCCCGGCCTGTCTTCTCATTTAGCTCACTGTGGCTGCTCCTGACTGTTTTATCACTCCCTGCAATTTTTTAAATTCATCTGCTGTCCAAAAATGACCACTGTCGGTTGTTGTCAGTGCTAACCTTAGTAAAACATGCACTACATTTCTTGTAACTGCTTTACAATAAAAGCCACCCTGTGTTTTGCCCGAGCAGCAACCTGCAGGGCTGAAAAATGAAGGCAACACTGAAGTGCCAAAAACTGCAGTTCCTTTAACGGCTACTTGAGGCTGGCTCCAAAAGTGAGTCAGTCTCCACAGACCCTAATGATAAAATGCCTGACTTTACAGCAGAAATAAACATGTTTACAGCCTGTTACATAAAACGGTTTTGGTCTCTAAAGCTAATTTCAACCATTCATGACAGCTGTACGAGAGATCAATTTTTATATAACTCACCCATTCACTTATTATTAAGGCTTGAAGTTATGCATATTTAGAGGCAGGGCCACTAGCATGACAAGGCATCGCTACAGTCTGGGTCAGATTCACCCTTTGCTCCTTTACAGCTGCACCCTATTGTCAAGATGGCGACCGCAGAAATGCAGAAGTCAAGGCGACAAAACGACAGTCCACAAACCAACGGGTGACATCAAGGTAGCTGCATATCTTATTTTATGCAGTCTATGGTTTCACCAGTTGAATGCTTTTCATGTGAAGCAGCAGCAGTAGGTAATGTTGGGTTGTCCTGTCAAACCCACATTTGTAGGTAGGCACTTGAATCCAGGGTGGGAATGGTGGACTCTGACAAAAAACATAACAATTTAGAATCTTAATGTTTATAAATTGAAAGGCGACAACAACTTTTGGTGCCTCTGTTTCAGATCTGATGTAAAGATGATTTTACACTGCCTGGGGACTATATGGATCTATACGCAGTTTTATTTGATAGCTGAAGTGCACAGTAGCAGCCACATATAAATGACTGTGTAACCTATAGCAATGCAGTTCTAAGTCCTATAATGCAATATTCGTGTTACCTAAATATATGTGAAGCACTTGTGTGGGCTGTGTAATCACACAGTGCAAATAGCTTCAAGAACATTCACTTCACTTTTATTAGGTCACTGTTTTTTATTAAGTTATTACAATGCTAAGCACTCTTTTTAAGAGTTTATATCTGTATTGTAAACAGTGGAAAGGGCTTCAGATGTACATGTGTATAATAAAGTCCTGTGTCTATTATGTGTAAAAAGACAAATAAAATGTAGAAGTTTTTTTTTTTTTTTTTTTTTTTTACAAAACTGAGTATTTAGACTCGTAAAATCTGAACTATTTAATAAATATAACAAGAGGAACATGTTTTCTGTTAGATGTAAAGTTGGATTACAGTAAAACAAATAAAGTACCTGGTGTAATGTCAGATACCGTAACTGTCTAAAAGACACTTCCTAACCTCAAAGGAGTGTAAAAGATTTTGTAGTAAAAGTGGTGTCACAGTTCACGTTAGACAGTTTTTATGACTGAACATGAGTCGGCAGCTTTTCAGAGGAAGTCCATCTCCGGGCTGAGGCTGTGGGGGTCGAGGTGCACAGAGAGAGCTGCTGCCACCTCTGGGTCCAAGTCTGCACACTGGGACTCCAGCTGGACCAGGAAATAAGTGATGAAGACAAGACAGGAGAGTGTGAGAAAGATGTGTGTCAATGGAGGATCTTACAAAGAGGTGTAGTATAGATGTGTACCGTATATACAACATGCATGTGTGTGTCCATCTGTCATGCATTCATAACACAAGTAGACAGCAGACACATCGCTGTTCACACCTGTTTCTATCATGTGTGTCCAGCTGACCACTTGGGTTGAGATTTCATTACCGCCTGCGTCATCTACGCTACAAGGTCAAAGGGCCCCGCATCCAGTTATTGCATCCACACTCTCACTAGCTGTTCACTAGAATGTTTGCTAGTCATGTTAGTGGTTGTGTTGGTACAGCTGGAAGTATTACTGTCAGCAGAATTCCACACCTCTCCTTCCATAGGGAAAAACAATTGACAGCCACACAGCACTTCGTCAAACTCATCATAAATGGGCAAGTTATAAAGCGTTAGTGCGCTGTCACTAAAACAACCGCCCATCCTGCATTAATGATGTAATCCTTGTCAGGGACATTTCAGGGGGCATTAGCATTTACATTAAGTATGTGAACAGGCTCTCTGTTGGTTACCTGTCTGAGTTGGCCAGAGGACAGGGTAGTAGGAGATGTCTGTGAGATCACCCTGAGGAGAAACTGTTTGGCGTGGCTCACAATCTGGAAAGGCTCCATCTGACAAAATAATTCATAGGTTTGACTTCAGAGCAGCATCACAGGTTTGAATGACAATCATCACCCTGATATGAACCATCATTCTTACATTTGGTTAAAAATTACACTATATTGAAATGGTCTTAAAAAGCATAAATGTAAGTGTTTGATACCTGTAGACACCCTGTCTGAGGCTCAGTCACCTGATTGTCAGAGGGATCAGTGGCTGGTTTAAGTGTGTGTCCGTCCAGGAAAAGCTGCAGCAGATTGATGTAGCAGAGGACAGCAGTATGGAGGAACCCCGGACAGCGCGCAGCTCTTTGCAGCAGCTCAGCACTCTGCTGGAGCAGCAGGCTAAACACACACACACACACACACATTACAAAATGGAACTGTACAAATACAGTACAAATGGAAGTGCAGAATTCCATAGAGAAGATCTATTTTGCACATTTTATTTAAGAACCTGACGCACATCAACTGATGGTTTTGGTTTGTTGCAAACCTGAAGCAGCCATCAAGTTTACTTTCCTACCATCCAGTTAGTCATTAAAAATTTGAATATATTGACTGATAAGTTGTGTTGTGAGGGTAATTACCAATACCAATGACTGTATATAAAGATGGTCAACATGTCTCCACTTCCTCCCACTGTACAGAAATTAATCCAGAATATCCTATCCATGTGGTCGCTGTCCAAAAAATCGCAAACAGCACCACTGATTATAAGCACACCAAATAGCACACACAGCTGTCAATCATGACATCAGACCCATGTTTTTGTAGCATCAAATAACTAAAAAAAACAAACTTATTGGAAAAATGAACACTTGAACAAAAAGTGCGATATTAGCGTGACAGAAATCATCATTGGTAAGAGTAAGTGTTTTTTGATTTTTTAGTTCAGCCTATGTCCCACCAACCAACACGGAGGGGGCGGGGTTTAAGACTGATACTGTAGCCAGCCACCAGGGGGCGATGGAGATGTTTTGGCTTCATTTTGTGGTAGCTGTCATGTCGTCCATTTCTATTATATGGTCTGATACACCAGGCAGTATTTAAATTGTTTATAAGAAATGCAAATTTTAAACTTTAAAATCTGATGTTCTTTCAATGCTACAACTAACCTGTAGAAGGCCCAAGGCACCAATCGGGTAAACTCATCTGATGTCACCATGGTGATCGACTGATAAACACCTTGGTCTAGAGTTAGGGAAAAAAAGATACAGCCCACTAATTTAACACAGCATAAATACATGTGAGACACAATAATTTAATGTCAGCCTTAATGCCAGCTTTAATCTGCCAAATAATGACCACCAGGTCAATAAAACTGATGTAAACGAGCATGTAAAGTGAACTGAGATGTGGTTGTTGAACACAATACTCTGTACCATTTGATTTAAAGACGAGCAGCCAGTCTGCCGAGTCCACCAACACAAGCAGAAGGTCTGTGCATAAACTTCTGACTTTCTGATGGCTCCTCTCCTACAGAAATAACCACAGACAGAACATTACACAGAGACTCCCTCATACAGTAGGAGCAACAGACTTCACTGCAATATGGGAGATGTTTAGACAAATAAGTAGTGGAAAAACACTACACATTTTACTATTGTATGAAGAACTCAACTGCTTTTGCATTTCATGTAAAATATACCTGTGTTTTGCCAAAAGTATGTCTAGGGGTTTATTTGTGACATATTATTTACTTTGCAAACATGGGTTGAAGTTTGGCCTGAGGGAGTGTGTTTAGCTTAAATCAATGTGTAAGACCTTTGCATTATCCTAAAGGAACAGTTCAACATTTTGAGAAATATACTTATTAAATGGAGAGACCAAACACTGGCTCTAGATATGGCCATTTGCATTTTTGCATCAGCCACCATAATTAGCAGCATCAGAAAATCACTGATGTAAATCACCAGTTGCATTTTGTTTCCCGGTACAAAAACACGGAAGGAATTCTAACCAGGAGGAGTTTCAGCTGGTTGCAATCTGCAATTCTCACCACTAGATGCTACTGAACCCCCCCTAAATCTTACACACTGTTCCTTTAATAATATAACCATTTGCCTGAGCACTCTTATTTAGAGAGATATACAAAGAGAGCAGCAGTAAAGTACGCTTCAATTCATATATCACTCATCCATTACTTTCATAAGGAGCATTTCCATGACCAAAAACTTCTGTTCCTTCCTGGACTATGTGTATGGTGTTACAGGGTTCATGCCTAATAATGAGCTTCTAGATAAACAGAAGACATGTTTATTTTCTCTCAGGCCATGAGTGTGTGTGGATGTTGCTATTAGGGTTTATCAAACGGAGCTCGGCCTCACACAGACCTTTCTCTCGAACTGCATATAAATCCCCATAACACTTTATCAGAGTACCAACACATTTTCATGGACAATATTTATGTATAACACAAACATTGCTACATCTAAAAAAATGCAGTGCAATTTAAAAGTAGTAGTGGGTCATAGAATTCACATGGCAATTTTCCTGACTTTTCCAGGCCTGGAAAATGAATTTGTGAAATTCTATTACCGTTCTAGGTTTTCCAACACCATGCTTTACACTAAATATTCTGAGAACATGTAGGTATGTTCATAATTTGTCACATATACTCTACAGATCATTTGTTTAACATCCACAGACAGAGTAAAACAGTTACATTGTAATCTCAGCTAATACGCTGTTAAAATGTCACAAATATAAACTACCTGTAAGTGGACGATCCAAATAAAGTGTTACTAAATCCTAACTGCTTTGCTGTGTCTAACCAACACAAAAACAAAATCTGCTAGTAGAAATTGTTTGTTGCAGAGCAGGGTCAATTAATTGCTATTCCTTACCTGAGGATACAGGAGTGATGACACATAGTCGTTTACACACAGGAAAAGCAGGAAAACAAGCACCTGGACAAAGAAATGAGATGGCAGCAGGTAAATATAGGAAACATGGGAAAACACGACAAAAGCAACCTCTGGCTGTTTTCAGAGCAGGTGGATGTTAAAACAACAAATGAAATGTGCATTTTTAGAGAGCTATCTATGATCAGAGATAATGGGACAAAGAACAACAAGTCTATTATTTCTGGAATCCAGTTTACCCACTGTTACTGGCTGCCATTAACCTTTATGACATGAGCACTGTTCATCTTGGTGGTGTGGTGTGATGTTAACCAACACCTGGGGCCAGATGCATAAAACTCTGTAGATTCATGACTAAAACTGTGTGTACGCACAAAGGCGGAAATGTGGAGAGGCATTCTTTTCATCAGATTTATAAAGCCATGTGTACGCCTGATTTAGTTCTACAAATCTCAATCCTTGTGGGGCTGGGGGCACATGCACGAACTGCATTTTCACATCCACAGTTTCCATAAATGGATATAGAAACACTCTTAAATATCTGTTTGCATATCAATACTGGTGCCTCTCCACTATTTATTAGACCTGTCTATGAGAAATCCGGTAAAGAAAGTGCAGTTTCACCAAATGTGTTGCATTGGCTTGGTTGTCCAACAGTACCAGAGCAGCTGCCATGACACACGGCTGTGGGAATTTGTACAGTCTGTACCACTATTTCTTTTTTTTTTTCTGCAAACCATCACTGCAGTAAAATCTCTATCATTACGATTAAACATCAGAAGGATGATCAATGATTCATTCATACCGCTTATGTTGAAACTGACTTTACAAACTTCACAGGGTGAAATTAAACGATCATGAACAGAGATAAATGTTAATGTTTTCTGGGGGGTTTTGTGCATACACCTTGTCTATGCATCTGGCTCCAGAAGATGAAGCCAGAGTAAGGAACATGGACTCTGTAGGAACAGATGCCAGCTGGGAATTGTGATAGCAGCATTAAAACTGTAGCTCACTGTATATAAAGATGATGTTTTTGAATGGAAACAAATCTGCAAACACCCTGGTTGGTTTTGACAGAGGGCTGAAAATTACATTTATATGTGAAAGTTCTTTACCTGCCGGTGTTTTGTGCCCCTCTCTGGTTGTACCACATTCAGAGCAGCACTGAAGCCCTGGTTGTCACACCCAGAGCCCCGCCAGGCACGATGCAGGCTGGCGGCCAGCTGCAGAGCTGCAGCTTCAGGCACTGGCGATGATGACAGCCCCTTCTCTAAACTGAACGGCAAACAGAATTAAAATCACCCCAATATGAGCCAAGTGAACCAAGAGACACACAAAGCACCAGCACCACAAAGTCAGCTAAAACTGACTCTGAAATGGAAGCTGAGGGTCCAGAGGGGACTGCTTTGTGTCAGCTCTTCGTATCCTTCACACTAACAGTAAAATGTTTCAACAGTGGCATGGAGTGAAGTGAATCAGAGAATCAGGGGTGGTGGTTTATGAGAGTGAGGCTTTACCTGCACACCCAGTTCTGACAGTCTGAGAGGAGCCGCAGCTGCTCTGGGAGAGGCTCTCCATCACATAGACGATGCCACAGTGACAACAGCACTGGAGACAGACGCTCCCACCAGTGCTACAGACACACACACACACATAATCATCATGTAAATGATGCCTGAGCCCGCAAATCAAAAACATTCACAAGGTCTGCATTAGTACTGGTTTTGTTCATTTCCTCTCCATGTAATAGAAGCATGATGTCATGTTATTGTCAAAATTATGCAGTAAGGATGATGGTAATGGTCTGACTGTGCAATGCAAGCAGAAATGCTGCTATTCTCCATCACAGTCATTCCTCAGCTGCAAGTACATTGCTAACATACATGAAGCTACATGCCAAAATCGGGCAAACATGTAATTTTGGTTGCAGATGTCGAACATTTCTGCACAATTTCAGTTCATCTTCCTGCTGGAACACGTCAGTTGTCTTGTTTTTACCATTACAGCATGTAAACATGTTTTAGTATATACAAGTATCAACCTGAAAATGAGCATTCATTAGCTGTATGGAGAACAAACAGTACCACTGTGGAGACCAGGAGCAAAGGACAGCGTAGACTGATTTGAGTCCAGGCTTTGTTGACTTCTTCACCTGAGCGTCCACAACGTACACTGGCACATAACACACCCTGGAGAGGACACACAGACAGCAACTTACTCAACTTGAATTTCTCACAGGAGGTTGTGGAAATACAGTGAAAAATGTAGCTTATAGTGATGCACAGGTCAGGGTATTTTAAGATCCACACCAATCCAGCCTGTTATGAGAGCCAATCCGCCATGCCCAACCTGTTAACACACGCCTTAATCAATAACCCAAACCCAACCTGCAAATCCAGAATCCGGAGCTGCAAGTTTCTGGTAAAAAACATCACTAATAACAACCTAATTGCTGTTGGCTATGTTGTATGTCATTTCCAGTAAATATCACCATATAAAACAACTGTTACATAACGTTACAGAAGTGCATATTTAAAGGATTCAGTGTGGACAGAGAAAACACTTGCTGTAAGGACACGGTGTTAGGCATACAATATTTTTTTTCACCAGTAGCTTAGATTTAAATTCTCTTTAGATTTTAATGAAATGATTCTCACTCTCAGGAGGTGTGATGTTAGATGGCAGGACAGCAAGCCGACTGGAGAACACATCTTCCTCTGTTGTTGAACAGGAGAAGATGAAAAATGAGAGCACTTTTCCAAACAGCTGATCAGATTTGGAGAGAAATGTATTACAATCTGATTAGAGTAACTGGACAGCTCACCTGATGCTGGTTGACATGTTCTATCAATGTGTCGCACTCCAGAGTCGTCCTCCCTCCTTCAGACTTTACTTTAATGAATAACACTGCTGGGAGAGCCAACAGCACTCTGTGACACACACACAGAAGGTTTTCAGTGGCTATACATTTAATTTGTGGTTTTCAGACTTTTCGCACACAAGACCAACTTAGAAAATATTAGGTTCCCCAGGTATTTTGGAGATTCCTCCATGTACCAATAAAAGGAGCTCGTGTACAGCGCATACCTGTTCCATGTGTTCAGCGTGTGTTGCAGGCTGAGCTCAGAGCTGATGCTCGGAGGAGCTGAGGCCTCTGTGAAGCAGCATCTCTGAGACACCAACTCAAACAGGAAGTCACACACATCAGCTCTGCTCCTACGGCTGCCAGGGAGGTCGCTCACTTCCATCTCATAGACAAGCTCCTACACATACACACGCACAGAATGATAGTTGTCTTTTTTTTTTTTTTTTTTTTTTAATTAAAATCACTTTTAATAGATTAACTAGGAATGTATTTATGAGCACAACATCATTCTAATAAACAGTTTGTTTATAAGCATACTTGTGTCAGCTGAACACGTCATATTCAGTGTACACACCTGTAACCTGGACAGGATGTCTGGCAGACAGGTTCCCGTTTCTGACGAGATCTTTTCCAGCCTCTGCTCACTGTTGACATAAAAGAGTTAAGAGTTGCATTTTATTACAGTTTATTTCCAATTTTATTATTAGGTTTCACAAAGGAGAGAACAGGGTGTACTTGTTGAGTCTTTCAGGGTGCTATAGTACAACATAGAGACTACTGTATTCACAAGCACAGGGAGAGAGCCAATATGCCTCATTTAGACTTCATTTTTCACTTGACTTTTTAAAACCACTGTAAAATTAACCTCATACACTCAACAATAAGCTGCATACACTTCAGGGGTCACTCATGCTGACCTGTATGCTTTCTGTGAAAAAGATCTGACACACAAACTTTTGAAAAAATGTCCTAGCCTGTTGCCTTCAGCTACACAACAAAAATTAAATCTATTTCACTTCGATGTCTTTTGTAAGTTTGTTTATGTCCATTAACAACGCTAATTACATCTACCACAGGAGACATTTTGTGTCACCCACTTTAACTGTTGGTCCATGATGGCTTTGAGCAGATGAGAGCAGAGATTCTTCACATCTCCACCACAGCCTCCCTGCTCCTCCGGACGAGACAGATAGAGCTCCAAGCAGGCCCACTGTTGGTACTCCTGACTACACACACACACACACACAGCAAAAATAAAGTCAATGTACCTAGTAACTCTGTGTGTGTGTGTGTGTGTGTGTGTGTGTGTGTGTGTGTGTGTGTCTGTGTGTCTGTGTGTGTGTGTGTGTGTGCGTCTGTGTGTGTTTCCTGCTTTACCGTTCTGGGTCTGACAGGGCGTCTTCACTTCTCTGTACTCTGAGCTCATTAGCCAGCCATTCTGAAATCAATAACTTGACAAACATAAAGGGTGAGGGTACTTGTGTTGTCAATAAGATCAGTCCATCAATCAATTTAAATACAAACTAGAAAAGTGCACTCAGCAGACCACAGATCTCCACCCGGGTGCTAGAGGTGATCATGGCCACTCAATACATGCAGTGCAGCTGTGCCCAGTGTAATTGCCCCTCCTGATAAGATGTTTTTTTCCTCTCATATCATGCCCAACCTTAGTGGATCATAATGTATCAGGAATGGAATTAATCTGCAGACACCCAGGTTCAAAATAAGACCAAACTTTTCTTTTTAATGTCAGTTTTTGAGCCAAGACGAAGGCCAAACTGTGGCCTGCACCAGACAGTGAGGCTTGTTTTTAGCCTGCTGATTGCCAGAGATGCCTTTGCTCTATGTTGTTGCTACATGAATTTGTTGAGGACTTGTGGCCCCCTATTGGCTGGTTAAGAGGAGAATGGAATCAGCAGTCAATGACGGTATTAAACAGTCAATAAAACAACAACTGTGAATCACTGAAACCACAAGAAGTCAATGAGCATACAGACATAAATCTGCACACAAAATATGAGGCTGTTTGGTCCAGTAGTTTGTGAGATTAGCTGTGGACACAGACACACACACTGACTTACACACACACGACACACATTGTTCCCTCCAGTCTTACACCCGGCGAAATTTATATAAGTAACAAAGTTACTGATTGCTCTCTGATGCTCACTGAACATAATATTCCACACTAACACATCTCAACACTCACTAAGCCGAGGCTTTATTCGAGTCAAGAACGAGAGGAGCCAGTGAACCCATTTTACCTGATACTGTGGTGTGTGTTGTAGCTGACAGAAAGCTGGGTGCCTCCACAGATGCAAAGCCGTTTTTCTCCAGGTGTTGTTGGTGTCCGTGGCACTGCTCCACAGGCCGGGCAGGTTCTCCTTCTGGTATTCCCTTATGTGACCGCTAGCAGTGATGGGAGTTCTTCTGGCTTCAGGTAACAGTCTTGGGATGAGGTACAGAAGCTGGACAAACACACAATTACATGCAGAGTTGAGGATCTACCAACTCATGCCTCCATAACATCAGCACGAAAAACTTATTCATTAATGTTTCTCAAGTAAATGGTGTGAGTGTTTCCCTGTAGCTCTTTCTTGAGTCAAGTGTTTTAATGTAACACATGCAAAACTAATGACATTATGGCAGAAAGAGAAAAAGACACCTTCTTATAGAAGCTGTTGAGGATGTAGTCCTGCTGTTGGTGCTGGGGCAGTGAGTCCCCTCTGCAGATCCCATAACACAAGGCTGCCACACACAACCTGGACAGCAACAACAAGACTGTGAGTCGAGGCCAGATGCCAGTATCACAAACTGACAACACAAGATGAGTCAGGTTAAGTTTTTCACCATCCAGCCACACTCACCTGACACAGAAGAGCATGTTAGCCTGTGTGCTGCAGACCAGCGCGGAGCTAAGAGCTTCTCCGACAGGTACTGGCTCAGGCAGAATGGGCGGGACCAGCTGAACCAGAGGACTGTGGGACATGGAGGCGTGGACATGGACCATAAATGCTGCCAGACCAAGTAAGTGGGCAGCACTCAGCGATGACCCCTTTTTGACAGAGGAAGTTTGTAAAGCTGATGAGTGAATGAACTGATTTGAGCAGCGTGGGGGAATAAAGAGGTCAAGTGACTTTAATCAAGCCTAAAAGTTTAAAACAAAACAATCCATGTATGATGTGAAACAGTAAGAGTTAGCAGACACAAACGTGAATATGGATTTATGTACCTGGTTATGAAATAGGTCCCAGAGTCTTTGTATAAGACTGGAGAGGAACTGTGTGTTACCAAGCAGGACACTGACGAATCTGGAGGCCCACTGGCTCTGTCTGGAGACACCACAATGAAAGAGATCTCATAACATCAATTGAATTTATATCTAAACCTGTGCACTGAAAACTGGATTGAATTACTTTGTGCTTGCTCTTCATCACATGCGGTATGTAGATAAAAGGGTCTATATGGCCACTAAATGGTACTTGATACAACTGAGATTTTTTTATGATTAATCCACTGGCAATGATCTTATTTCTTGTTTATTATTTGTAAGATTTTTTTAAAAGTTGTAGCACTCACTTATTAGGAGGGTTTGCTCTGGAAGCGTCCAACAGGCACTGGCAGAAGTTTCTCAGGATCATGTTTACAACCTGAGAATATAGGCGAGAGAATTTAACAATACATAAAATTCTTGACATACATACAGACAACTGATACAGCAGCAACTGGTGATATAAAAACATGAAAATAAAGAATGAAATTCATCAGTGCATACTTTGACGTGGAGCTCAGGGGACGGAGGGGTGTTAATGTGAAGTATGATGACTGTCTGTCTAACCAGCTCATCAGGACGGCCCGGAAAGATGACGCCCAGAGTGTGTGAGATCCTGGACAGCTGGGCCGACATATCTGTGGATACATGACCAGCTTGACAGGCATGGGAATGAGGGAAACAAAGGACCTCATGATTCAAGACTCAAAAGAGAGGATGGGGATGTGCTGTGTGACTGAACTGACTGAGCAGTTATGGAGCAACATTAATATTCACATGGAGTTGTTTGTGTGTGTGTGTGTGTGTGTGTCCTTTCATGATATCTGCTCACCTCCATCATTTCCCTTCTTAACCAGCTCTGTGAACTCCTGCAGCTGAACCTTCAGGACCTCCAGAGGATCATCATTAGTGTCCACACACACTGCACTCCCTGAAAACACAATCATGTGACTGTCGTACAATATTACATCTATGTTTGTCATGATGGGAAAAGAGAAACCACAGAGTGATTAAAATGTGACAGCATGAGGAGATTTCCACTCTCCCTGTAAGTGAGCTGTGCCTCTGTCAGATGACGCATTCACAAATTTTCAAATATTGTTATCGCTGTATTATGTAACCTTCTGAAGTTTTTTAGACGCCAATATAAAGTAAAATAAAACTTACTCTTTTGTAGGTGGTTGTTACATCATCAGAGTAAATCAGATTTATGTACCTGAATTTGAAACATGTACAAAAAAAGATAATCTTTGTGAGTACACAATTAATGAGCGTTATAAAGAATACCCACCACCCTGCTGCCTCTGTTTCTGGCAGGACTCCACATAAGATGAATACTGTGCAGCAGGGATCTTATCTGCCCTGAGTACAGACAAACATGTGTCAGAACAGAGAAAACATACAGAATAATCACAGATAATCATTACTGATAAGAAGCAAAAAAGGAATGGTGTTAAATCAAAATTTCCCATTTCCCCAGATTAAATGTGTTAAAGAATATATTTTTGGAGACAATAAATACATGACAGGATAAAATTCTGCACATTTTACAAGCCTCTGAAAGTAACTCACTTTTTCAGAGCTTCTATAAAACTCATCCGAGCATCAGCTTTGACAGGAAGCTGGAAGTGAAAGACAAGAGAAACTTGAATTTATGCATGTAATGTGAAGATTTGTGACAAAATAACAGAAGAACGTGACATCTGACAGCGTGTAGATTAGACACAAAATAACAGTAAGGTGTAGGTTACTTACCATCCTCGGTGTCAGCAGAGCTGGAAGGAATCGTGTCAGGAAGTACTGCCTCCGGAAAATACTGTGAGAGCACAGTCAATTAAGTGCCCATGCCTCTGTTTAATTCAGTTCTTACATCTACATAAAACCCAGACTTCTTTAAGTCCTGCATATACTGTGAGGCACTTTCTGAATATGCTGCAGGTGAGGTGACTGAATACCTGGCCTCCATGACTGTGGCAGAGATTCTTCCTGTGCTCTCAAACAGAGACACGGCCTTCTCCACGTCCTGGACAGCCTGGCACTGCGGCTGAACACACACAGACATTATACTGTTATACACTGTTAAGAGATTAAAAATGGCCACAGGCCGAATGCCATCTAGTTTCATTATAACTAGAGCGAAGGCAGACATCTCTACAGCCGATATCTCTGCAACTCACATCAAAACAATCTCGATCTATGAACAGCAATAGGGGTAAGAGGAAAAATATGCATTTTTGGTTTTAAGGTGATCTCTTCCTTTAATTATTGATTGTTATGGTATTGCTATTAAAACTCTACTATTAGAACCAATATTGAAACATTTTAAGTATTTAAAACTCAGAATTTGTTTTAACTAAGATTTTTACAGCACAAAATGATCACATCTGCAAGAGACTTGATTGGCTGTTGATTAGCATCAATTATAACTTCACCAGGTGCTGAGGTTTCTGGTTTTTAAATCTTGGTTTAGACACAATACATGAAATGTTTGTTTCAGTACACTGGGACGCTTTCTTTATCCAGTATATCAAAGAGTTACAAAATAAGGACATTCTGTACTGAAATCTCTCATCATCTGTCACTGGCCAGAGAGCTGAGGCACCAACAATTCATCATGGGTGTCATTATACAAACAAACCACTGGGTGTCACTGTTACCTGCACTGATGCTCCACCTGCACCAGAAACATCCTCGTATAAACCCATGTCCTCCACTGACTCCTGCATGTATACACACACACACACACACACACACACACACACACACACACACACACACACACGTACGTCATGGATAGAAATCAGGACTGTGTGTACTATAGATTCTATTGGATTCAGAAATTCTTGAAACCAATCAATAACATAATCATTACATTTTTCTTCCATCAATATGAAAATTAAAAATAAGGCAGTAATCATGATCTGAGGCTAAATCCCTCCTTTTAGGACCGAACCTTTCTACCCCCGCTCTCACCTTGAGGTCAGCCAGCCTGGTCTTGGCCAGAGTGACATACTCCATCAGGAGGCTGCGGTGTTTCACGGGTACATATGGAGGCTGCAGGATGTGAACCTACCAGAGGAAAATGACAGTGAGGTGTTAAAAATCACAGCTGGGTGATTTCTCTCTTTCTAGTGTTTTCTTACAGTTACACTCTTAACTGTTTTGGTTTTCTAGTCCAGCACAGACTGCAGATAGTGTTGGAGGAAGGACTCTAAGTACCAATGTAACTACTGAAAAATACTCCATTACAAGTAAAAGTTCTGCATTCAAAATATGACTTCAGTAAAAGTATTACCTGCTAAGCATGTATGATTATACAGTTAGACATCGTCTGTGACTGATACATTTTACATTATTAACTTGTTAATACTGAAGCAGAAATGTGTAAAGCTGGTCCAGGTGGAGGTAGTTTTACTTTATATACATTCAGGTAGTTTGGTCCAAAGGTTTTCAGCCTAGAGGTCAGGCTGTCTCTTAAGGGTCACAAAATAAATGTTAGGGGTTGTGAATGAATATCTGGATAGGGAAAAGGAGCTGCTCTATCATCGCTGAGCTCAAAGCATTCTCCACAGGTTTCCATAGACAATGCATGGCAGCTCGCCACAACCCACACTTAGCTGCTGCTTGGTGTGTTTTCTGTGTTGCTGATGATATCTATCAAAAATCTCATTGTGTAAAAGTTCAGTGAAGGCACCAATAGTCAGCTGTATAATATCCACATGTAGACAAAGTTCTATTGTTAATGGTCATAAACCAAAAAGTTTGAGAACTACTGGTTTGATTTTTTTTAAACAATCACTGTGTTTTATAAGCTTATCATGTTTTTTAGCTAAAAAATCTTAATGTTAAAAGCAATATAGCTGTAGCTGTAAACTAAGGCTGCTGGATAAATGTTGTGGATGGATTAAAAGTACATTTCCCTCTGAAATATAGTGGAGAAAGTACAAAATAGCATAAAAACTGAAAGTACAGCTTTATTTCTATATCTACTTGCTGTGCAAGTTTGCCCGTGGGGATCATTACAGGTTCATCGAATATAAAAGACACCATGTATCTTATGTCCAGTGAAATGAGGTTATGGATAGTCAGAGACGTGTGCAGAATGTCACCTTGAGGTACAGTGGGGGTTCAAAAGGCACCAAGTCAGACAGGAACTTCAGCAGAAACACCAGAGATTTCTTACTGGTCGCGTGGTAGCCACTGCCTCCGCCGAAAGACAACTGAAAAGGCAGAATAAAGAAATATTTATAAACTCTGGCCCTCTGTCTGTGTCAGGAACAACTGCAACAGACAATCAGAGGATCTTGTAAACTGTTGCATCATCTGTTTGATCAAAAACCCTATTAATCCACATAGACATACGATCAACCTTTGTTAAATAATCTGGAAAAGTAAAAAAAATACTTACTGCACATTTCAAATGATAATTATTAAAGAAAAGGTCTTACACTAGTACAGAACAAGCTGATCAAAATCTATCAAATACAAATGCACAATTATTCAAAATTACACTAGCAGGAATTTGTTTTATTATCTTGAGTTTTATTCGAGGCATATTATGTCCATAGTCTAGACAGTAATTCAGTGGCATTTTCATCCTGAACAGAATTCATTCATTCCTACAGGGCATTTGAGGTATGTACAACCAACTAGTGTTGAAAAGCCAAAATGAAACCTTGAACCAGTTGCTGTAGGAAGGGAAGATGCCTGGTCCTTCCAGCGCACCCTGTCGAGCCAAGAGGAAGGCGGTTATCATGTTCTCGAGGTCATAACCTTCAAACGCAGAGCTCAGCAGCCTGGACAGCAGCTCTGGTGGAAGCAGAGAAACATAACGGAGATGACAAGCCTTGTAACACTAGAGTAAATATGATATGATTTACATCTGATTTCTATCAATCTGTGTTTCCCATTGTGTTTATAGAGTGGTTAAGTAATGTATTCTTAAACCTGGGAATAAGTTAACTTTTTTGCACTCCCAGTTCCCTCATCTCAAAGTCGAGGGTTGTTTTTGAATTGATTTTTGGTTAGATGCCTGAAATAAGGTCTGTGGTTAACACAAGCTGAAGAGACTTTCATGCTTGTTCTACAACATAAAATGTCAGTAAATACCCCACTCATTATTTTGAAGCTCTTGGGGGTCTTATAAAAGGCGGCTGCTAACATGTGGCTGAATGAGACTACACAGCGTCATCACTCCGAACACGGCTTTACAGCCTCGTTATGGTGGTGACGATGAAGTCATGCAACTGTGGTGTGGTTTGTTTATAGCATAACGTTAGCTTTTTCCGCATGGCAATCCAAAATCCAATGGAAAAATCACACTGGCTTTTTGTTGAGGGAACCAGGGCGATGTTAACTGCCTTATAAAGGGCAACTTCTAAGTACTTCACTCATCTATAAAAAACTGCGAAACTAAGTTAATTCTATTGTGACAATCTGACTATATGCATAGTCTCAGCTCAAAATATTGGCACTTGGCTGTCTGAATCCAATATAAGAGATACCGGTAAAAGCAGGCTGCTGTGTTTACCTGTTAGGCTGGTCTGGGCACAGGGGTTGTAAACCAGCAGAGTGGAGAGGAAACACAGGACGTGTTTCCAGTTGACCTCATGGGTTTCCAAAACCTTCTGCAGGTGACACAGCAGCTGCTCCACACTGAAGATTATAGCCAGCTGGTACAGAAACACAGCAATAACACAGACAAGCTACTGTTAGTTCCATTACAATAGACCCTTGTGACCACAAATCTGAAAATACAAAAAGCATTAAAAGTAAGCTCTTTAGCTCTGTGAAACCATAAACTAAAGTGCTAGTCTAAAGAAACCAAGAGCAGAACACAGGGAGTGACTGACAGACAAACAAGCTGTTTGCTGCAGCTAAGAACATCATTACAGATAAATCAATACACTCAGTGCTGTGTTCCTCTGGGCTGAAGGCTGTACGCCTGAAGCTGGAGGGATTTGATTGCTGTTGCATCTGTCTACACTTGGGGCAAGTTCACGCCGCAAACATACACCCACTGAAGGTGCTTGTTTTTGCCACTGACAGGCTCAGATTGTTTTTCTAAGTGTCTGACAGCTTATGGAAGGTATCCTTACAGAGGTTGACATTTTTGTGAGAGAGGAAGATCCTTTATGTTTAACCAGAAATAGCCCCAGATTGTGACAGCAAAAGCCACCAGACTCCATCTAAATAAACAGTAATTTAAGCATGTACAGTATAGAGCCAGCATATTTACACATCATAATCGGGTGATTAAGGGTTTATTTCAACCAATGATTTGATGATTTGAGTTGATGATTGTTAGAACAGTGGAAAGATGAACCAAGATGGTTTTGTGAGTTTTATTTTGTTTCTCTCACCTTTGAAGTAAGCATGTCTTACAATTATACAATGACGGTTTTCTTAAATGGAGTCTGGTGGGTTTGGCGATAGCAATTTTGGGGCTGTTTCTGGTTGAACAAGAAGAATCTTACTTTTAAACAAAAGGCTCTGTTTTTACTGGTATGCATTCCATAATGTTGTCAGACATTTAAAAAAACAGTATGAGCCTGTCAGTGGCAAAACAGGCACTTTTAGTTGATGTAAACTGACAGTGCTTAATTACATTACACTGCAGCCAATTCACTAGACCAAGTTAAAAAACTGTTGCTCTTATTAGTCACTTTAACACAAAAACATCAGGTTGAAATTACTGAAGTTACCTTTTAAATATATGTTTACAAACTGGACGACATAAAACATTTACCTTACGGAAAAGAGTCGTCAACAACCGGCTGGCTTTTGCAAAGGTCCACTCATTCTGCTGAGCGATGGCATCCGACACTGTGGATATGTGACTTAGTTGTGACACATCAGGTTTCTACAAATTATTTCTGTTATCATTTAAAAAAGCAGCATGCACTGTACATTAGGATTCATATTTCAAAGTCTTCCCAAACCCGAATTTTCTGAATTTAAGTTCTTACCAGATTAGTGTACAGCAAAATTTAAGTACAGTCATTATCAAGAAAAAACAGCATCAAGCTATTGAAACGTTCTGTAACTTGTCTTTACCTGTTAGCCGAGGCTTGTATGTGAGAGTCTGTGTGAGGGAGTGTGTGAAGAAACGCTGAAGGGTATCCACGGACACTGAAACTCCACACAATGAAGCATCAAATATCTGAATCCTGTACAAACACAGGGCAGGGCAGTAAGAAACAGAGACATTAAACATCATACATGTTCTCATTAATGATGCATTGATCACATATCTCCAGGGACACACTGTTTGTTCACTATAGATAAAAAACATACCCTAGAATTAAACACATTTTGTACAGAAACAGCCGAATTAACTTTCATGGTATGGGCCGTAGTGTTTAATTACAGGAGATATATTCCACAGTCAGTGTTTTACATAAATGACTCTGAGACTGAGAGGGGATGTGCACAGTGTTGTACTCTAAGTGGACGCTGTCGTAGACTGCCTCCATGTATAAATGAACAGCTTACTGCTGCAGACAGAGGGGCTGTGACTCAGTGTGTGAAGCACCCAGGCTGAGCAGAGACGGCCAGTTACAGTAATACAAATACAGTCTGATCGTAGGTGCCAGGTGCTCTGCCTCAGCATTTCAGGACCAGACAAGCGGCAGGAATTTTACTGAGAACAGTGCAGAACAGAAAAATTATCCAGTCAGCTGCCGTCCAGCTGGATCAAAGTATTCAGAAAACGTGGTGAAGCTGCCAGACAGGCAACAAGTCTGCACAGAAACTCTTGTGAAGTTTACTGGCTACAGTAGCAGATGAAATTAAACAGGGTGTCTGCATGCATCAGGCACTTAAACTGAATGCTCTTTAAGACCTTTTCAAGATGTTTTTTAACCAATCTAAGACTGATTTTTGGGCAAATCATCTTTTTCATATTTAGAATTGCAGGTACATATAAATGGAAGTAGTAAGGTAGGTTTTATATAGGGACATGGTTATAAGGGTGGGTTAGGTTAATCTACATTGGGCCCACAGGAAAGTGCAAGTATAAGGTTCAGTGGTAGGTTTAAAGATTTGCAACAGTAGAAATGTGGACTTTAATGCTGAAGAGCTAAAGAGACTCATTTTGACAAAAGGAATTTAAAGACGGATACATTAAATTAGATAAAATATTTGTGGCAATCACAAAGTACAGTTTAAGACTATTCAAGGCCAAATGTTTATAAAATTGAATTTTAGACATTTTAAGACATTTTAATGACCTGCAGACACCCCCTTAAAGCAGGCATGAGCTCAAAAACTGAACAGCTGAAGAAAGAAGAAACATCAGTCAGACCTACAAAATCCTGATTTCTTTTGTCACACGATGACAGAAACTGTCAGGCACTAATCTTTTCCTGTGGCCCAATGTAGCAGCAGCATCCTTATGTATTTTTAGAATAACCAAGTGACACTAATCAACTCCTAAAATCAGGACATATCACATGACCATGCTGTCTTTAACAGGTTTTTGCCTTTAGACTGTCATCAGTCACTGATACGTTAATCAAAATCTATTTTGATTAACGATTAACCCTTTACTCATTCTTTAGAGCTCCTTCTCATTTGGTAAAAATTGTTGCTTTTCTGTCTTTTGTAATGATAAACAGAACATTGTTGGATTTTAAACTGAAAAGATGAGTCAGCACATTCCCCAATAATGAAAATAACTGTTAGCAGTTAGTTGTAGTCTTAAACTACGGTAGACTGATGAAAAAAAAAATCACTGCGGTGTTAAAAAGCCGGGCATTTATTTAGAAGCCTGGCCATGGTTGTTCATCACAGATAAAAAAAAATTTAATATATATTTAACATTAATCTGGTGCATTGTTGCTAGCTGTCCTTGGTGTATTAAAATGAAACACCACAGCCTGTTCTGTAGACTCAGCTGTGAATATTTGGTGAATTAATATTTGACTCACCAGAGTGCACCATTCTAGCTTGGATTCTATGAGGTGCGATTTTGGGGAGGAAGAGCAGATTCAGCCCATCTGACAGACCTTTCTACTTGGACTTAAATCTGTAGTTTTTAAACTTTTACAAATTACCTTTTTGTCATATTTTGCCATTTGCTGAAACTATCACTACATGCTGCCTAGTTTGACAGTTTGACCGCAGTTTACGAGCAGTGACTGACATGATTGACAGCTACGTTAGAGACTCCGCAGCTCTGATTGGTTGTTTCATTCAAGTGCAGCAGATTCTAGCAAAAGCCACTGGAGGCACTATGTACAGGCAGAGGAACATGTTTTTTTACCCACAGACAATCTGTCTTGTGTAAAACTGTGTAGATATTATGACAGTTTGAGCAAATATGATAAAATGTTATTTTTATAAAAATTATTGTCGCTTTAACGGATCCTTTTGAAGATCTGGTCCCTTGGTTGGGACATACAGTATGTCACCATTCCACCTGAACTTAAAGACATTATCCTTTTTTCTGAAATACGCTTATTCACTTTTTTTGCTAGTTTCTAGTTGGATGAGAAGATCGATACCACTTTCATATATGTCAGTTAAATATGAAGCTACAGCAGGAGATAGTTAGCATAGATTATCATAAAGGCTGAGAACAGGAGCAAACAGTTTGTATTCAGGTCTCTTTCTTCAGACAACGAACTCAGTCTGAACAAGACCATCTGACATCATAAAGGTTAAAAAAACAAATGAAAAGCAAAGAACCATAGCTCAGCTCCTGCTCCAGCAGACTGCAGCGTCGCACTCTTTTCCACAGTGTCCAGGAGCCCTGAAGAAAACAGACAGAAAAACGATGAAATGTTAAAAAGGAAGGCAAAAAAATAAAGTACTATAATGATATTTAGACATCTTATCAGTTAAAGAAAAAATAGCTTTCAGGGTCCGGAGGTGTGAATCAAAGTGCTTTACTAAATATTTCATCAACACAGTAGAGTGTAAGTGGGATGGGGACTTGTAGACTCACAGAAGAGCATGTCGTCCAGCACTGAGCAGCAGAATAGGGACGTCTTCCTGTCTGCAGCTGCTGGCTCCTGGCTCGCCTCGAAGCCAGTTCCAACTAAGACTCCAACCACAGCTAAAATACAGAAGATCTTTCATTAGCATTATCCTGAGCAGCAGCTTTTGTTTTTTGTGCATATTTTTTCGAGTGTTCTTAATACCCTGAGTGCACCTTTTTTTATTTTTACAGCTGTGCACTCATATTTATGACTGGATTGTGAATAATCCAGACTCTAGCTGCCTATGTGTTCAAGATCCCTGTTCAAAGTATGCACTTAGGGACTGACCTGGGTTGTTTGATGCTGGTAATATGGGGTAATAATGGCATTAGTAGACATAACAATTATTTTCTGACAATGTGGCAATGCAATATGAACAAATAATTGAAAAAAATGATATCCTTAGGCCGGACTTCTTTTGTAATTTGCAGATTAGGCATTATATATATGGTACAGCACATCACTAGTTGACCACTCTGAAAGATCTCCTGTTGAGAAATTGTTTTTTCCAACAACTGGAAAAATATGTGTCAGTCTGTTCTTTCAGGTTTTGAACCCCCTGTTACTTTACAGGGGCTCAGGTACACATGGGACAGGTACCTATCTGTCAAAAATACTGATGAAGAGTAGGAAAATATCTGGAGGCATGCTATATCTATTTCGGTCTGCAATCGAATCAAAGCAATACAGTTTAAGATAACACACAAAGTGCATATATCCCCAACCGTAGACATCATTTTAGCCCTTCTCTTTCACCTATGTGTCTTCAATGCAACACAGAAATGTTGTGGACGGTGGAGTTCAAACAGTAGCAAACAATATTGTTTGGATCACCCGCTTTAAGTATTATAATGAGCCATTTGTTGATGAGTGATTGAGCCAAGATTTTCCAAGAAGCACAACTTTAACTAGACGAGTGAGAGAGATCTGTGTCCCTACTTGACAGCACTTTGTGTTGAACTTGTTTGGTCTCCTCTTCTCCCTGTGGAGGTGTCCATCCGCACAGAGCCTTCAACTGAGCCACCAACCACGACCTCACTGTTTCATCACTGAATGGAGAAAAAGCAAAAAGAGGGAAAGACTGAGTGAAAGGTTTTGTTTAAAAGTTTATGTCCTGCAGAAAGGTTTTAGATGTCAGCCATGCTTTTAACATTTACTATCCTCGAAATCTGAGTGACTTGTACAGTATATCCTTTTTTGTTGTGTGGAGCTTACATTTGAGTCCTTCTGTAAACTGAACAATTTATAGATGGTTCTTACTACAACCACAGAGAGGCACTGTGACACAGGACTGATGGATAAGTGTCTTCTGTTGTTCAGTTCTGATGCAGTATTGAATCTTATTATTATTATTGACACCTTTGTGAATTCATGCAGTCTGATTTCTTACCTCAGATGAGTCAAACATTCAGATAGAAATCCAGGCTCCGAACTCGTGACTTGTGACATGTGACTGAGAATATATCCTGACAGGACAGACGTCTAATCAATCGCCTCAACGTTCAAGTTTGAATTTTAAATTCTGTTGTCTGAACTGAACCAATCAAATTTGAGCAACCTGATTTTTGAACTTAGACTGTTTTTTTTTTCTTTTTTTTTGAAAAATGAAACATAAAATCATGTTTGTGAAACTGCAGTACTGTTAACCCAACTCACATAAATTCAGATTTTGTTTTCAAACTAAACTGTTTCAATACTATAAATTCAATAGTACTCAAATTTTAAAAAATAAGTGTTCAGAAGTGGTTCACTCTCACAATTATGTGTTCAGTTAATTATAACATTCAAATCCTTATGGTCTTTCTTCATTTCCACAGTGTTTGTAGAAGTATTTTGTTTAATTGTTATTGTCTTGGGACATCTGTATGTTCACTGCGTGTTTCAACTTTTACTGATAAGAAAGACAAAGATAATTTGATAATCGGTAACTTCAAGGTGAAGCCTGTCTATACTTTAGCTCTGGAGGAACTAACTGAACCTGTTAAAACCACAGACGATTTGCAACATGTGGCTCTTGCAGAACATTATTATGATGATATCACATTGACTTCATACCGAACTTTCATTTCACATGAGTGCCTGTCAGAGTTAGAAAATGTGGCAAATCGGTATCATCATCAGTAGCGTAGTGGATAGTGCCGGTGCCCCATGTACAGAGTCAATGCCTCGCTGCAGCGGTCGCAGGTTCAACCCTGGCTTGCAACCCTTTGCTGCATGTCACCCCCCACTCTCTCTCACCCCATTTCACCCTGTCCTGTTCATTAAAGGCAAAAAGCCCAAAAAATAATCTTTAAAAAAAAAGAAAATGTGGCAGATCAACTCCGACTGGTTGTGTTAGAAAACAGATCAACACTGGGCACAAGTCTCCTGCGAGAGTCAAGGTTTTTCCAAGATCATTCACAAGTTGGTTTGTTTGTTTTTTTTGTTTTAGATCTTTACACCAATTCACTGATAAAACAGCGCAGGCATGCCTTATTGCACAATCCAAACCTTTATCAAAACTTGCCATTTTGAGCGTGTAGGCTGTTAGCTCAGAGGCTGTTGTTGTGTCCTGTAGCGAAGGATTTGGAAATGGTATCATGCAGATAGCTGATGGGAGAATGCTGGCTTAAACAGCTGGCCAATGACAGATTCATAGCCACTGTCTACACCTGGTGAGTCAGACAACACTAAACTGTAACCATCCAATACTACCTGCTCTCTCTCATCCAAGGCAACCACACAGCTGTAGCTGGTGTGTTGCAAATGTGCAGACTCAATTCAGGTTTCAAGGTATAGCATGATAGAAAAGTTGATGGTTATCATACTGTACATTTGCTTATCTATAATATTGGAAAAAATCAACTGACCGCTGACTCTCTCCTTTATTTAAGTTATTTTCTAAGGGGATACTTTTTACACATACTTCCATTAACAAAATGGTTTCAAGTTCTAATTATAGTAATAGACATTTGTTCAACCAATAACAGGTCTTCCATTTTCATTCCTCTAAGGGTCATTCTCACCGATAATATAAATTTCATAATACCATGATACAGTGAAACCACACTATTTTCTGAGACGGTTATCGTACCATGAAAATCTCATACCGTTGCAACCCTGGACTCAATATTTTTCTTCAGACATGCTGACATATCAGGGAAAAGATAAAAGATAATTGCCTGACAAACCAAAGAAACGAACCATTCAAACCTCTACAGATAAAGCTTCATGTTTCCTTTCCTTTATGAGAGCTTTCAAAAAGTATATGACAAACATGTGCAGGGAATCATAATAAAATAATTTGTTAGTTAAGTTAGCACCAACAGCTTTTCAAATCTAACATCAAAGTGCACGACAGCTTGAATAAAAGTCAAAAGTGTTTTATCTTCTGCTGGAGTAAATGCACCGTCTTAAATACTAGTTGGCTGCTGAGCACATGTTTATGGCAGTTACAGAACATCACGCCCCACTGTTGCGTTCTCATGTGCAGATATCTGTGTTTAATTTTTCAGAGTCTACTTTCTTTGCAATGTTGTTGCCTGATTATCAGACAGAATTGTCAACTCGTTACACTCTGTTTTCATCTTCAGTCTGACATTGTGTCCTCTTTTTTAATTTTTGTGGAGGAGGAGGATTTTATTTACCCTAACCAATCACTAGAGACCAATGTATTCACCTTAATCTAACGTTATTTTAAGTCCACACTGATGCGTAGCCATGCCAACATACATGTTTTGCTGTGGTTTTAAGGGTTGATTGGCAATCCATCCGTCTCCCCTCTGCACTCATTGGTTGCTTTTCATATCAATATATAATATATATATATTATCATTATTAGATTAAATAAATTAATAAATACATAAAAATAATTTCATATTTCTTGGTCTGTTGTTTTAAAGTTACAGTTGTGCGTAATATTAAATGCTTTGCTTGAGGGATACATCAGGGTACAAGCACAAATGAGTTCTTGTTTGCACCCCTATAGCCTGAAAATATAAGTGTGCCCAGTATATGTATTGTTTTTTTGTCTACGGTTACATGTTGGTCATCCAAAGACAAAAAAATCGGTGTCTACGTGGCTAGAGAGCTTAATGAAAAGGCAGGTTAATTCTTTGTCCCAGAACCTGATAACTGATGGCACAAACAAAATTCCCCAAAAACTGAACTGGAAAAAAACCCTAACAAACAAAAAACACCCTCATATTTCTCACCTCTCTATGATGTACTTCAGAGTGAGTATGTTGTAAAAGTGAAGATGGTACACCACCTCCAGCTTGGGTAATCTCTGTAAAAAAAAAAGAAGCACATTAAATATTTCATTTACATCTATTATATAAGAAAGCCAAGCTGGGTTTTTCCCATTGCCGCAGTGTAAAGGAATAAGCAGATATAAAGAGATAAATAAAGTGAGTGATTTTACATTTTAAACTGAACTTCCTCATTTGTGTATTTACTGAGACTCGGCTGTGTAGAACTCAGACTGAAAAAACGTATTTTAAAGCAAATTAATGGAATTTAACAATTGTGCAAAATCTAATCAGAAGTAAAAACCTTCTTTAGGTCTCATGTATGAACTCTAACATGCGCACACACCTGATTTCTTCTGTACTCCTGCCAGAGCAGTTTAGGGCAGAGGGCTCCCTGTGACAGGAGTTCTCTGCTGGACTTCAGCAGGATACACAGCTGGACCTGGAGAGGACAGGGGTGGCACTTATAGAAATGTCATATTTAACATGATTTTTTATAAAAGAAACTGAACAAGAATCCTGCAGCAATGAATGACAAACTCAAGGTGGAGACTTTTGCGGCTTCAAAAATGTTAAACTACAGAAGTAACAATCTGCCGTGAGATCTGCAGCACAGACGTGATGCAACAACCATTTTCAATATGCAGAACTGCGTTAAAGTGAAGTTGTGGCACCAGGGAAAACGCCATGTTACTGTGCGTATGAAAACCACAATGACACAGTGAGTCAAAAAATACTAAGACACACATACATCACAGTATACTAAAGTTGTAGCTGACATTTTTCATGAAAATGTATCTTTAAAAAATGAGTGCATGACATTTATCAGATTAAATATCACTTATCAAATCAGGTAATCTGTTCAGAGGTAAGATTTATTTCATAAGTGAGACCCGAGTACAGCAGAAAACAACAGAAAAAAGACATTACACAAACATTGCGAATCATAAAAACCCACAGATAGAAATAACCACAGTAATCACTAAATGGGTCCAAATTTAAACGTTTCAAATCACCTCCTGGGATGAGGTGTGAAAGCTTTAAAATCCTTTGTAATCTTTCTGTATACAGTGCATAGTTAAGGAAGGTAGTCTTCCCTAATTCATCATTTACCTGTGCAGCATCCTTATCCTAAAATATGCAGTGTGTTCCAGCTCAATTCTACACACTATTTATAGACATTATGTACTATTAACACTATGTCATTCATTTTTTCCCCAAATGCCTGTTTTGTGAAGGTGAGGATTACTGTTGTCATTCTAATGAGCATGTATGTGACGTTACTGGTTGCATGCAAGGCATTTCAGGGCAAACATCTGTTTTGTGATATCAGATATGGATCACATCAAACATGAATGTAAACAGTCTAGGCAGAAAGATCAGATCTAAGGAAATAATCAGAATTGAGCTGTGATGTGAACGCAGCCTATGTTTTTCCTTATTAGTTTTCTTCTGTTGGATGTCAGCAGGAAATGTTTTTAAAAATCAGATTATTTGTTAAATTTAGTGCAAAGCCTCTGATGATACGAGCAGCCTTCTACATTTTCACCTACGGTTCCAGTGACACCTGCACTAACTTACTCAGCCATCAACATGTTGATGAGTTGGCAGGTTAAAGTTCAGATGGTCTAAAGTTAACAGTCAACATTTTTTTTGTTACGTTTGCATGAGGTTACAGACTGAATGCTCACCTTGGACTACGCCTCAAAGATTATAAACATCAAATGTCAGATACTTACCCGCTGAGAGGAAGTGAGCAGCCCTGTCACCTTGTCCTCCTCCTTCTCCACTTCCTCATTTACAGTGATCTCCATCAGTCTCTCCAACATCATCTTCACTGACAGCGCTGCCACCGGGACACCCAGCTGTGAGGCCTGACGCCTCAGCTCACACACTGTCCACAGACAATACAACACATCCTGTAGTTCTGAGCGTTTACTTTGTGTCACAGTTAGGTTGTCGTCATGCGGCACTACTGTGAGTAGTGACCATTTCCATGAGTCTACTTTGTGGTGTATAAAAGCAAGCAAAAATCTTCTGAATACTGTCAGTTGTCAAAAAGATAAACAATGAAAAATGTCCGACATCATGCAAAGATTATGTGAATTTGATCATGTCTGCTGTTTAGATGCTAACCCAAATGTGAGGTGCTGAAGAATCCTAACACACAACAAAAACTGAGAGTTGCAGAAACTCCTTCCTTGTACCGCACTTTTCTTTCTTCATAGTTTTACAGCGCTTGGTTTTGCGATTAATGTGTGTAGCAGCAGGTGTCTCTGAGGCTCTGACTGTGTCAACTTTTGTCACTATGGCAAAACTGATGTACAGCACAGAGGCTATTTCTGAAACTTAGTATCAATAACTCACCCAGCAATGAACCTGCAATGGAAGATGTGATGCCCTCAGACCCCGCATGTTCCTGCTCTCCTGTCTGAGTGCGGAAAGCGTTGCACGGATCTGGATTCTACAGAAAGTGTGTAAAAAAAAACAGTGAAGGTTAGTAACTACTAAAATTCAAACATATCATCAGTCCCACTCTCAATTTGAGGATGAAGCTGCTTTCCTAACTCTTAAAAGGCCACTCTATAGTGCATCATACATGTATCATCCATCCAGAAGCACTTATTCCAAATGCCTTTGATGGTTTAATGCCATAAATAAATAAAATATAAATGCTTTTAGCCACAATGCAATGTAGAATATTTTTCACCAAAACCAATCAAGTTGCATATTGATTGATTGATTGCATAATATTGGGTAAGTGCTGTATTGTGGCCAGTAAAAGCTGCAAATCTTTCCATACAGTCAAATATAACATCACAATTTACTTTCTTACCCATCTAGCACTTTCGTTGCAAATTTGAAGTTATGACATCATCTGACAGTTATGACATTGTCAGCTGTTACATGCCTCTTACTTACTTAGTCCACAGATTAGAATAAAATGTGGTTATAATGGTTTAATGTTGTACATTGGCTGTGCAGCCCTGTGGGTTCTGCCTTCATTGCTGATGTATACTGACTCACCCCGACCTCCCTGAGCAGACTGCAGAGGTTCTGCTGCTGCTCCAACAGCTGGATCGTTGCCTCCTGCAGCCTCTGACCATCGCCCTGCTTCGGCCTCTTCACCACACGACCAGCTGGGAATACAACAGCAGGAAAAAAAACACATAATGCTCAGAATAAGATTTATATAGAGACAGTGTCAATATTGTGTAACACAGTTTGCCAAACAGTATAGAATTTTCTTACTTTGTTGTTATGTTACTTATTGCAAATATTAAGCTAGTTGTAAAATGTTGGCCAATTTTACAGGGATCGTTCAGTTTTTTGAAGTGGGGTTGTACGGGGTACTTATCCATAGTCAGTGTATTACCTACAGTAGATGTCGGCCGGCACAACACTTTGGAGAAGCAGGCTTGAGTCAAACACGGAAGCTAAGTAATGTATTGCTTTGGATGGGAGTCAGCAACAAAATCTTAGCGTATCTTAGCCACCTAAAAAAAGCCCCACCTAAAAAAATCTATATCAGAGTATTTTCACTGCTATACTTTAACCTCAGACTGATTTCCAACTGGAAAATAAAGCTGTTATATCGCTCTTTTCAAAGCCAGACTCCATTGAGGAAAAATGTGATTTAATATTGCTGAACACAGGAGCTATTGGTCTCCTGCTGCACACAATAACACAAACTAATGAACCATTTGAAGCAACAGTATACCAGCAGCTCATGTGTTCAGCAAGCTAAAATGTTTCTGTCAATGGAGTCTTGTGGCTTTGATGAGAGCATAAATGGGGAACTGAAACAGTTAACGGTTTAAGGGGCTGTCTGAGGAGAAGGTAAAGCACTAAAATATGCTCAATATAGCATACACTTTAACTAATAATATGTTTACGTAGGATGTTTTAGGTGGATTAATTACGTTTTGTTGCTGACCCCATCCACAGCAGTACATTGCTTAGCTTCTGTGTGGTCAGACTCCAGCCTGCTTCTCCAAACTGGGGGCGTGCCGACTGACTATGGATAAGTACCTCATACAACCCCACTTCAAAAACAAAAAGAACTATCCCTTTAAGTAGGACAGATGGGTGACATGCTGGCACCTTTGGAAGGTTATTTAGTTGAAAAAGAAATGTAAATAAGGGTGTTTCCCTATAAAGAGTCACACCAAACTCCACTTAAAAGTTGGCAATTTAACACACTCACGCTAACAGCCGACGTTACAAACGTCAGTCAGTATTTGTCGAGACAATGAAGACATAATCATAACAATGGTTGTTGGTCTGACTACGTTTTTATAGCGTGTATTTTAATTTCAGACTGTATTTACATATTGTGTTAAATGGTGCTAACGTTGACATAACTCGGTCTAGCTGCTAACTCACCAAGGAGGCTCGACACAGTCCTTTTCTGAGAAACCGAATCACACGTTGCACTCAGTGACATTTTAATTTAACTGAATGTTTCTCAGCGCTTTTAAAGACAGTCGACGTTTTCAATGACCGCATTCATTCCTTAGTTATCCCCATTTCTCTTCCAAGCTGTAGCGGCACTGTTTTGGCTTTTCTCCTCCTCCATGTTTCTCCTCGCGCTCTTCTCTCCCATTGGTCAATGCTACAGCCAATCAGGATAGACCACTGCCAGTTACCAGCTGTGGGACAAACAGAAAACAACCCGGAGTTATAAAGTCCTCAACTGTTGTTTCCACAGATGTTTGTTTTAAAAGTTCAAGTTCAGACGGTCAGTTTCTCACTCTGAATAACTGTACTAAATGAATGAATGAATAAATAAATAAATCCATCACATTCATGTATGTCTTTGTAGAAAAAAAATCCTTACAAAATTAGTCAGGTCATTAACCAACACATCAATGTCCACACACATGACAGTGCACAAATAGATTAATGAATGGTACAGAAGACATGTCACCTCTCCTTCTTTAGTCATCAAACAGGTCCAGCGATGCCAGGTGTTTACCATCCCCATATACTGACTGACTGACTGGAAGCATGTAACTAGAAAATTCAGTGAAATTATTATCATTATTAGTATTAGTAGTAATAGCTAGTTGTACTATTAATAGTAGTAGCATTACCATTATTGTTGTTATAATAAGAATGATGATCATCTTTATTTCTAAAGCACTTTTAAAACAGTGCTTCACGGGACAGCAAGATAAAACAGACGAGTCATGGAGTCAGTAGGTTTTAGAGGTCCAGTGTGAAGCAGATGTGGAATTTAATACAGTAATTATGTTTTACTTTAATGTATAATCACCTGAAAATAAGAAATGTTATGTTTGTGTTACCTTAGAATGAGGGTTTATATCTACATAGGAAGTGGGTCCGCATCCATAGATATTGCCTTGTTCACTGCCATTTTTCTATGGTAGCCCAGAATAGACAAACTAAACACTGGCTCTAGATAGGGCCATTTGTGTTTTTGCATTGGCCACTGTAATTAGCAGCCACTCCATGATGAGAGTGTCAGAAAAACACTCATTTTTAACAAGAAACTGCTTTACTCAGTGTTTTTAATGGTTTAAATCACTGGGTTCATTTGTTCTGGAGAGAAAGGGGCCTCTGTGGATAATTTAGCTCCCAGTAAAAACCTCCTGACGTTTGGATCTTAAGTTATCAGAGAACAAAAAGGTGAATACAAATCAGCAGGTGCTTAGCTAGTGGCACTTCTCTAACATGCCGAATTACGTCAGATAAACACTGATTTGTAATGTGAAACTGCTTTATTCCGTACTACACTGAAGGAATTCTAACTGGGAGAAGTTTCAACTGGTTGCAATCTGCAGTCTTCACCTTTAGATACCACTAAATCCTCCTAAATCTTACACACTGTTCCTTTAAATGAAAACAGATTTTTTTAAAAATATATGCCTACACTGTCACAACCTTGATTCGGGGGGTCTGGTACTTCGGAAATAATCACACCACTGTATGCCTGAATGGTTACAGTACATAAAACTGAACTTGACTCAAATTTTTAAAATACTGTCTTTATCCTCTCTCTGTTTCTTAGTGGTCAGTAGCCAATCATTTTCTTTTTGCATCTCCAAATACTTCCTTTTCTGAAAAGGTAATGATTCAAAAGTAGGCCTCTCATGCAGCTCTGGTAACTACATTCAGTTCCATGTGAACTTGCTGAACAACATTTTATGCGCTCTTTGAACATGGGCTAGATGTAACCAGTTCTGAAACTTAACCTGAACTTTTGTTGTGTAGCCAAAGATTACAGGAGTGTCAGTTTACTGTACCCTATTATATCATAGAAACACCTCTGCACTTATATCAGTTTTCATCATCCTGTACTGTGTGTGTCTGTTCTTTTTCATGTTTTATTTGTTCTTCAGTGTATGTTAACAGGGTGTTGCTGTAAAGAGCATATATGCTCAACTGATCTGTATTTAAAAAAGGTTAAATAAATATAACTGTCTGAGGAGAATATGGATCCTTAAAACATACACATTTAAACAGTTAAGCCATTTTTCAGCCGTGGCCTTATTGTGATGTTGTTTTCCCATTATTTGTGATAGCATTGCATTATTTAATCTCACTGACAAATCGTTTTGCTGCAATCTTTAAATAGTGTTAAACACAGCTATGGAGTGGTGATGTACGTTTCTAGAATTAGCTTGATTTACACAGGAAGCAGAGAGTCTACAGAATTAAGTGCACATATATAATGGAGGGTTTAGGGATTGTTGAGTGTCATCCACTTAATTTCTTGCATTTTGGTGAATGGTCATGCACCAATTTGTGCATTTTCTGCATCAATTTATGGTGTAAATGTCTTTAATTTTCCATCCCTCCATCCAATTTTATCGACTTATCCGGGGTCGGGTTGCAGGGCCAGCAGGCTGAGCAAAGTACTCCAGACGTCCCTCTTCCCAGCAACGCTTTCCAGTTCCTCCCGGGGGATTCCACAGCGTTCCTACTAGTTGGGCGTGCCTGGTAAACCTCTAATGGGAGGCGTCCAGGAGGCATTCTGATCAGATCACTCATGAACAAAACACCGAGATACTTGAACTTCTTCGCTTGGGGCAGCAACTCTCTCCCAACCTAGAGGGGGCAAGCTCCATCTTCTGGCAGAGAACCATGATCTCAGACCTGGAATCTTCACACTCGCACACGCATCAGACTCAAACCACCTGCAAACCACCCCAGTGCATTCTGGAGGTCACAATGTGATACAGCCAACAGAACTACATCATCTGCAAAGAGCAGATATGCAATTCTGAGGTCCTCAAATAGTCTTTATTTTTGTCAAGATAAGAGTCCTCCACTAATGTGCTTATTTTAAATATTGAGGGGGCTCATGTCCCCTGCGTCTCCCCCTGAAATCTACGTACTGATACAGTTTGTAAGTGAAACATTGATCTGTATCTATCCACTTTTCCAACATGTTTTTCTCCATATTTTTTCAGTTGTAACCACTAATGCAATAATAAAACATACAAATACAAATAATACTATATACAAATAATAACAATAATAATAATCTTTATTTACAGAGCACTTTTCAAGTCATTAAAAAACACATTTTGGTGTATAAAAACCAATACAGTGTAGGAAAAGGTGAGCAGAGGGAAAGAAAAACTTTTTAAAATCTTTTATTTATTTATTCTTAGAGGAAATAAAAACAGTCCGAGGAAATGACTCCATTTCCATTGTTGCACTGTGGGACAACAGTATCCATGAACACCACAAAGAAAATCTGAGTAGGAAAAGGAAAGTATGTTGGTACTCAACTTTGCCTTTTTTTCAATGTGAATGCACCAGAGACTAATGCTCTGTATAACCGGTATGTACTGTAACCAGGATGCAGGGCATGTTGGGACAGGTGTGGCTGTAATATAAGCTTCCCCCGCATCATAATCAAGATCTGACCTGGTTTTGTGGGCCTAAAGGGTTGTCTTATTATGGGAAGCTGCAGCTGAGTGTTTTCTCAAAACTAAAGCTATCAACCAGGTTATTATGTATAGAAATACCTTTGTTATTCAAAACAAATATGATTGTGACTCAGTGCAGGTGAGTGCCACACCTTGCCAAACCACACTGAGTGACCATGACTGTACAACAGCAGGCTCTGTCTTGTCCTCACTGTGTTGAAGATCATTCCTCACAGTGAACAGAGTCCTCTCACTTCAGTCTGATATGTTTTTTCTGGACTTCCCAGCTCTATTGCGGCAGGCAGCAGGAAAACCGTCTCATGGGAGCCGGTGAAAGGAACTCATGAAAACTTAATGCAATGTGTCCTCATGAATTTTTAAGAGCGCTCTCTTCCTATTGTGCCACTAATGTGCGGGATAGTAATATAAACAGGAGTGCTGATGTACAGGGCTGAGTGCAAACCTACCAGCAAGGCAGTGTGTCATCACCTGTCAGCCCCATGACAAACAACACACAGTGACACCTGAGCATGCGCACACACACACACACACACACACACACACACACAAGCGTTGAGTTACAGCAGCAACTCTTGTCTGAATCACTGGAGGGAAAAGTTTTGATTAATGACTGACTGGATCTGGACCTCAGCAGGATTTAATGTGCGTGTGTGTGTGTATATAATAAAGTTTGAGAAGGAGGCAGAGGGAGCGCACCATGTCAACATGATGTTGCTGTGATTGCATTAAAACTTTCCATTTCCAGTAGCAGGTTAGCTCACACAAAGCATACCAAGTATTAGATATAGCCTACCAAATTCAAACAGAAATTTCATGTATGTCAAGTCAAAAAGAGCCTGAAACAAACACAGCACAGCCTCTGAAAGCCAGAATTCCCAGCTACTCTTAAAGCAATCACAGACTTGTTTCCTATGTATTAATAAATGATTGTATTCTGGACATTTTGTACTGTGGGACAATACAAAATGTAATTTTTCCTGCATCTTTAAATAACAAAACTGAATAAAGAAATGAAAGAATGCTTCATTTAATGTCCATTCCTTATAGAACTTGTTTTGTGACTCAAAGTGATATTAGCAATAATAATAAGGGTAGTTTAGGAGCTATCACAGACTATCACAAATACAAAGTTTTCAAAATTGTTAAAAAACTATTTTATGACCATAGACTGTATAAAAAAACAGACATAGCCACCGTGACATCACCCTTTGATTTTTGGACTCCTGTTTTGAAGCTTCGAGTCCAACATTTTGGCTGCCATCTTGATTTTTTGGGGCCAGAAGTGACCATATTTGGATGAGAGGGTGGAGCTGTGGAGAAGCGAGGGGTAATGGTGCGTTCGTTTTGTACTCGGAGGTCGGAAGTTGGAAGTGGGAATGACGTCAACTCCAAGTTGACAACAGTTTTTGCATTCTAGTTGACAACGGTGGAGTCGGGAAAAAACATGGACGTTACCGTTCTACCATTGGGCTAGCCGTAGCCACTGTTAGCAGTATCAGTTGATAACAACTCTGTGTGGCATTTTGCACATACAGACAGCATAGCAACATGCCCACAGATAAAAATTTAACAGTACTATGGGTATGGCTGACCTAATGTAAAACAAATAAGATAGAATTGCTATAAACAGTACTTTAGCAGAGTGTTTACTCACTGTGTATGTGACCGGGAGTCATCGTGAATTCATAAGTCAGGGTTGATGTGGTTGCTCCGAGTTTCCAAGTTGGAAATCCGTGCGTTCAAGTTTAAACTTCAGACTGGAAACTGGGAATTTCCGACCTCTGAGTACAAAACGAACGCAGCACAAGTCTGACTCACACACTGCAGGAATGCCTCGATGACATCCTGTGACTCAAAAAAGCCCCACCTTTGATAATATGTAACTCCAATCCCCAAAAAATGTACATAGGTGACATGAAAAAAGAACTCACCCGGTACAATTGTCATGAATGGGGAAAGTAGCGAGACCAAAACTTTTTTTTTGTACCAGCCGTAAGGACTGACTCTGTTTTAAAGCCAGCCTGAAGTGACCATTAGGGTTTTTGGCATGTCTGTGCTGGCTTAATGTTTCAGCCTCAGAGGTTGCCGCTTGGTCTCTATAGTTCATTTCTTCATTTATGACAACTGTATGAGGGGTAAATCTTTGTGTAACTCACCCATGTAGATTTCATCAAAACTTAAACTTCTGCTTATTTAAGGGTGGAGTTTGAGTGACACGCTGTCTGCGAGGTGTCACCACAGTCTGAGAGTCAGACTCTACTCCAAATGTGGTCATTTCTGGCTGAAAAAAAAAAAAAAGGCTGAATGCAGAACCTAAGTCTTCAGAAAGACAGTGCACACACCAATGGGTGACGTCACAGTAGTTACTTCCATTATTTACACAGTTTATGGCTGCTCTACATGTATGATTTATGTACACAGTAGCAGCTCTCATTTATTGCATGTTCGTATAATATACTGTATAGCTGTACTTGATTATGATAGTATAGGAAATGAGTTTTCAGATTTTTCATTTCTTTGTGGGGTGGGCATACTCTCCAGCAGATTTGGCCCCCCTCCAATGTTGATTTCATGGTTACGGCCTTGGTCAGATCTATTTAGTCTCCACTGATTGCACAAATGTATTTAGTTACAGATGCATCCATGTAGGTCAGGGAACAGCTCCGTCCATGACAAAGGCTTCGAGTGACAAAAATCAATAATGATGCTACAAAAAGGTTCGTGTTTAACGTATGAGAGAAAGGAAAGTGGTCATGATTCAGAGAGATCATGTTGCTCTTCCTATAGCCATCATTCCCTTGGGACAAACAGAGAACGGGACCACCCCTCCTCTCTCTGCGAGGCGGCCACCAGAGTTGGAACACAGCAGCACTGACTGAGACTCTTATACCCAACAACTTCTGCTCGGCCCGGAGGCTTTACAGCTGTGCTACATTCCTGAGAGCTCAGTTAAACCTGCTGGGCCAAAACAGCAGGTCTGAACTCTCTTGTTTTCCACTACATCAGCCCCCTCAGCAAGTGTGTTAATGAAAGCACATAAAAGTCTGTTGCTCTCGATGCGTAAACAGGAAGTGCGGTCTGTACATAAAAATACCTGCATGTAAAACGTTCCCCTTTTCTCACTGGAGCTTTGAGCTGTTTCTTAGACAGGAAAGGGAAGTGTGGTCACTGTGAACAGTGTGCACATATTCTGAATCTGCTTTCAATAGTTCAACAGTGAGCTGATAAAAACTGGACCTTGACCTCTGGTATAATGGCTTACTTATCTAAAGGCCCACACTGTCATTTAACAGACTAGTCGTCTTTTTAACCTACTCTCTTTGATTCTTCTCAGGGTACTTAACCATTCTCATTTTATCACTTCCGGAAAAGCACTTTGCAAATTGTTTCACTTACCTCCACTTGTATCTAACACATAGTTTTTCAGGAGACTCAGATAGTTTTGGTCTCATTTGCCCAGGTTTTCTACCACAGACACTTCTGCCACCAGAAAGGAAGTATGTGGTGCTTGATGCAGTAAAAAAAAAAAAAAAAAAGACATATGTAAAACGCCTACAGCAACATGTCTTTCCAGACACAATGTTCTCAGACCACACTGTAAACACTAAACTCAAAGCACTTTGTACCAAAGAATCAGTCCCTACAGGAAAACTGTCGAGAGTGTGTTCAGTGGGTTATGTAAAGTAACAGGGACATTTTACTGTTGAGCTTTTCCACTTTTTTCAACTGTCTTAATACACTGAGCAGCACAAACTTAATTCCATTCACCTCCGTTGTAAAGATAGTACATGTAAAAGTCAAAACTGTACTTAAAGGTATTCTGTGCAGGATTTTCCTTTAAAAATGCACAGACACACAGAAGTAATGCCTCTCACTGATCACCTATGACCCACTAAAAGTGTGTGATGTATTTATCTTCAGACACTTTGCCCTCTGCCTGTGTTTTCCTACTATTTTGTAAGTAAGTACAAATATCCCAGGATTATTCCTAGTACTTGAATAAATCTACCTTTTCTCTGTAATGAAACAGCAGTCAAAGAAAGTAACAATGGCCTCTCCTGCTGTATGAAAGGATGAAATTGTTTGATTTAAATATATTTAACATTAGAGCTGCAACGATTAATTAGAGTATTTTTTAAGTCAAAATTCTGTGATTGCAGCTTCTTAAATGTGAATATATATATATATTTTTTTTTTTTTTTTTTTTTTTTTAAACTCCTCTATCACAGCAAACTGAATATCTTTGGGTTGTGGACAATAGCAGACATTCGAGGATGTCATTTTAGGATTTGGGAGACAGCGATTAACATTTTTCACCATTTTATGACATTTTACAGACCAAACAACCAACTGAGAAAATGATCGATAGACTGATTGACAACGAAAATAGTCATAAGTTGCAGCCCTATTATATACGAGAGCTGGAATCAGAAGCTTTGATTTAAAAAGATTCAAAATTATATATGTTCCGCATTTGAATTTAAACACATACTACGATGCCACTCTTAAAATATGTTGAACCATCTTTCTACCACCTGTGTGCTAAAGTAAAACCAAACAGTCACGGCTTGGTGTTCTGGTGAAATGCAGCCTGGTCTCACTCTTCATATAACAAACAGCCTGTTAACGCTCTATCGACATTGACCTGTTAGACATGTTTCTTTGCACACAAACTCTGAACACACTGAAGCCTGCTTTAACAATGTTTTTATTTACTTTTTCTTCACTTCTCCTGTCTAATATTCAAGTACATGGATCCGCAGATCCAGGAAACACAATCAGTAGCAAATACTTTCATAACATCATCATGTTCTTGTTTGATTCACAAATGATTCCACTTTACCCCCAAAAATTCTCCCCCGGGCTAAGACACATGGACCTCTTGTAAACATGATGCAAATCAATCTTTGCTTTTTGATTACAAAAAGTAATCTGGTAGAAAAATATCTTTTCTTTTATAGGTACGTCTCTTCTTAGGAATATTTACATTGTATACCTCACAGTATAATCTGATTTTAAAAAGTACATACTGTAAAATAAACACAAAAGGTCTCAGAGGGGTAAAAGGCCTTTGGTTTTCATGAAAAATATGAACGACAAAAACACAAAAAGAGTCCATTCACTGTCCCGTGTGCCACAACAGTGATGACTGGATTGGTGATTGTTGTGTGTCTCGTAGCCTTGACTGTGGGACACCAAATTTCCACAGGTTTGAAAAAGTTCATTCTGCAAAAAAGTTCAGAACAAAAAAACTGCGGCTACAATCAGGCGTCACTCCTGGGGGTGGCAGACCCACACAACCTGCGCTGAGCAAAGTACCCCAGAACTATGAGAAGCATCTCAGAGGTGCTGCTGAGGGCCACGATGAAGGGTGCCTGGGACGCGAAGTCAGCCTCCAGACGGCGGAAGGACAGCTGCATGACAGCGAGTGCCAGCAGGCTGTTCTGGACGCCCACCTCTATGCTGACAGTCTTCCTCTGCGGTGGGGCAAGGCCCGCCAGCTTGGCCAGGATAGCCCCAACTAGCAGCCCCAACAAAGGCACCGTCACCCCAACTGCCACAATCTGGGGCCTGACGTTGGCCAGGATGGATGCACCCATTTGGTAGGCCATGAAGATGCCACCTACGATGAGCACGAAGCTGAAGGGTCGTATGAGTGCCAGCAGGACGCGTGTGAGGGCGGGCAGGCGCAGCTTGACCAGCATGCCCAGAGAGATGGGGATGGCGATGAACAGGAGGGTGCCAAGGATCTTCACAAACGGCACGTGCAGGGCAGCGTGCACACCCAAGAGCCGACCATACAGAGCTGATGACAAAGGCATGGCTGCTGCCGCCACCACTGTGGACACCAGGGTCATGGAGATAGCCAGGGTGACGTCTCCTCCGAGCAGCAGACTGTACAGGTAGCCGCCCCCACCACCCGGGGCAGAGCAGGTGATGACCAGGCCCAGAGAGAGCGCTTTAGGCAGTGAGGCCAGCCGGGATACACAGTAGGCATACAATGGCATCACCAGGAACTGACCCAGCACCCCTAAGAGCAGGGGCACCGGGCTCCTCAGTAGACCCCGCAGCACCTCCACCTCCACCTTGCACCCGAAGGCACACTTGTTGACGAAGATGAGGGGCAGCAAGGCAAACAGCACAGGGTTCTCAGAGAAATGAGACAACCCACCCGACTGGATGAGCCGGGTGGCCGGGTCATCATTACCGGGCGCCACTCTGATTGAATAATCCGTCCTCTCCTCGATCAGAACCGGCACCGAATCCTGGTCCAGGTCCAGCAGCTGGATCTGCAGCTGAGCCCGGCCTGGGAGCCCGGAGCGGATACTGATAATGTAGCTCTTGGCTAGTCCTACGTGGCCACTATCTGTCACGTTAAGTATGGAGAGGACCTCCGTGTCCAGGGAGCGGACCGTCACCGTCTGCTTCCAGCTCTGTCGGCCCTTCCTGCTCGCCGCGGCGCTCCGGTACTGGCTGGAGATTACAATCACGCCGTTGGTGTTTTCGGGAAACTCAAATTCCTGCGATGACCCGTCCCCGATTGTGATATACCTGCTGCTGCTGTCGGCCGTCAGGTTGGTGTCGTTGCTGCTGTCGACAGTTAGGTTTCCGGTGGCCCACGCCCGGTCCGCTCCGCCGGTAATAAGGAAGAGACAACAGAATGTAAATAGCGTCCTCATCTTATTGACGGACAGGGGGCGGAGGGGCGCCGCAGAGACACGCTTCTCCCCCGCTAGCGGCCTCCCCCAGACGGTTACACCGCCGCCCTGTTACACCAGGACGGTAAACCTCTCATTCTAGTCTCCGGTATAAAACGACAGCGTCGGCAGCCGGCTCCACATCTCGTCTGGTTCCCATTTTCTCGCTGCCTTTATACCGGAACCTAAACATCACCCCGCCCTGTCCTGTCCGAGCCCAGCTCCACAGCAGCAGCCCCGGGCACACAGGAATCACACACACTCACACAGGTCTCTCACGGCCTCCCTTTTGTCTACTCGGTGATAAGATGTCCGTGTCGGTAAACCAAAGCCTCGCCTCGTCTTTCGTTTTTATTGTCTCTCCGGTAAACGAAAACTGAGAGCATCGTAGCTCAGCTGCCGTTTGGTCGCTGCTCACAGCTAACGTTATTTCTTCAAAGCTATCTTTAGCAAAAGTCTCACTTCCGGTTATGACATACCAAAATAAACCCCTTTATTTATCTCAGTGATAAAAAGATGGATTAACAACTGGGTAGATGTGTTTGGTAGCCTTATATCATTAACTGCAAATGTAACTGAATATTTGCATCACCAACATATGTTATAATATCAGCTAAAGAAGGTCCCGGATGTGTCAGAATTTATCTTTACAAGCTTGTTTTTATTGTGCTTCCATTGTGAAAATTCATACATTAAATTGTATTGTGTTGTGATAGAATTACCACAAATAGACTCAAATTAAGTGTTTTATCACTGTATAGGATAACTGGCTGCACTGGACTTCATAGGAATCTGGAGGCAATAAGATTTGTACATGTGGTGCAGAGGGTTAGTAAAGCCAGGTATATACGTACATCAACATTCCACCTGTGGCATAGACCAAGGATACTCAAGTTGCTTGGCCCAGGGGCCACTTTTGCAAAATGACAGGTAGCCAGGGGCCAGACACTACAGCCCTGCAGATTAGTTGCAGGATCAGGTTTTGAGGATTTGAGGAAATTCGGGGCTTAGCCTGAACATGCTCTATTTTGATGCTTTCTATGCGCCCTGGCACCTTATTTACATTAAAAGTGCAAAAAAGATCCCATTGTGAATCAACTTATTTAAACTGGGAATAAGAACAAAAACTGGTTGGGGGGGAACCCAGCATCCTGTCTGGCCCACAGCCCACTATTTGAATATCACTGATATAGGCTCTCTCTAGACGCCTACCCTACACTGTAGCTTGACATACGCCTCCTCAGAAATGTAACTACACGCTGCGGCAACGTAGACCATCTATTTATTTTTGTAAACTGACAACCACTTCCCTCATTGGAAACAAGGTTTTTTTTTTACTTTGATTTCATAGATAACAAACAATAATTTGTAAAGGCAATACAGCTCCCACCAAATAGCATTTTAACTGCTGTGTGTGGTATATCCTGGCTTTAAGAGAAGAGTCATCAGGGGCCAAACAGCAATTTTTTACCCCAGGCCCTTTTTACAGGTTGATCCAGCCATTATGACCCTCAATAAAATTAAAACTCCAGTAAATTGTCATATTTTTCATAATCTTTGTCATTTGTATTCGATTTTTATTATGAGAACAGAGTAGAAATACACCATTTACATCATACTCCTGCATTGTATAGGCTAACCTGTCTTGCATGGATCTCCAGAGGCTCCAACAGCTCCAGTGTTGCAGCAAGTTGGGTCTTGCTTTATCTTTTCGATTCAATACAACTTGATGTATGCCTGTGCGTGCATGTAATGCAGTAGCTCGCCAACTAGGTCAACGGATACACACAGAGAAGATTAATTAATCACAAATTATAACAGAATCTAGAGGCCCCGTCATGAAATGCAACTCTGTGCCACAGTTTACTTACCTTTGTTGTTTCAGTTTGTGTCATTTGTTGGATATTGCTAAATTTGTGTGTTTAACCAAACCACTCTTATCTAATGTATATGTTATTCATATGGGTTTATAATATTTTCACACACTGGGATAATTGACAGTTTCTTGTGTAATATTGTTTCTCAAATTGTCATGTACGCACATTGACTTACTGATGACAACTTGTATGCATTTATTTTTTAAAGAAAAATCCCACTACTTCCTGTTTCTCTCTGGGTGACTCTGACTACCTTGACGTAACAGTTCAATAATCCAATCGGAGCGGCCCAAAGCTCAACTCTCCCTGTCCCTCAGCCAATAAACAGGGGCGGTCACATGGGAGAGGGAACACTGATTTGTACCCACTGGGGGGAGGCTGGGGGAAGGCTGGGGGGAGGCTGGGGAAAGCTGGG
>NC_065525.1:8538679-8665522 GCF_006386435.1 Epinephelus moara
TGTGCCCCCGGGGGGGGGGGGGGGGGGGGGGGGGGGGGGGGGGGGGGGGGAAGGCGGGGGGGAGGGGGGTAGCCAGGGATTACCCATCACACACAGACACAGGGTGACATGCATTCAATATCCTGTCCATAGTAAAATGGCGGAATTGCTAGAAACAGAAAACATGATGATTAAGTGATAATTAAGAAAATAATAAAGCTTGTTAAAGTCATGCGCACCACATGGGCTGTTGGTGCTTATGCTGACACTGCCTCCAGCTCATCTCTCTCTTCCACATTGTCTTTATTAATGTCTCTTTCACACATTGAAATTGTATTGCTCCTCTCTTACTCCAGACTTTCAGTGTCAGTTTCTGTTCCCTGACCTTTGATCCCTGTAGTATCTGGTGACACGCACCCATAATGCTCATAGAGGCAAATATACACAGTCAAACTCCCTGAGTAGTTTCCAGTTACAAACCTGCTGCCAAGTAGGCTATTGCTTATTTGTCATACACAAACAGCAGACACAACCATGAAACCTGACACTGCCACCCATCTCGGCCATGTGGCATTAAAGGGGAACTCCATTCTGTCAGCGTCATCCTGTGAGCATCCCTTTATATAGTAACTGGCTCCTGCTGGGAGTCACTCACATATTTAAAAGTCATGTTCAATTCATAAGCTCCAGTTTTTTTCCTCCCCTGGAGGGTCAGCGAGGACACCGGGTCGGTAATTCCCAGAGAGAACACCACCTTGTGCTTATCCTCGATATTAACTGTCACCACTCGGTGCGTTGAAGTCAGTCGCGGGACAGCTTGTTCATCATCTATTGTGCTGTCATGAGTTGTGCGTCCTCCTTCTGTCACCATGGGTAAGTCAAGGCTTCCATAAAAAGAAAAGGCGGGGGAGTCCACAGTGGAAACACTCAGTGCACGCCAAGACAACCTGCTGGGGTGATCTCTCTGGCCTCTTCTTTGACATTTCATGGAGCGACAGCCAGTTGTTATGGGGCTGCCAGGCACGCACATTTCCTGCCTGGCATTTGTGCTGCTCCCCTCCCTGGGCTGTCTAATTATTTACCCATGGTATGATAATTTACCTCATGACTTATTTCACAAACAGAGCAGGGGAGAGGGACAGAAAACGAAGAGGAAGAAGTGAAGAGGAATGCAAAAAAGCCCCTTAAGTTACATTCCACCACTGCCCATCTTTAGACTTTCCCCAATAAAAGCTTCCCTGAGAAACTGCAGGAATATTTGCTGTTTGTGCTGCAGTTTCAACTGTTTACACAGAGAGCACAGCAGCCTGTATTTGCCTTTGTGCATGAACACTCTGCATCTGTGTGAATATTCATGAACCAACTCAGGGCAGCGGTTATGATCCGCCTCGTGTTGTGTTGCAAATGAGATGAGAGCAGCCATGATGACTAATCCAAAAGCCTTGTCCTGAAACTTCAATGTAGCACCAGTCCACACAAGGTTATCCTCGGCTAGATGGCCCTGCAACAGTATGTCAACAACAGGACCGTAGCCAGGATTTTATAAATACTGAAGGCTCCCAGTGAAACCCCACCTGCCTGAAGAGCTGGGGTCCAGACTGAGGAAAACTAAATTTAGAGGAGGTGCAAGGACATAAGAAGCCAATGCAGAGATGTGATCATACATGAACTTTCAATGAGCAGCACAACTTCAGTGAAAAAAAAATGCACTTCATCTGAGGTTAATTCAGTCCACTTCATAAACATACAGAGAGAAGAGGGATAATGAGACAGCCTGAAGGAACCTATCTGGATTCATACACCCCTTTTACACCAAAATTACCGTGTGTAGGCAGTTTTTTTTTCAACATAGGAAAACCTAATAAAATTGGCTATAGACTCCTTTCCCATTGCCAGTAGACCAGAGCTGTGTTCACGGCTCTGCAGCAGCTAAGCATACCTTTCTGTTTTGTTTTTTCACTGGTGTGTCACATTCAATGTCATGGACAGGCTAGACAACAGGTTAGTAAATAGTAGAAAGTAGCATGTAGGCCTGTGAATCCATTACAATGGTTCTTTTTATACACACACACACACACATATATATATATATATATATATATATATATATGTCACTTATTCAGTCTCTCTTTCAAACTTGGTGCAGACAAATTTGGAACCATGGGTACAGCAACAGATACACAGCCCCATGTGTCGCGTATCAAATTACCCGGATGATCAGGGTATTATTGGCGGCCCATACAGCTAGCGCACTAGAGACTAATGGCAGCCAAGCTAATAGTGAAACAAGTCATTTCCCAGGTTCTGACACTCAAAAAAAAACGTATCCACTGATTTACAGGTGTCTCTTTCACAATAAAAGTCAATGGGGAAAAAAGTCTTTTTGGGCCACAGGACATTGCTTGACAGACCCCAGAAATTGCAGTACCACTGTTTGGCCACTACAAAAATTGGCTTCAAAGCCTGGCAAACTTTCCAGGGGCCTTTTACCAATGTGGTAAAAGGACTAAAATTAGCACCTTCACTCAGGTATTGTACTTACATCGCTGCTGATCGGTGCCGGAGCCGATAAATGCCGATTGTAACCTTTCCCATTACATCCATATGTGGCCCTGCCTTTGAAAGACAAGCGACGGGCTGTTTAAAGTCAGCCCCCAGGCCAGACTTTAGACGTGCCTGAGCTAAGCCCTAGGCAGTAGAATGGCTGGTTTGGACAAATGCACTTGAACTGCAAAAACACTCCAGCTGTCAAATTCAGGTGAATGACCTGAGGGAGACATTTTGCTTCACATATGATCTTAACGACCATAACATTAATGTTCCAAAAGAAGTATATATTCCTGAGGCAGGTATAAGAGGTTTACTCTTGAAGAGTAAACCTCTTATACCTGTTTCTTTTTACATTTATACAGTTTCACGCTTTATGTTTTCTTTGCAATTATATATGACATTTATTTGTTTTTATATGATGGATTATAAGTGTTGAATGTTGTCTCTTCATTCTTCATTATTACCTCACCAAAGTAACTTTCTAACAGCCTTGGTTAAATAACATTAAAGTTATCCCAACTCCATTCAATCATGCTTTAAAGCAAATTAAGTTACATAAACTCAAATGTGATTTCAAGATGTCCACGTAATACAGGATTCCCACACATATTCGCGGATAACATTTTTTCCATTACTTTAAAGGACCCATAATAAAACTTTTCATGACCAATTCAAGCAAATAACACTAATAGAACTGAATAGTTCTTCCCTTAAAATGTTGATTGTATTATTATAGGCGGTCCACAGAAAAGGAGCACTACAGCTTTTGCTCCTCTTGTCCAGTGATAGTCAAATGTACAAGATTTAAACAGATAGCTGGCATACATGGAGGGTGAAACGGAATGTTGGGAGAAAATTAAGAAACGTTCGTGATGGTAGACAAAACATCATGCATTGACACAAAGCTACGCAGAGAAGCACTCCGTTACTTCAGCAGCTACAGAAAATAAATTGGCCTACATTGTGTGGAAGGTTATCCATGGAAGATTACTGTAACAATTAATGTTATTACACACAACAAAATTCCATGACTTTTCAAAAACTGGAAAAAACTTTCATCATGGATAAAAGGAGGCTGCTGAACTTGTTAGAGGAAGTGAAATTTATGGAGTGTTTTATGAAGTGAAGCATTTGCAGCCAAATCCTTTGTCGTCACGCTTTTGATGCCATCCACTCCTGCTTGAAATGTGAATTGACACATACTGCTGTACACACAGCTCAACCACATCAATTTAACCATCGTCCGTGTGAACTCAACACCCAAACCACTGAAGTCAAATGAGAGACTGTGTCAGAGGGCAAGATTTTATTTCCCACAAGATAAATATAGAAAACAAAAGTGCTGCAAAGTCTGCTGAACTTTGAGTAAAAATAAACCCTCCCTGTATTACAATGGACAAAAAACGGATAACATCAGAGGGTGAAGCTGCTCTGTCAGAGGTTGAGGTCAGGCTTCAACCTGCCTGCCCTCTCACTGACACTGAACACTCAAAGATGGAAGCATCAAAACCAGTGAAATCTCTTAACAGCCATCTCAATATGGAGCTATGATCTCAAAAAAACTAAAGAAAAGAAACCTGTTTTCTGTTAACTCAGACTGTTGCCACTGTTTACATGGTGTACAAGGCAAATTAGGGGTAGACACTGATACTTGTCAAATGAAAAAAGAAAAAAAGAAAAAGATCCAGCATGTACATCCCTGCTAAAAAGATGTCTTCTCCTGAAAGTGTTTGGTTTGGGACTGAGACAGGTGGGGGGTGATTATTTTGAGATAGAGAAGCTTCCAAAAATATCTGTGTGAGGTTTCAGTGTTGCTGGGGGAGAGCTTCAAGAGATCAGGCAACTTCACTCAGCAGATTTAAAAAGATAATAAATGTCCCCCTGTGACAGCTCACACTTATCACAGCCAGCGTTGAACTGAAGTTGGCTAAGAACATGAGGGAAACATCTCAGGCTTGTCTGGCAGGAAGAGGAACGCAAAATTCCTCGTTCTGACCAATGTTGAGTTTCAGTTTGCTGCTGTTCAGTTTTTAAAACCACTGTCCTATTCAGGCACTGAGGGGGGGAAGCATCTATGCAAGCACCTGCATCCCGAATAAGGCGTTCAAAGCAAAAAGTCTGAATACAAGTATGAGAAACAATCAACAGCAAATCTAAATAAAAAGAAAATACAACACAAAAAGAATTCCATTTGACGCTGAGAAACAAAAGGTTTGAGGATTGTCCTTCGTTGTATACAGTGTTATAATAATGTCACAAATCAGTTTTTGCTTGGATGAATCTGATGGAGTGATTAGTGTTACCAACATGTCTGTTTTTAACTTAAAAAATGTCCAGTCCCAAAATGCAAAAACTGATATTTTTTCCCCATCAAATTTACATCTCCTTCCTCCCAACAGATCCATCCATTTAAACCATCTGTGACTGACAGAGCCTCAAAAAAAAAAGTAAAAACATGTCGATATATCTTTAACCCACCCTGCACCATATGAGAGTCAGGGATGCCCAGACCCCCTTATAATCAAAACAATAACTGCTTATTAAAACCTTTTCATTGTCTTCATTGTAAATCATACAGTTTGTAAAATGTGTTGTTTTTTTGTACAAAGCATACATCCAAAAGCATGTGATCTGAGAACTGGTGAGCAGAGCCACAGGAGGAGGAGGAGGAGGAGGAGGAGGAGGAGGAGGAGGTGGTGTTAAGGGAGAAAAAAGGAGTGAGAAAAGGAGATGTTAAAGGTAAAATGAGACCCAGTGGGGAATTAGAAGGGAAGATGGAAACGGGAATAGATGGATCGAAATGCGAAGGTGAACCAGACAGAGATCCATGCCTTCTCAGGTGGTTTATTTCTAGCCGGTGTGTGTGTGTATTTATAGAGCAGGGGGATGGTAATCGATAGGCTCATTAAGTCCTCCCGGTAGGAACAGTTCAATAGAAACACACGCAGCTCCTGTCGCCGTCATTAAACTCGTCTGCTTCCGCACAGCTGTAAGCGCCGTCACCTCTCCTGGAGGAGCCCTCAGTTCCGCAACTGAGCCAACCTGGAGTGTGTGAAAAAAAGAGGGAGAGTTTTATTGTTCGGTGCTCTTGTGAAATGAGATACAAGCCTTAAAACGGTGCAGTGCTCTGAATTACAGTTCCAAACTGTCATTGTTATAAACTGGGGTAAAACACTCCCTCTAGCTGTCATCAACATCTAATGACAATCTATATCAAATACTAAAATACATTATACATATGGAGATCTGAATGATGACGGCCTTTTTGGCTCCTTGTTGTTTTGTATCTCTCTGTAGTTCCCATGCATCAATTTCATGGTCATTTTTTTGAGGTCATTTGGGTTTGTTTTCATTTTTTTGTTCATTTTGTCTTTCATAGTCATTATGTGTCTCTTTACCGTTCCTTTGCATTCGTTTTATGGTCATTTTTTGTTGCTTTGTGGTCATTTGAGTATCTTCCTGATTGGTACATGTTAACTTGAGTGACATTTTGCAGGTGGGTGGTCCCTGACACTTTGTGCCCCTTTGCCTGTGCCTGGTAAGCCCAATTAGGCATCCATCCATGATTATAAATATACTGTAACACAATATAAATATGTTGACTGCCAGAGATTTTACATCACTGTTACATACACAGACATCTCCTCAGTAACTCTAGTTGCATGGGGCTATTGTGGGAAAGGTTGAAAATCCACTGGGAGGACTGATTTATGGCAGTGTTGGATTTTTATATTATTTTTGCACCAATGTGATGAAGTACTTTTATTTATCGGGTATTTCATTCACTATTCATGACATTCAGTCTCTCTTTGTGTTAAAGGTTTTATAACAGATTTATAACAGAGCTAGCCTGAGAAATCTACTAGGCCTGATATATGATGTTAGCTTATCACAAATATATTTGCATCTGCATAAATGCTGGTCCGTAACAAACAAGAAATTGTTGAGCAGAAATGTCAAACATATGTTAGCGGTCAATGTAGATCATTCAGAAATGATAGTTTGTCCAACAGAGAGCACTGGCAAGATTATTGTTTAACAGTAAAATGTCCTACTCAGCACACATTTGATCACAATTCTTTATAAACCAAATTAATTTCGCTGAGGGAGTCTTCTATACTAAATATATCTGATTTACAAGAAACTTGATGTTTGAGAAATAAGTGCTAAAACCTAATAAACCAAGCAATCACAAATGTTGAGGAAATAGCAGTTACCCTGGAGACAGGGCCGTGCCTCCTGTACTGGGAACTGGTTAAGCAAAAAAAATAAATGTGAAAATTTTGACTTTTGCACACCTGACCCTGTGGTTCTTTCAAGCAAGATATTGTGGCTTAGAGCTGTGCATGCTGGACTGTCTCATTTTTCAACAAGCGGCAACCAGAACAGAACAATGTGAAAGATAATCACATCACCATTTTACACATAAGGGCTCAAAAAATGGTCATAAATCTTCAGCAAGTGCAGTTTTCTTGATTTACTTTTACCAACTTAAAGCTTAAAGGGGAACACCGCCTAAATTAAGAATCCAAATATGTTATGTCCATAGCCTAGTGAAGCTTAATTAATATAATTTGTGAACATGAGCTACTCTCTCTCAAAGCCAGAAACATCAAGTAAGTGTCTGTGGAGCAGCTCCAGACTTTCTACATGATAACATCACAAATGTGAGTTTGAGCACACCAGATTTTGGATTGGAGAGAGAGTTGTTCATGTTAACTACTATATTTGGACTGTCTTAGAGCATAGGAAGAACATGTACGAATTTTGAAAACGGGCTTAGTTCCCCTTTTAGCTGATAGCCTGCTTCAACGTGAAGCAACATGTTATCCTGTCAGAAATCTGTCGGCAATGAAGTAACAGCAACACCTCTATATTTTAACACCTGCTTACTTTGCATCAGGTTGGCATGCAGGTTGCACAATAAACTTTTTTTGTCCACTGTGCAAATGGCTGGTGAATATTCAAATTTTTGTAGTTATTTTTGGCTGGTGCATGAAGCAAAGCTACAAGCCACCTGCATATTTTACCACCATTTAGCTAGCAGATGGTGCTAATTTTGTACCCTGCTGGCATGCTGGTCCCTGTCTTGTGTCCTAATTATCTTTACTAGAAATAACTTGTGATTATATGGAAAGACCACTACAATAGCTCAGTAGACAGCGAAGCACTTCACTGATATCAACATCAGTACAATTATTTTAAGCAGCTCTTCTTGGCCTGATAAGATAGAGTCTCTTAACTCTATTTCTGAAACAGAGTCGAGTTGAAAATATCTTTATTGATCAATTAATCTGTTGACTATGTTTTGGCTAATTGCTTGATATCGATATGTTAGAAAACAATTAAATGTGCCCATTACAATTTCTAAGAGCTCACAGAGGAAACTATAAAGGAAGATCAGGTCATGACATCAGTGACAGCATTCGAATTTTACATTGGTACCAGACTTTGGTGCTAGTTTTTGTTATACACCTATATTTCACCTTTGACTGAAAAATCCTTCCACACAATTAAAAAACACACATTATGTGATGCCGACTGATGTTTTTTTTTATCTAAATGTGCAAGTTTGTTCTCCTTTTTATTGGTAAAAATGATCAAATCTGTTGAAAACCTGAGAGATTAACTAACAATTAAAGGATTTATTTAACTTTTATTTTTGTTAATTTAACTTAAAAATTATTTTTCCAGTAACACTGTCAATCTGCAGATACTCCGAGTCAACCAAAACTTTAATGACCAATTACTACAAACTACAAACTTTTTTATTTAAAGAATATACTGTGCTGTGCTTCTTAAGTTAAGGCTGCAAAGGCCTATTTTTACTGCAATGTTTTTTATGTCAAAACATGACAAACTGCTGTCTACTTCCCCTACCACAGCTCATTTGACTTTTCTCATGACCCTTATCATATTAATACAACATCCTCCTTCTGTCTTCACTCATGACTTTGCGACCACAACAACAGTGTTCTGTGTGTGGGGGTAGAGTGCTGCGTAATCTAATTTACTCATCTCATGCTCTATTCTAACTGCAAAATTGCTTCTTCATGTGCTAGTTATTAGCTCAGTGCCAGAGAATCAAAAGAATTTACCAGGTGAAGTGTGGGAAGATTAAGTGTCTTGCCTAAGGAAACATGAGCCAGACACACAGATGTTGCCTCTAAGCTGTAACTCAGTAGCTATGGGAGGGAACATTATTGTCTTGTACCAAGTATAGATACTGGTCCTTACCGTCGAGACAGCTGGTCCTCCTTGTCCTGGCTCCGTGAGCTCTCTGCGCCCACTGAGCCGGCTCCTGCAGGCAGCTGGCTGAGCTGGTCCATCACCTCCAGGCCATTCTCCTCTGCTATTTGGTGAATCAAGTCATCCACCTGCTCCTGAGGCGTGGTCAGCGTCATTGCCGAACTCATAGAATCCTCCATCACCTGGTGCAGGAAAGAGTGTGACGGATCTGAGTTTAATTTTTTTTACGACTTTAAAAAAGTATAGAATATCTTACCATGCATAGTTTTCAAAAGCAGGGCACCATAACTGTATGAAAATACATAGACAAGAACAAATGCACATAGTCTGCAGCCACTCACTGAGGTGTGGACGTCCAGGTTCTGGACTTGGGTTTCAAACTTATCCATTACTGCAGAGACCTTCTGAAGATCCATGGAGGACAGAGCTTTGTCCAGAGCTTTGGTCACCTGGCCCATGTTTTTGGTAACCTGATGGAAAAAACTTCTTTAAATACATTTGTCTCATTCTGGAGAAACAAAAATGATGTGGTAATAAGAAGAGTAGTTGCTCTATAACCATACATTTTGAACATAAAGTAACTTACTGACTTCATGGTGACAGCAGTCTGGACCTTAGAGGCTACTGCGTCCACTCGAGACGCCATACGCAGAAAATTGAGACCTTCATTTTTTTTTCGGATAGCGTTCTCTGCATAAACTCTGGCACATTCCACATTTTTCTGTTGCAAAGCCTGGTGATAAGACAAAGACACTGTTAACATAACTGCATCTGCAAGTCACCGTTAGTTTACCTCATTTAGTACAATCTTGCATGTGTATGTACAAAAACGGTAATATGGCAGACGGACAGAAACACCTTTGTATAGTCTTCAGTGTAAACAACATTGTACATTAGCTGAGATGTCTTTTTTTTTGTTTTTTATTACGTCAACACAGGCTGCAACTGATGATGATTTTCATCATGGAGTTATCAAGCATTTTACTTTTATCTAATCTATCAAACCACAAATATGCTACATTTGTATGTTTCATATGTATCATATTGTATAAATAATAAAATTCTTTCCAGTCCATCAACATTTCTCAAGTGATGTAGTATATGAGCTGACTTTGTCATTGGGAGGTGATGTGGATGGTGGATTGCATGACAGTTAGGCAAGATGGATGCCAAGCTTTAGACCACTGTTTGGGTGCAACAGACAGCAAAAGCCAGGATAGTGCCATGAAAAGCGGTCGTTTTTTCATCAAAACATCACCACGTTTTTTGCCGGGATTGTGCCACCAAAACTCGGTCTTTTAAGCCAAAACATGATTTCTTCTAACCATTAACAAGTGACTTTTGTGCCTAGACCTGACCAAATGTTAACCACAGTATTGAAACATAAAGAAACATGAAGTTTTAATATATTCGCTACATACTAACATACAAACGTAACATATCCACAAATAAATATTAAGGAGGATGCATCGCTGGTGTGACTAAATATGTATGCAATAAACAAAATGATTTATATAACTTACTGATCATGTTGCAGATAGTGCTGCCTGATTAGACCAGGCATTTTAAATCACTTTTTAAATATAAGTTTGTAAAGTTCATTTATTCTTGTCTTTGTTCATATCACAGTCGTTTCATGTGTGTACCGCATCTTGAAAAGTGTGCCTCGCATAAAGTTGGCAATACTAACAATCATAATCTTTACAACAGTAATAAAAACCAACAACAGCAGATTCCTCCCCCTCCATTTTTCAAATCCATGTGAGCTCTAAGACAGGATATGACAAGTAAAGTGAAGAATTCCTGACCAGTGAGAGGATAAGGGATCATTGTGACTCTGGTTGTTTAATGAAAGAAGTCATACCTCTTCTCTAATCTCCAAACCAAACATGCATTTAAAACAGGAACAGAAATACCTAATGACCCTACAGCAACAGTATTCACCTCTAAAACATAGAAACTAGCCATTCATGATAATAACAACAGTGACATAGCCAAGGCACTCATTGTCAATGCTTACACTCGTACTGCCCCCTGCTGACTGATGTGTAAACTCTCTGAGTCATTTGACCTGTGGAATGTGCATGAATAATCTACTGATAACAAACTGACCAAGGAGAGTAAAAGGTTATTACATAAGGTGAAAATACAACTGAATATATCAGTAAGTACTACTTTTATTAAAATCTAACTACACTGAACCCAAATCTAATCGCAACACTGTTTTTACTCCCATTTTTCACTTGTTTAAGTTGAAGATCTAAGGCTTTTTTTGCTCCCTTGATATACTTGATATACTACTTTTAATTTTGGTAACAACTTTGTTTTAATCCGTGTTTGTGAGCACTTCCCCTTTTTAATAATCCATCCACCTACACATCTACAAAATGTCAAACATAGTTTTACTACATTTGATCAACTTATAGGATGTAAAGGAAAAAAGAAATGAGAAAAAAAATTCAAATTTTTTTAGTCCCTGACTAGATGTTAAGGGAAAGAAAAGGCTTCATATTTGTTTTTACATCCCATTTTAATTATTTACCTCCCTGTATTGTCTATTGATGTATTCAGTTGTGATGGGGCTGTAGACACAATGACTTAATAGGTCTGGAAAAATAAGAGCACAAGCCCCAGACAGCCACGCCCGAACATCATCATCATCCTTTAGAGGCAGACTGGATGCTTTACATTGTGCACTTGTGCTAAACATGGAGCCATTAGTGAGTAAATACACTTTTAAATACCAATCCCTAATAACAACATTTCCCATCATTTAAATGCTTTGGCCAAATTAAGCTTGGTCTCTTTTAAGATTATTATTTTGGGGGGATTTTGCCTTTGTTAGAGAGGTCACAACAGAGATAAAGACAGAAAATAATGAAGGGAGCGTGAGAGGAGTATGACGCTACAAAGGCCCCTGTAAATGGAATAGAACATTGTGTGACATTGTGAACACAGAATATGGCATGCATTTCAACCATTCAGCTGCCACAATACCCAGTTTTCTTGCTCTTAAACTTGGGCCACTTTGCTCACCTTCTTGACCTTGGCTTGCTCCTTTTCTGAATCCTTCTCTGCCCTCTTGGCCATTTTCTCAAGCTGCTTGGCAGTGAACTGTGGACCACAATGAAAGACGTACAAGAAATGAATAATTAATCCCCTTTTATGGGCTATATCAAGCTGATGTGGATTCAGTCTTGTCAGAGATACATACATACCTTGAGCTGGAAGAGTGTTTCTGCAAAGACAGTGAGAGGCAGTTAGAGAGTTGTGTAGGGTATATAATTTAAACTGTCACAATATTATAAACTGAAATACTGGATTTTCATTCTCTGAGATTGATGACTAACTTTTAAAGAGCTGTCTGGTCTACAGCTGTACGATATGCTAAAAAAAAATCATATTGCAATTACTTTGACAGACATTGCAAGTGCAATTTCACTTTCACTGAAAAAACCAAACAAGCCTGTTCCCTTACATCTGGAATATGATTTGTAGGCCAGGGCCTCTCTGTGGCACCAAAGTGTTTCATTTATAATGGAATATTGTGACACACTTTCCTTTATTTTTATTTTTTTTAAAATGCAGTTCCTGCGATTTGGATATTGCTCTGATAATATTTCGATAAACTGTGCAGCCCTTGTCTAGTCTGTCTTTTCTTTGCTTTAAGATAAGTGCATTTTCAGTGGAAAAAGTAGTGTTGTAGAGACTCATTTTATATTTGCAAAATATTTTTTGTGCTTAGAAATCTTGTTTGTATTTGTGGAGGTGTTTTATTTTTACAAATTACACTTTTAACACACGGATTGTCGATCTGTTCACACAAATAATATTGAAACAAATGTATCCCCATATTTAAGTTAACAACAGTAATGCATGCTTTGAATATCTTGTCAAATGTGTGAATGGGATTTCTTTCCTCTAGGGGCCACTTATAATGATATGACTTCGTGGGGGCCTCTGACTGGGCCTCTTTGTTATAAACTGGACAAATGCTGTTTAAAAAAAACTGCAAATTGTTGTACCATAAAATAATAAAAGGGGAACATGCTCTCAAACGCACAAAAAAAATAAAATAAATAAATGACAAGAAGAAGTTGCAGTCAACACAAATGTTTCTGAAAGGGCTGTTACTGTTTTCCAGCAATGGGACGACGATAAAACATTACTCACTGCTCATATAGTATCTTAATTCTATAGTTTAATTAAAATGTCACAACAAATATAAACATGCGAGGGGAATAAATACAACATGGACAAAATGCTAACCCACAAATACTGAATCTTTAGGTTATAATTCTTAATGTTTTTGTACAAGAACAAGACGTTTTATCGAAGCTACACTAATCACATTTAGAGGGAGTGTGACATTCCTGACACATCAGTCATTTATTAGGAAAAGATTCAGTGACAGGCAGCGTTAAGACACCGTGTTAAATTAGACCATAGGCTAAATTATTAGTCAGTCTTGCGATTACATATGGATTTGATAAACGAATGAACTGAGATAAAAACAGGTTTGACAGCTAGCCTAGCTAACCACCCACCCAAGCTAACAAGCTAATGTTAGCTATGTATCATTAGATTGGTGGCAGAGCCAAAAAAATAAAGCCAATTGTTATCAAGATAAAGCGTTCAGCTGTTAAAACACGACATACCATCCATGTCGAGACGATTATGATTCCAGGTGATCACAGGAAAACTAACTATCAGCCCCCCAACAGTCTCGTCTTGGTTTGTTTTGTTATTACGATGGATCAGACACCGCACTTCCTGGTCCAAAAGTAGTCACGTGATCATAATTTCTCTTCTTCTGTTGATGTTTTATGGCGGTTGAAAAACAACGGAGTGGCGCATTACCGCTATGATGTGGCATGAAGTGTGTATAGGGACTCAGAATGCACAGTACTCATTTGCTTGAACACATTTGTCCATTTAGAAGTTACATTTCCAAAACAGTTTACACACAGGCCTACACTGACAGTTGCTGGTCAAAATGATACTCACAAAACATTAAAAATATGCAACTAATGCAAATATTTCCATCAAACAACACAACTTGCGATCAAATAAATACATTCTTTCAGTGAATCATTACATGCCTGTACATGCTTAATGTCTGTGTCATGTGTTAATACTTTTCATTGTTACAGTATGTGCCAAAAAATGCAAGCAAGTATATGACAGCATGAATTAAATCCCCTTTCCAAAGAAGATTTTACTGAAGATAACAAACACTGCAGCACTCTGCATCTGCCCCTTTGCACTATTGTGACATGCCCTGTTTAAATATTGTAAAAAAATAAATAAATCAAAAAACAAAACAAAGACATTTTTTAAGAAACATTTAGTCATTTATTTTGTCATATTCATAAGTATTCATTACTATGAGCCTCTGGCCTCTTTGATTCATGCTTGCAAACAGCAGCACAGAGGTGACAACTTTTATAGATAAGGACTGATTGCTAATTGATGAGTTTCACACAGGTGCATTAGAGATTTATTTCTACGCAACGCAAGTAATTTCGATCAGATGTGAAGAGATGTTTTCTTTGTGTTTACCACAGTTAATACAGGAGAGTTTGGGGTCTTTCTATGAGATCTGCTTTAATTGTTTTAAAAAAAAAAGGTGTAAAAACTGCGTGAAACCAATGAAAATGTTCTAAGACATATGTAAGAGACGACCTCTGTTGTGCTAAGAAGGTGATGATGAAGATCAAATGGATCCCAGTTTCATTTAGTGGGTCTCAGCAATTGGGAAAAACTGTAAAAAATTAAATTTAAGGACTTTTCAGAGACTTTCCACGTCTTATTCCCTCAAATTCAAGGACCCAACACAGCATAGTTTGAGACATGCATCAAGGTTAATTATAGTTACACACAGAGAATTTTTATAATAAGAAGTAGGCTTTACAGAAACTCACAAAATAAATAAATAAATAAATAAATAAAAAGAGTGAACGTGTCTTTAAATGTGTCTTTAAATTTGAATTCACTAAAGTATATTGTTTGGACCATGTTGTAAGTTACTAATATTTATATTAATTCTCTCTCTATTTGCATTAACATAAAGTTGTTGTTGGCTACTATTAGACAAGACTTGTTTTCATACATGCTAAAGTAATGTTAGCTCACACAAACACATTTTATGGGCCAACCACAAACTCTCCAGGCAAGGTAAAAACAACAAATGGAGCCCATGTCTGGTAACATTAAAATCTAGGCCTTTTACCTGATATTGCAGAGTCTGGTTGGAATAAAGACATTCAAGTCAGTTCATTAAGCTTTATTGGCATAACACCTGTCTCTGAGGGCAGAGCTGACACAGCCTGTGTCTGCCAGTCTCTGTGACCATCCATTATCTACCTGTACCAGCGCGCGCATTTTCGTTCGAAAGTGGTCTCCACAGTTACAGGCAGCCATCACTACAAACCCCACAGCCATCGGTGCAGGGCCACGACCTGGACCCTTTAAACTGTCAGTTTGTGTCATAGTCAGCATCTCAGACATGTCTTTGCTTACCAAGCTGTTTAGTGGAGGAGAAAAAGTGAGAAAGACGTCCTGCCAACAAGACGAGACAGAGAAACTTCCAGACAGAGAGGAGCTGCTGATGAAGAAGAGAGACTATCTGAAGAAAAAGATTGAGCAGGAACTTCTGTTTGCCAAGAAAAACTTCAGAAAGAACAGAAAAGGTGAAATATTTTTAAATGTGCTGATAGGCTCTAAATTATCTATATGTCTTGTATAATTCTCACCCATTCAATTAGCCTGGGAAGCTAATAGTGTTAGCCGAAAATCTTCCGTTAGCAAATCAGCTAACGTTAACTAACTTGAACTGCTAAGCGACCTATGCAAGCAAAATGACACCATTTAAGGCTAACCCAAATTTATTAGCAGTCATGTAAGAAGTAAATTAGCATGTATTATATGAATGCCATTCAGTGTAGTCTACTAGACATATTGTTATTGAATGGAAATCACATTAATACATCAATGCAAGACATATCTCCAATGTTGGGGAAGCTAACGTTACTTTGAAAGCATAGCCTTGCAAGCTAACGATTAATACACTTAAGGCTGGAAGAAGTTGAACTACAGGAGAAATCTGGGTTGGTTAACTGAAGCTACTTGGTAAAAGTAGCGTAAATTACTTTATAAAAAATGATCATTTTGAGAATGTAAATGTGATATGAAATTATAACAAAATATAATACAAAAACTCCACATGCTAGCAAAAAAGTGCCCTCTTGTTCACTAGGGGTGTAACATTATGATACACTGATCTTAAGTGACATATCAATTCAGTGATTCAACAATCTAATATTATCTATGCAAAGTGAAAACATCGATTTGTCATTTTAAATTCCCATGGTAGTCTTTGTGTGTTGAATCAAATAGAAATCAGAGACTTTTTGATATCAACAAATATCCTATCATTGTCCAAATAATCAAATATAATATGGTTTTGTGATGGTACTTGTGATTTACACCCCTATTGTTCACAGGTCATAAACCAAAAAAAAAAAAAAAATCCCCGCTGTTCGTGGAAAGTGCAGGAATGTCAGCTTTGGGTTGTATTTAATATCCATCAGTCAGACACCTGCCTTCAAGAAACCACAGTCCAGGTGGGGGGTTCAGTTAGCCAGGTCACTCTCAAACAACATGCACCAACTTCTCTTTGAAAGGGGTTTCAATTACTGTAGAGAAGCAATGATAAAATAAAAAAAAAAAGCATTCCTTTGCTTTTATGGCTCAAAAAGTATTGTAGTTTCAGATCTCAACCACACAAGAAAATGGCAAAAAAAAAGTAAACTACTGGAATCACTACACAAATATGAATGTAATTGAACTACCAGGGAGCTACTGCAGAATGTAGTTTAACTTCTAGTTTATTTCCATGTATTACACCACTTCCCAACACTGATTTTGACATGTCGCTGGAGGAACAGGTGTGGGTAATGTTAATTACAATATCATGATATAGTACACTTGTTTACTAATTTACATAGTTTGTTAAAGTTTATTAAAGGGAGAGATACCACAGTGCAGATTGTATGACACAATGTCTGACCTTTGACAAATGTACAGAGAGCACAAGTGTTGAATCCAGTTTATTGCCAAGTAGGTTTTCAGGTACGTAAATTTTGCTGTGGTGTATTGATGCATAACACAAACAAAGTGAGAGAAAATAAAATGAAAACAAGAAAAAAATATTAAAGAAATATGTACAATAGATTTGGTCCCAAAGATGTGCATTAATGTAACACATATAGATGGACAGATGTGAAGACATTCATGTAAATACTGTATAATATTTTATCTTTCATGATATGGCTTACTGGGATTATAAATGAAACTGAGACATATTTAATTCATAATTAGTTACATATCTGCAATTTTTCTGTTGTGATAAGTTAAAATGTCTGCTGTGAAAAAGGTCTAAAGTCAAAGTCTGGTAATGAGGACTATTGTATTTCAATACTGTATTATGCTATAGTGACAGAAACAGGTGTGTCTGTATTTTAGAAAATCATGTGCTGAGGAAGAAACCTGCATGCTTCCTGCATTTTCACACATCCCTCACAGAAAACTTATACAGTAACAATTAAAGCTGCCTTTCAGATAACATTTCTCAACAGTTACTGTGTGATGACTGCGATGTTGCTGTTTAATCTGCAAATTCCCATGATTCTGTTTTTCTTTTTACTTGTTGAGAGCATTCCTACTCATATCTCGCTGTGCTCTCCTCACAGTGGCTCTGCAGGCACTGAGAAGAAAGAAGTGGTACGAGAAACATCTGAAGGACATCGACTGCACTGTTCAGGCCATGAGGTCCACTCATAAACACACGTAAGGGAAAAGACATCAGCGTAAATGGTCATTTAAATTATGACATGTATGGATATCTGTAAGAAATGGAGCAGGATGAAAAGAAGAACTCGTAAAATGTTAGTTATTGTAGATAATAAGTAAGAATTTGGATACAGTTTATAATGATACTGAAGCAAAGTGAACGTATGTGATGTTATGTTTTTTACATTTGATTTGAGTTTGGATCCAGCTCATAGCAAATGTTATAATGTCCTCTTTATGTGTAAAGCCTAATAGAGTTTTAAAGAAGGGTTTAACTGAGACAGGAACTTTCTGCTGGCTGTTTCAGACATTTTGTCAACGAGGTGAATGACCTGATCAAAGACATTACAGAGGAGCAAGATCTGATTGAAGACATGTCAGACGCCTTCCACACATCTGTGATCTTAGGAGTGGAATTTGATGAGGTACAATGACAGTATTTCCTCAAGAGATTTTATTTTAGTGTAGCTTTTTTGATTTCAGGCGTGGGCTTTGTTTATTTAAACTGAATCGAATTTTTGTATTTTTTTGTATTTACACGTAATTCTGATAAATATAATTTGCCATATCACAATAAATCGCTCATGCAGTCAGCCAAAGATGTGGTGATTTGTGGTGATATAAGCCAGTTGCTTTGTGTGTGGTTTGCTCAGGATGAGCTGCTGGCAGAGCTGGAGAGTCTGGAGAAGAATCTGGATGAGAGTCTCTTTGAGAAAGACAGAATGGAGGAGAAAGACTTTTGTCCCAAAGTGTCACCCATTGCATCACCTTCTCAACCTGGTAAGAACCATTTTAGGAGCAGATGCAGAAACATAGTTAGTTAGCTTTGTTGGTAAAGCAGAAGACTTGTCACACCATAGTGCTCATTTGTGTGGTAGTGCTAACGTGGTAGTGGGCAACTTCACATGTTAGCTTCCTTAATAATAGTTGGAAAGCTGATGATAACTGCTAAAATACCATGGTATAACACATTGGTGCAGTTGGCTGCAGCAACTACTAATTGATGCAAATTGCTCAGAGTCTTTGTCTTTTCTTTCCCAAAGCCAAGACGGAGGAAGATGAGATTGAAGATGATTTAGAGTACCTGCGGCGCTGGGCGAATGGACCCTTACAGCCACACCATCAACCACAACACACGGGTATAAACGGAATAAATAAGTTGAAATGATATGTTATTGTTCATGAGTGTTCGATGTTTATGTGGGTATTTGTCTTCTCTACAGCAAAGTATCAGTGAAAAAGAGTAGCTTGCAGAGTCAGTAAAAGTATTTCATGTAATGCACAGGGTCTATATAGAGTGCTGCAGGGATGACATTTATTTGTAAGCGAACACGAAAGCCCTGGTTCCGTCGTCAAAAGGCCAATGGGATTTCACCATTCTTTCTTCTGTGGCAAACAAAGTTTATGATACCATAATCTTCACAAATGAAAACCGCTTTATGATTTTAAAGCATAAATGCAATCACCAGAAGTAAAAAGCTAACATTAGGCTATACATGAAAAACACTACGGTCACATGACTTCAGCATCGCCACCACAACAAAGGCTACAAAGCCGTATTCGGCATTTTGACGTCCTGTGTAGCAACTGTCTCTTTTACGACACCTAAAAGCTTTGAAATTTACAAGTGGGGTTTTTACTGACATATTTTATGTTGTAGAAAAAAAATGTGAAAATGTGTTGTGATCACCAAAGACCTTATTTCAGGAGTCTAACCAAAAACCCACTGACTTCAAGGTGAAGGAAGCAGGAGTGCTAAAATGCTAACTAATTTCTGGGTTTTAGGACTCATTCCTGCAGCATTCCATTATAGAAACTACAATTTTTGTTGTTGTAAGGTATTATGAGCTCTGTAACTACATGCACTATAATTAGGGCATTGTTTACAATACTAAATGACTAAATGACTTCAATCTTGAGCTGTCCCCTTCCCCTCAAACTCCCTGCATTGTTCCCGCTACTCTTGCCTGCTTTAAAAGCCTCCTCACCAGTGTCTCTTGTTATTTGGTGAATTACTAAAAAAAGTTTATATATATATATATATATATATATATATATATATATATATATGATCTTTGCTGTAGCTGAGAGGTTCTCTGAAGACATTGTGAAACACAGTGTGGCCTTTCTCTGTTGGCTGTCCAGGTCTTTCTTAGAGTTTTCTTCAGAGTTTTTGTTTCAAATTGCTGAATGTTATAAAAATAAACATTGATATAACACCTTAATAATGGCCTCCAGCAGGAGACAGTGATTTGTACTCAGGATTTCAATCAACATGAGTGTTTTAATTATTTGTTGATTATTATTATCCATTACACACAGACTACTTGAATAGTAATGAAAATAATTTGATCCCTGAACATGTACATGTAGCCTAAAGGTTTATGTTGGCTTTTGGGTTTGCAACGCCTCACAGACAGCCTGTCACTCAAGCAGTACCGCTCCTAAATATGTGTTACTTTAAATATATGTTAATGGGTATGTTAAAAAAAAAAAAATCCTCCCATGTACAGTTGTCATGAACGCTGAAATTAACTATAAAGATTAAAACAGTTTCATGTACCAGGCTGTAAACATTTTATTTCTGCTGTAAAGTTGGGCATCCATGGGGACTGACTCTGTTTTGGTCCCAAACTGCAGTTTTTGGCACTTCGGCATTGGCTTTATTTTTCAGTCCTGGAGGTTGCTGCTTTGTCCCAACTGACTCGCTCTCCCGCAGTAAAAAACAACAATATAATCAGTATAATTAATTGTAAACCCCCTGGCATGTGGCGATCCCTGAACTGCCATCTGGTAGCAATAAATACAGCAATTTGTTTTCTTCATAATAAAACAAGTTTACTTCACTTATCCCTATTTGCCCTTTAAGTCCAGTGTCTCACTTCTGCTGTGAGCAACTGTGCAGGATTAGAGTCTGTCACCCAGACAGAGCGAGTGACGGAGACAGGGAGGGAGTGGCAGAGACGGGGAGAGGACTGCTGGTTAAGCAGTAGCCTCAGACACAGCACAGGCTCCTAATGTGCTGTAGCATAGGCTGGTCAAAATGTGAGCACCATGTATGTGGGCATGTAAGGACTGTACTACAGCTGACTGAAGCCAAATGGGGTCAGGAGCAAGCCAGAAGGAATATACAGGTAGGGACGAAACACACTTAAAGTGCAGGGTAGGCTTTTCTGTATATGGACTGTAGATGGGAATATATCTGTGTCTACTGACCCACCACCCTGATAACTTATGAAGTTTGTATTACTTTTTGCTATCAGCCATAGAGACAATACTAAATTCATCCCAGTCCAGAGCTATGAGCTATCCCAGTCCAGGTTTACGAGCATTAGAATAATTTTATTATGGCTTTACGATCCTAACATCAAGGTAATTCATTTAACATCTATCATTAGTACAGATGGTAGATAAGATGTGTCCTGTGAGACAAATGTGCAGATGACCACATCTCTTTGTTATTGTGATAATAATGCTGATTAGTAACAACCATGCCGACAAAGCAGCTATGGAATTATCAGCCCACCAAGCCCTCTTTATGATGATGTTTACAGTTCGTACGATGCTTCAGCTCCATCATCCACCAAGGTACAACTGTTTCCAGCACCGTATTAATGTTTGGTGCCTTGTCCTCAAAGCAGTTGTATATATTAAGATACCTCATCATGGCTGATCATTGTTCACAATAATAAACGCCATTACGCTGATATGATGTAGACACAGCTCTAACGCTCTTAAGAAATTAGCACAATCCAATTTAAAAGGTGTTGTTGCTCTTCATACCAAACAAATACTGTGACCACATACCTACACACACACACACACACTGCTGGAAATCCTCCAGTCAGCAGGTTTACCTCATCTGACCTGCAGGCCTATGACAGTCCAGTGTTTCTCTTATATCTGTGAGGACTATATTTAGTAGACAAGAATTAAAATAGAGGCCGGAGAAGATGGGGTGTAAGTAAAGAGCACCTTTAATGAGTTTAATGGGTACATTCACCTTTACTGTAAACATGTCCCAAATCAAGGATGCTGTTTGAGTAGGTAAAAATAGTCAGTCAGTGTGAATCTTCCACCTCTCAGTTACAGAGAGCCCCCCATCGTCACAGTCCAACAATGAGTCCGAATCAGCCAACTGTACTCCTCAACCGCCTGCCATCATCATCACAGCTCCATCACGGGAAGACATCCACGCCTCGCCATCCACCATTACTATAGCTGATGCCATCAAAGAGAGGAGGCCTTCTTCTGCACCCTTTGTAGTGGGGAAGAAAGTAGAGACCAGACAGTGACTCAGCATGTCCTGCCACAGAAGGTAAAATAGGAATCAAACTTTGGTGAACTCAGAGAGGGGAGCAAAAACTCTGAAACTACAGTTTACTGCATAAATAGCAGTAGTAGTTTACTACTGTAGCCTATAAACAGTAGTGTAAATAGTATTCAAATCCTTTACCAAAGTAAAAGTTGAATTAGCAGTACATTTACACAACAAAATGCCCTTACTGCAAATAATCTCTCTTCAGAGTGTCATATTATTATGTACATATTAAATTATTCTTATTTATTCAATCAGTGTGAACAGCTTCTAATGCTGCACCTTGTTGAGGTTTTCATGACTGTATGCACTTTTTTGCAAACCTTTCCCAAGTGGCAGCTTAGTCACAGGTGTCAACCTTTAGTGACACCAACTGTTTATCTTGGCCACTTTATTTGGACAGAACATGTTATACAGAGAACAAAATGAGAGTATCTTGAGAGTATTAGGTTTGTTCGTCATCATTGTCATCATTAGCATCATAATCAACCAGTTTCACAACAACTTCTGTGCACTTTAATTTGTTGGTAAGGCAGGGGCAGTCTGGAAGGATGTAGGCCATCAGTTCCAGGAGGGCCAGTGGTGCTGGGGTCCTCCACTCAAGTCAAGAATCAGCATACCTGTAAGAACAAGTGGAAGATACTTATCGTCCAATTTAGTGAGGTGCCAAAATGTCTAGAAATGACCTATATATATTATACCATTTTATTATTAGAGCAAGATAATGAACATTTATTTATTGCATTTATGATAAGTATACCTTTGTTATCAGTTGCCAGGCTTAACCATGACTCCATCAGTCCACAGTCTTGATTTTAAGTACTCAACAAACATGCAACATTATGTTCAGCACAAAACCAATCTCTCAAAAAGTCTTGCCATCACCTTTCAGTTTTTGAACAAGGCTCATTCCATCGATGATGCATGTCAAGTGTTCTCTACTATCTTCAACTGCTGATGCTGATTTCTCAAACTCTCTCGAAAGAGCGGCCTTGTTAGTAGTCCATTATGAGCCATCTGGATTTGAGGGTGCTCAAAGCAGCGGACCAACTGGATGAGTCAGGACATCTTTAAGGATTTTAACTTTGCAAAGCAATGCCCAAGGAGATCTCTATCTGCTTTTACTACCATCACCCTGTTTTGTGCTTACTTTACACATCATTTTTTCGTGATGCTTGAGAATGTCCTCAGATACTGTTTTCTTATTTTGTCATAGAACTTGGATGTTTGTGACTCTTTCTCCAAACGTTAACTTCTAAACCTCTGATATGCTTCCTCTAGGGTCTGTTGAGCTTGCAACAGATCGCTGGCTATGTCTGATGACACAGACTGATGATGTCAGGCTGATCTGGACCTGGAGGGTTCAACCAGCTTTTCTCCATAAGCTCTGCAAAGGCATTTACATTTGCCCTATGCTTCTCTATCCTGGTCTCCTGTAGATCTTGATGTCTGAAACAATCTGAAGACCCATTGCCTGTCATGTCCCTGAGTTGCTTCAGATACTGACTTCTGTTTTCTTAAGTGAGATAACATCTGGTGAATGCTGCAGTTTTCAGACTGAAACCCTTGGTTCCTCGGGCAGTCTGGGTATCCTTGTTTACAGTCTCCTCAATTGTCTGGTCCACTGGAATCATACCAGTGGAATTGTTCCTGCCCAGCTGGACAGAAAACCACCATTTACAAAGTGTGCATGAACACCAGGATGATCAACCTCCAGGCAATACTTCCGAGCGTAGTAGTATGTCAGGTATCTGGTCTAGTTGATCTTATCATAAGCAAAACACATTGAATGATGGTACTAATCGCTGCAAGATGCATGAATAATTAAAATATGTATCCCTGTGTTTTTGTTACCTTGGAATGAACCCTTTATATCTACAGAGGGAGCAGATCCTCTTCCACAGGGCCCGTTATTTGGCACCGCTACGTTTCTACAGTAGCTCAGAACAGACAAGTATGTGTAATTTTATGTGTGAGGCAAACTTATGCATTGCAAATATTGGTACCTACAATCTTACAGTAGACTGCACACAAACCTACTGTGCAGTTACTGTAGGACAGTAATGGCAAAAACAATGAGTGTCCCCAAAAAAATTGTTGTTCATTTGAAATGGTTATCATATTTAAAGGTACTTGTATGGACCCTACAAAAAAAATGGTACTTTAGAGATTTTGCAACCTCAGATGATACCAAATTCTGGCCTGGCCCATGGAGCATCAGCCTGGAAAAACAGTTGTATAATGTCTTCTGTGGCTCTGGAGTAACAATTGTCCCATCTAACATAGGACATAGGCAGTAATTATAATGTATATTGAAGGACATTTTTGCAGAAGCGCTCTGAACTCCTTGTGTTGAAAAATTTTAAACTCAAAGCGGAAAAAATGCCCTACGTCATCTCTTTTTTCGTCATCTTTTTTTCCCATTGTCCAGTCGGATGATTTGAGAGGCGGCGGGTCTTCTGGTGGTACTCTCTGTGATCCACCCTCTTTTTTAGGGTCTCATGAACTCACACTGACTGCTGTTCTCCTGTGCCCAATAAACTATTTGCTGACAGCCTCTCACCCTCAATCAAAGCTAGAGCTAGTACCCTCTGCCTGTCCATTTTAATAACGAGATACTTAATACTGTAAAATAACTAAACTAAATAAGTAAATGGTACATTGATTACATGGGAGGGTTAGAATAAGGAGGTGAGTCCATGGTTGCCTGGCAACAATAAAAAGGTGCAGCAAGCGTTTTGTTTTTACTAGTGGCATTCAATTAAAAAAAAAAAAAAAGGGGCATGGTGTTTTGCATCCTTCAAAACGCTTTCTGTGTGAATGTCAAAAAAAAGTACTAGTACTACTACTATACTAGTATAGTATGTCATAAATATGTGCACTCTTCTTAGTGGCCTTCAACGATTTGCTGGCTCTCTAAAATGGCACTTGGTCATCATAACTTTTAGCACCCCAATCTAAGATTTTCTGTTTCAAAAATGCTCTAGAATGGTCAGTTTATAGCTGTTAAAGTCTATCCTGGGGGGATTTGGTCACAGAAGGTGACCCCAACATAAAATAGGTGATTACGGCCCTGCTGTAGGAAAAAAATAACCCTGATGATGTCATCAACGCTAAGAGATGGTAAGTTGGGGGTGGAGAAATGTGGGCTTTTAGATGGCAGGGTCTAATGAAATGATACATGTGTTGGTTACTGGAAGAATCTTGTCCTTTACCAGGGACTTCTGACTTACTGCTTTAAGTTTGACCATTCTTTAAAAATCTGTCTTTGTGGAAGTGCATTACTAACTTGCTGGCCCTTTAAGCACATTTCTACTTTTAGTGCTACTGCAACTACAGCCATTCTTAGGCCTAATATTTGCTCACTCTGTACTTCAGTTACAGCCATGTATCCCATGCTGTTTTTGAGAGGACTAGTGTGACTGCATCTGTGGTTCAATCCTTATCAAGTAGAAAGGCTAGATTTGTAATTTCTGTATTTTTATTTTATTACAGTCTTCGAAGAAAGACTCAAACTGGAAGTCTCCAACACCACCCGGCGGCAGAACCGCAGAGACAACGTGTTTCCATGCGGTATCCCCGCCTGTTCAAACTCCGGGAAAGTACCCAGTTGTCCCGTTGGTGGCCCAAACCAAAACACTATGGCGGCGTCCAACTGAGTGAGCTGCAGCCTGACGAGCTACAGACACAGCGGACGACACTCCTGTCTTCAGAGGTTAAAAACTACTCTTAAATTAAAGTATGGACGCCGTTGGAGAAGACGAACCGGACCCCATAAAGCTCAAGTCTATCAAGAACAACAAAACATTCACAGTGCCTCAAAATGACAGGGTAAGAGAATTAGCTCCGTGTAGGGGTGAAGCGACGCCAAACTCCGTTCAGGACTTTGATAGTTTAATAATCCCCTGCATGTTAGCAACAATACATAACTCACAGGTTACAAATTAACACTTGTCACAATACTAGATGGCCCAGTCTAAAATTCGGCATATATCTGATACAGGCAATATTAATTATAATGGGAACATTTCACTATGTGGATGTCTTAAACTCAATATAAACTAACGTTAACGTTAATCATAATCCACATAACGCTACAAAACTGTAGCACTAATGCTGAAAGCAAGCAAAACATTATGCACCACTTCCTGTACAAGTTGAAAATTCATCGATACGATTGAGTTTAAAAGGTATCAGCTCTAAGGAAATCTTTTATTAAGCAACGTGGTCGCCGGTGTTGAGAAAAGCAAGGTGGTTATTAAAACTGTAGAATTGTAAATGGTGTTTGGCGTCTCTCCATCAAAGGGAATACGACGGTTGTTTTAGTTATGAACTAACCTTACCTGAGCCCATGAGTGCAGTGCACACTGTGGTAAAGTAATTAGTTAGCCAGGCGCCTTTATGAGTAACTGAACTTTAAGGGTGAAATTAAGGTCTGTGTACACTTCACTACTTCAGTCATTGTCTCCAGCAGCACCAATCTCATTACTGGCTTCCATCAACACGTAAGCCTGCACGTTAAAGCACCCAAATCTCTGCGTCATGGTGTGATTCCCTGGTGAATCTCCAGGGTGCCTTTTTTAGGACTAAGTAAACTACAGTGGAATCGCAATTACAACCTTTTGACACTAGCTGTCCCAGATTGGTTATCTAATGAGCATTGGCCCTAAGTTATTTTTCCATTTAGGTAATGGTAAATTCCTCTCAGATCCAACTCTTCTTAGAGGCTCAAGGCACCTGTTTACTTTGATAATCACCAGTAAAACCTTTATTGATGTCTTGTTGTTCAGCATTGCATTTCAGCTTCACAATATGTTCATTTAAGTAGTTCTGAATACATAAAACATGTTACATGGAGCCATACAGAGAAATAGTGAAACTGTCAGTGTCTGTTCATTTATTCTTTACGTGTATCCTGTCCATAATGTTGCATTGAAAATCAACTCTCTCTGTCTGAGACAAGCATGATGATGAAGTTCACCCAAGTGTAGATAGCCTCTTTACCATTTCTTTGTCTCTTGACTTCTTTTCAGTTTGGGAGCTGCAGAAGTGTCAGAGAGTTTGAGAAACTCAACCGCATAGGAGAAGGAACATACGGCATTGTGTGTAAGTCATTAATATTGGAGACTGTGGATTTGTTTGACTAGGAAATTTAAAAATAGCAGGTCATTTAAACTGCTCAGTCAATAAACTGTTTTCTGTTCTTAATATAGACCGAGCGCGAGACACAAAGTCAGATGAAATTGTAGCATTGAAGAAAGTCCGGATGGACAAAGAGAAAGATGGTAAGATCTCTTCTTTAATGCTGATTCATGTGTATGAGTATTTTGAATCCAGTAGTTTTGTATGGACAAATTCTCCACTGTTTGGCATTTCGCCTTGCTATGTTTGTGTTTTTTTCGGCACTGTGTTTCTTGGATGCTTTTTGCTTACGATCAGGCACCAGGTTGCCACCTTTTTATGAAGCACCAACCTCACCTGAGCACTATGTGGATACACACTCATAAATGTCCTGAACACATAGATAAGAGGAAAATACAGACACATGGCAGGCTATTTGCAGATAGATACCCTGACATATACTTCTGTTGGGTTATAAGTGATGACAGAAAGGGATTACTTCTATACATTTTTTAGGAAAATCCTGCATAGTATACCTTTAACACTTTGTTATGTCTTGTATACATGTGGAAATTTTGGCTTGATGGTGATGCGTAAAGGAGTTGAGTAGTTATTGAGAGATATCTCTCTTGATCTTGAACACATTGTTGGACATACCAACATACCAGCTAACCAATATTGTCATCCTTCAGTCCCACCCTGGGCTCTCCAAAGTTTATGTTACAGTCAAGGTCAATGTGACCTCACATTTGTCTTGTTTGCAGGAACACAATATCCCAGCAATGCTTCAAGGAAATTTCTTAAAATTTGGCACAAATGTCCAGTTGGGCTCGATGATGAACTGATTAGATTTTGCTGGTCAAAGGTCAAGGTTACCATGACCTCACAAAAGACATTTTTGGCCATGATTATGGCTAATTATGACAAAATTTACTAAAAACGTCCAATAAGATAAAATGATGAAGTGATGGCATTATATATCCAATAAGGTCAAAGGTCAACTTGTGACATCATGATGTTCTGCAAAAGCACTTCTGGCCATTACTCAACATCATAACTCAGGAACAGAGGGGGAGACATTTGTCATATACTGAATTTGTGACAGTAATCTTGCGTGTCCACCTTGAAACCCTGCTTGCTGTACAGATCTTCTGAGCTGCCGAGGAGAAAATGTGTGTAGCTACATCTATATTTGAAACATTATCTACTTTTATGGCTACATGTGAGTTTGGACAGACATGAATGTAACCTGTAATGTGACTGTCTAGCAGAGGCATTCAGTCGTGAGGTGGAAATTCTAGTTCTTGTTAAAATGGCCAGTAAAAGTTCTTGAACCTGCTGCTCTTTCTCAGGGATCCCCATCAGTAGCCTCAGAGAGATCACTCTGCTGCTGAGGCTGAGACATCCCAACATAGTGGAACTGAAAGAAGTGGTTGTTGGCAGCCAGCTAGAGAGGTAGTACACACACACACACACACACACACACACACACACACATATTAGGGGATTCACAAGCAATAAAAGAGAATATTCTACAGCGACAGTTAAAATTGCACATGTCTCTGTGTGCAGTGTAACTGTTCATAATCTGTCATGTTAGCCCAGCTGGTTTTGTAACCGTAGTCACCATAACCTGTTTTACTTTTGTATGTTAACTTAGCACTTAATCATCTTATATTGTGTAATTCTGTGTGTGTCTTGTTCAGCCTGTTTCTGGTGATGAGTTACTGTGAACAGGATCTGGCCAGTCTGCTGGAAAACATGCAGACACCGTTTTCTGAGGCTCAGGTAGGACACTGATTTGTTCTTGGGTTGAATGTTTAGCAAAATTTGGTGGACTTCATTTGTCTTCAAATGAATAAAATGTGTTGAAAGCTTTTTTATGAGGGTCCGTTGTAATCCCCTTAAGGCCCCCTGATTGTAAACATCCTTTTGACAGTACTTAATTAGTTTGGTTTGCATGACTCTTTGATTGCTGGGTCAGGTTGTGTTGTCTGCATCATAACATTTTCTGCTGTCCTCTTTCAGGTAAAGTGTATTGTCCTTCAGCTGCTCAGAGGCTTGGAGTATCTCCACCACAACTTCATTATACACAGGTCAGTCTCAGACATTTATTGGAAACCAAACACTTAAATCTGCAGTTTTCTCTGTACTCAGTATACTCAGGAAAAACAAGTTTTAAAAAGCTGTGACAACCACTTTCTATTTACCTTTTACTTATAGAGTTCCATACCAGTATCTGAAGTAAGAACAGGGGCCTTGCAGTAACATAACACATCTAAATGAATTTGTGTAAAAAATAGCATTCTAAATCCCCTCAGATTTCATCCTAATATAGTTCAGATTTAATGAAAATGTACTGTCAGCAATGTTTAATCAGTTTATCTGTGGCCCCACAGATAAAATACGTAAAGTACTGATGGCATATTTCAGGTGGGGATCAGTAATCAAAGAGCTGCTGTTTTCAATGACATCCACTTAATGCCTTAACACAGGCAGCAATACAGCACGAGTGCAGCCACAATAACTTCACCCTTTTTCTTGCCTCAAAAACTTGAAGACGGCGCTTCCTGTTGTGGCCTCTTCTCTGGTGGCTATTGGAAGTTGTTCAGGGAAAGGCAGTAAATTTGTTATTGATGTAGAAAGCAAACAAAGTCACATACTTTATTACGTTATGACCCAACATAAGGAAACTGGCCGGCCATATCTCTAGAGTTGTTTATCTTGTTTATGTTCCACATGCTTTTGTCTGTTCAGTCCTCTTTTTCTTATTCTGCTTTGCGTCATTAAGCCAGGCAGTTGGATTAGTTAAGTTACGTCAAGCTACGGTCACACTTAATGCTAAGATGCAAAGGTAATCAATGGAGCTAAGGAGAGGTTTGTTGAGTTCAGAAAGAGATGTATAGAGATATATGAAGGTCTGATACTCTGGAAAAAGGCTAATGGAAATTGAACAGCAGGTTAGCAGTTGATGGTGCAGGAATCTGTGAGTTTAGTTAAGGAAAGCTGATCTCTGTTTCCTTTTGCAATTAGAAAAAATGTACTTAAGATTATAAACGAAGGTATGCCTCAATTGTAGAATATTTGCAAATAAGAAAAAAGAGTGAAAATCCAATTAAGAAAATCTCCAGCATCTGTGTGTTCATGTTACTTAAGGCAACATTCAATCGTTAACAGATTAAATTCAGTCACATTTTACTGCTAAGACCTTCAGTAGGAGAGTTTCCTAGAAACAGCAGCCGTGTTTTACCACAGCTAGACAGCGCGAGAGTGCTTTAAATGTCAGGGCAATGATGTGAAGCCGATTACAAACGCTCCTCCGTCCAACTTGACCGAGTTCTAACAAATGTGCCAAGACGAAAGACTGTTACTGACAGCTGTAACTGAAAAGGTTCAAAGCAATTTTATATTTGCCTCTACAAACACATGACATGTGGAGGGGGTTGAAAGTATCACATCGTCTCGGAGCAGCCTCATTATCCTCTTGAATCTTGTTATCAGGGACCTGAAGGTGTCTAATCTGCTGATGACAGACAAAGGCTGCGTTAAGATTGGTGAGTCATCACTATTATTATAACCCCCTCTATAGCTCTCACTATAATCATATTACTCCTGTACTGACATACATACCAAAGTCTGCCAGCACTGACCTTTGACCTCTCTCCCCCTCTGACAACAACTGCCTCAGATGTGTTATGCTCTTCTAATTTGATATGGTTTACTTATATCTGCTTTTCTTCTGTATGTAAAATAGGTTTATTTTTTATGCAAATTCAAGTTTATTATTTTATTTTCCTAAACTTACAACAGCATACATCACCCGCTCTCTCAAACCTGTGTTTCTGATATGGAAAAATAAAAACAAAACCTTTAATTAAAAATAAATAAATAAATAACTACAACCAACAATACCAATCAGTCAGCTGAACAAAGTCCAGCTGCTGATCAAGAGAAGACCAGGAAATGTGGTTGAAGTGGAGCTTAGTTTAAAATTGTTCTGTTGACCCACTATGTATAAGTTCAAAAATGAACACTGACACTTTTTGATTAGTTGATTGATAGAAAATGAATCTAAAGCAATTATCATAATTGTCATATATTAAGCAAAACATGCCAAATATTCTGTGCTTCCAGCATTTTTAAAATGTTGGATTTTTTTTTTCTCTTTGTCAGTGTAAATTTCTTATCTTTGATTGTGAGTCAGAACAAGCTATTTTAATATGTCACCTTGGCTCTTCGGAAATTTTTATCGTAATTTTTAATCAAATTAATTATTCATTTATTGAATTACCAGCAGATTACTTGATAATGAAAATAAAAGTTAGTTGTAACCTAACGACATGTATATAAATTAATAGTAGTGGTTGTATTTTTTATGGATCTCCTTTTTTTTGTTTCTGCTCTATGCAGCTGATTTCGGGCTGGCCAGAATGTACGGCATCCCACAGCAGCCCATGACGCCTCGAGTGGTCACACTGTGGTGAGTGTCTGCTGGGCCTCTTAGTCATGTTTACCGTGATTACTGCTTTAGCCTTATTCTAATAATGTGTGGATGGGTGTGGCATGCACTGCAGATAACCCTTGTGTTGCTTACGTTGCACTTGTGCAGCCTTAGTGGAAACTCCTACTTTTAATCTCTCTCAGCAATCCTTTATTAGCTCTGTTACCTCAGTTTGGCCTGCTCTCTGTCACGATATGCGTTCCCTCCCCCTCCTTCATCTGTTTGCAGGTACAGAGCTCCAGAGCTCCTCCTAGGGACCAAGACCCAGACTACAGCCCTGGACATGTGGTGAGGCTTCAACCTCTGTGATACAGAAATACACAAACGTCCACTTCATGCTCTTATCACATCTTAGAACATAAGGGCCTCCCACCCAGGGAGGAGAATCTTTATTTAAAGGAGCACTTCACCTCCCAAATGACCATTTGTAAATCAGTTACTCACCCCGTGTTACACTGAATTCTTGAAGAAAACTTTTCCTCACATGCCTCCACGGTGAATGAAGAGTCCAGAAACAGAGAAAAATTCTTATGAATTGAAGTCATTGGGGATCACTTGTAACAAGAGCAAAACTCTATCAAAACATCCATTCACAAACTGTGACACAACTCAGCAGTATAACTGAAGTCTCATTTATCCAGTTGTATGCTCAGTACTTTGCAAACACATGCACTGAAACCTGACAACACTTCACACAAACAGTCTTAAGCACAGACGAGTGGCATGGTTTCTCTATCACAGTCAGAGATATTGCAGACTTTCTCTCGCACCACATTAAGAGCCAATAAAAAAAAAAGAAAGAAAAAGGATTTGTTGATAATCCCGAACTTTCCATGACGTGTTCTTTGCAGGGCTGTTGGCTGCATCCTGGCTGAGCTGCTGGCTCACAAACCTCTGCTGCCAGGAACCTCGGAGATCCAGCAGGTCGACCTGATAGTTCAGCTGCTGGGAACACCCAACGAAAACATTTGGCCGGTGAGACCTCAGCTCTCTATATCTCTTGATCTTAAGCATAAACTAAACTCTATGATGTCCGGTGATGTTAAGGCAATATGCCAAACTGAAGTGTGTGTGTGTGTGTGTGTGTGTGTGTGTGTGTGTGTGTGTGTGTGTGTGTCTCAGGGTTTTTCTCAGCTGCCCCTCATTGGTCAGTACAGTCTGAGGAAGCAGCCGTACAACAACCTGAAGAATAAATTCACCTGGCTGTCTGATGCTGGACACCGACTGCTCAACCTGCTCTTTATGTACAACCCACAGCGCAGGTACAGCCACATACACACCGAAACACACACATACTGCCTCTGTCTTTTTTCTCATTAAAAAACACACATGTACGTGTACGGCTGACAGTCCTTTTTCACAGAAAACATTTAACAAGTCACAGTAATGCCAGCCTTACATCAAATAACACTGTTGCCCTGATATGTCAACAGTATATCTGTCGTAGGTAACAACAGCTAATTTGGGGCACTGTAATCTTTATTCTCAAACATTTTCTGTGTTAAACCGTAATTAATCTTGATCCATGTCTTAAACTATGCTGTGTTGGATCCTTAAAGGATTTAGGCCTGGAAAGTAATTGAAAAGTCCTTGAATTTGATGTTTAAGAAGGTGTGGGAACTTGAGAAAATAATAATTTCAGGAAAACTAAAATAACTTGATAAGAGCGTAACTATTAACACTGACTGTGACAAAAATGCAGTAAAAAGTACAATGTTTTCCTGTGAAAGGAAGTGAAGTGTAAAGTAGCATACAGAGGAAATACTCAAAGTACAAGAGCTTCAAAACTGTACTTAAGATGAGTACTTTGGTAAATATACTTAGTTACTTTCCACCACTGCCCATAATCAATTAAATTATGTTATGTGACACTGATTATAAAAATATTCTTCTGTCTTTAGCAAGTGGGGCCAAGAGGTTAAAGTTTGGTCTTCATATTGAAAAGTTGGCTCTTTACCACCCGCTCAGTAATATGATTTGCTGTTTATAATTCAGGAGAAAACATTTTCACAAAGCCTGCAAATGCCATGATAGCTCTGTGATGAAGTCTGTACCTTGGACTGTCACACCTTGATGCTAGAAATGCTGTTTTTAAAATAAGCATAGTGGATCTGCAGTCCTTTTATTCTTGTAGCCTCGTCCAGTGGTGTTGCCATAGTTACTGCAAGGTTGGGATCAAAATCGTGTCCACCTCATCCCTGTGAATGATAATAGTTTACACTAAGTTACCTACCATATTCTCAGGATGACAGTATTTGATGTGTCCTTTGAAACTTTATACACACAGACACATAAATTCCACAGATTAATTTGCTGTGATTATGTTTTGTATTATCATTTATTAATTATAATAAATCAGGAATGATCAATCAATAATTATTTTGTAGTTTAAGAAAGAGAAGTTCAATTTCTCAGGTTCACTTCGGCTCATCTGCATGCACATGTCTATTATGGTAGAGGTGGTTTTAAGTCCAGTCCAACCCAACTTTATTTGTAAAGCACTTTAAAACAACCACAGAGTACCAAAGTGCTGTACAGAGGAATAAATAAAAGACAAATGTGTTTTGCTAGGTGTTAATGTGTCTGTCTGTGCAGTCACAAAACTTTACAGGTGTGTAGTTGTGATCAAAGTGAATGCTGAATTTAAAGATGGATCTCGTCTAAGCAAGGGGGGCTGAAGTAGGTGGGTGGGAAGTAGGGAAGAGGTCATTGCCCCTCTAGTTTACACCCCTGTCCCATAATGCGTTTTAATTTGTGGTCTCTAGTTTGACTCTGTGTCAGATATCATGTCAACATATGACTTATTTGCTGTACTATTAAGGGCCAGGGGCCTCTTTACAGAAGAATATCGTAACTGCTTGTCTTTTTGTGACTTGAGTTTCAAAGATAAGAAAAATCCTATCTTCCTATTACAGAACCAATTCCCAAACTCATGGCTGCGTCCATCCTTCCATCTCAGACCTCCCATTTTATCTTAACTTAAGAAATCCTAACAATAATAATATATAAAATTCAATTCTTCAATCAACACTCAACCTGTCATGGCTGTATCTATGTTGAGAGGGTAAACAGACTGCCTGCATCATCATAGGCTGCAGTTTGAGTAGCTCTTCAATTATTATATTTTGGTGGGACTGAAAAAAAGAGACAGTGAGACAGACAGGTAGACTTGTACTTTGCTTGGGGATCAATAAGTCATAACCAAAAAAATACCAGTGCACACACTAGCCCTTTTTAAACAGGAATTGTGCAAATTTGCAGGAAAGCCCAATCAGTCTTTTTTCAGCATTGGCAGTATAAAAACAAAATCGGGGAGTGCGGGATTTTGTTTATACAGAATGTGCCTTTTTTGGGGCAATGGGGGACGTGAGCAAGTAACAAAATGTGTAGCTCAGCCTGTGACGTAAACAGTGACGTGGGAGGGAAGCCGCAGCTAGTCAGTCCTTCGGCGATTCTCTCGTAAGTCGGCCTGTTCTTCACCGTCCCCGTCATCTGACGGTTAATGGCCTCTTCGTTTGCGAGGGAAAGGAGGGTGCACAAGTCCTTGTCTCCCCAGTTGCTCATCTTTACAGTGTCTGTCAGGTTTGCGTTTCCCTCTTGCTACTAGCTGCTCGCTAATTCCTGCTATCAACTGTTTATCCACCGCCAGTGGCTCGCACGTGCGGCGTCATCAGCAGCTCCTCCCACAAATCTTCAACAGCCCCTCCCGTGGCGGAAGGCCGCCTCAGTCTTTTTAAACTAAAAGGGTTCCGCCAATATGACTACCGTACGAGGCGGAAAGTTGGGCACCTCAGATCAACTCGCTAATCTGGCTCTGTGTGTCTAAACGCTTGCAGCTTGCCGGCAAAACGGCCCAACATTCGGGGAAATCTGGCAGTGTGAAAGGGGCTATTATCTTTCAGTGTTCCTGGTCATCTTCATTGTCATTGCCATACAGACCTAAACAAAGTGCTTTCATTCATCTCATTTTAGTGAACACGATATCTCAAGAACACCTTGAGGGAATTTCTTCAAATTTAGCGCAAACATCTACTTTGAGTCAAAGATGAATCGATTAGAATTTGGTGTTCAAAGGTCAAGGTCACTGTGACTTTTCATCAGTCTCATTCTCGAGAATGTGATACTCAAGAAGGCCTTGAGGGAATTTTCACAAATTTGGCACAAACATCCACTTGGACTCACGGATGAACTGACTAGAATTTGGAGGTCAAAGGTCAAGGTCACTGTGACCACACAAAAAAAAGTTTTTTTGCCATAAGTTAGAAATTCTTACACTAATTATAACAAAATTTCACACAAATGTATAAGAGGATAAAATGATGAAGTGATGACATTTTATATCCAAATGGTCAAAGGTCAGCTTCACTGTGACATCATAATGTTCTGCATGAACGCTTTTCTATTTTGATGTCATACCTCAGGAATAGAAGGGGAGACATTTGGTCAGATACTGAATTGGTGACACTAATCTTGGGAGTCCATCTTGAAACTGTGCCAATGAAAAAGATTTTCTGTGCTGCCGGGGGGACGATGTGTCTGCCGCATCCATGTTTTTACACACATGGGTGTAAGTTACTGCAACTTGACAGTATTGCAGAGGTATACAACCACAAGGTGGTAATTCTAGTCATAATGCCAGAGATCCTAAATTTCATCCTAAAGTGAGGTAAGATAGGATTTCAGACTTAGGAAGTTTCTGTAACGAGGCCCCAGTGTGTTATTTCCCTGGACTCCATGTCTGTATGATTAAACAGTATTGTTATATTTCATAGGAATTCAAAGCACAAAGACTAAGCTGATTTAAATGCAATGTTATTTTCCACTACTGTTGACCGACAGGCTCGTAACAATCAAGAGCCATCGCTGACTGCTTATTCTCTGTTTTTCCTGATCCAGAGCTACTGCCAAAGATTGTTTGGAGAGCTCCTACTTCAAAGAGAAACCTCTACGTGAGTGAGAAGGTTTTGGATGTGTCTCAGCTGTAACCCCTGCCCTCTGATGGGCTGTAAGTCATTAATCTTGTCTCTCTGCTTCTCTGTGCAGCCTGTGAACCAGAGTTGATGCCAACCTTCCCCCACCATCGCAACAAGCGGGCTGCTCCTGCAGCAGAGAGCCACTCGAAACGGAGCAAAGTGTGATGAAGACTCTAACGATGAGACATTGGACTCAAAGACAAACCTGTGGTGGTGACATTCTTACAAATGTGCACTCAAAGGATGGACGTTGGTGTCTGGCCACGCTAGATCTGCTCGTAAAGACTTACTCTGGAACAAATGCAAAACAGAACAGTCCGTATCAGTTTCAGCACAGCCACAGCAAACAGACTCGGATTAACACATTGCTGGACTGCTTTCACAGAGCTCTGTGTTCGGTATAATGCAGCAGAAGTCGTGAAAATTTCGAAAGGCTGCAAGAGCAAATTTTATGCTGTAGATCTGGTTGTTTGCAGCACTGTTCATGGGCTCAGTAGAAATCTCCTCTGTTAGGTTTCTGAAGTATTTCTTAATATTCACATTGCTGCCAAGGTCTGCGCGCTAAATGAAGCGATAGTAATGAGGACAATGTTGCCTTGACAGATATGCTGAGGTATTTCGTCCTTTGTGTGGAGCATTTGTCACATTTTTAGATGTGCTATTGTAACCGTCTCTGCTGTTCTGATAAAACTATGAAAGGGCACGGCAACAAGGAACTGAACCAACTTGCATAAGCTCAGTCTGCCCACAGAAACACTGGGTCTGTGTGACAGCCTCTCGTAGGGATTTGAGCAGAAGAATCAAAGGAAACAAGAGTTTGTGGCAAAATCATAAAAAGCTCTCAGGTTTGGTCCTCCCAGCATCAGTATAATGTCAATGACCAGCTGTGTGTCCTGTCGAAGTGTCCTTGAGCAGAAATACTGAACTCCTCAATGTACTTGCTTATTGTTATTGTTAAAGGAATAGTTTGACTTTTTGGGAAATATGCTTATTCCTTCTTCCAGAGTTAGATAAGAAGATTGATACCACTCTGAGATGTCTGCAGGCTAAATACGTAGCTAGTTCTTATGTTGAGCTAACAGGCTGCTGGCTGTAGCTTCATATTTACTGCAGAGCCCTAAGATTTGTATCAATCTTCTCAGAGTATTCCTTTAAGAGCCTCAGCTTCAATGCCTAAATGTACTGTAAATAAAGAGTGGCCTCATTAGAAGAAATCACTGAGAAGTGGTGTTGACTCCCAGCTGTCAATAAATAGGTAAAGATGATGGGAGAACTGTCTCAGACAGATATTTACTTAACTGGAATAGATACTGAAAATGTAACTGTGGAGCGGTGATACCCAGCTTACTTTGCCAGGGGGTCCTTAATGCAAGATGACAGGAGGCCAGGGGCCAGTTGCAGCAGCCCTGTACAAGTCAGGTGTATGCATGGGCGTTTCCAGGATCTGAGAAGTTAGCCCAGTTCGCCATTCTGTATAAAAGGAACAGTCACGGAATGCGGGGACAGAGTTGTCTCACCATAAAGTCACCATGGGAGGTAGTAACAGCCTCAAAAAGGGACAGCCAGCAGGATGGGATCATGGGTGGCACGGGTATGATGTTTTGGCAACGTATTATGTGTGCAACCCATTGAAGGACATTTAAAAAGTAGCTGATAGCAGTTAGCAGCGAATTTAAAAAAAAAAGACGAATAGTGGCCAGAAATGTCCAAAAATTGAGAAACAATGTGGTCTGGGAGCCCTCTGAGCAGAGGACAAGATCAGCCAATATTTAACACAGAGAGTAAATGACTGTTATTGCCATTGTTATTGTTTATAAAGTGCTGCTGACGCATATGTGTTACGTTACACTAGAGGCTGGCGCTGTTGTGCTACAAGACACACCTCTTTTGCTTCCATGATGCGGGCGTGCTGTCTAAAATCACACACTGGGGTGACATAATGTTACTGTTGTTTGGTTTTGTGTAAAAATGCAAAGCTGGCATGAAGGAGAGACTTCACAGCGGCCTAATAATGCAAATTCTGTGTGAGAAGGGCAAATGCTACATCTCATGCTGTCACAAGTGCGAGCCTCTCATCCGTTGGTAGATGCAGGCTTCCTCCTCAGTGATACAGATGGTGTGTGCAGATAAGTAGAAAGAAAATACTAGTTTTCACATGAAACTGTTCACAACAAGGTCTGTGGAATATCTTAAATACTGAGTCATGATTTCTGTAAAGAGACATTGCTGTTGAGTTTATTAAATGTATTTTTGTGGAGCTTTGAGCACCACATGCTGAGTGTCATTTAGTTCCATTAGATAGGAGAAAAGGCAGACATCTCTACAGCCGATATCTCTAACACTTGGCAACCCTCGCCAAAACAATCCAGACTGATAAACAGCTAGGTAAGAGGAAACATGTATTTAGGTTTTTTTCAGGTGAACTGTCCCTTCATACCATCAGCTATTAAACACAATAAAACTGTCAAACCGGCAACCATTCCTTTGTTCATTTGAAATGTCAGTTTTTATTAATGCAGGTTAAATTAGTAGTAATGGTTACATGGCCAGCGGCAGGTTGGGTCCCCTTACAGGGACGTTAATAACTGACCTCCCACTGAACCAGTATGTACCTCCACAAACACACAGCAATACTAGCACTGAGCTATCACAAGAAGTCCCATCACTGAGTTAGCAGACAAGCCTGTGGTTCTGGTGCGATAGTGAGAGGTCAGAGAGTTGGTACAGAACAAACATCCAATAGCAGATTTAAAAGATTATTTAAAACTGACTAACTGTGTGGTCCTGCTTCTCGATAGCCAGCAGGGCTCGCTTTCCTTATTGTCTGTTAGCTGACAACAGGACACTATACTATTTAAGCAGGAGAAGGAAAGCCAGCCCTGAACAGACAGTAATGAAACAATATGGTGGTGATTGCCTCAGATTTGAACTCTGTGTGTACATTTGCCTCCCAAAAGAAAAAAAACAAAACAAGATTTTCACTGGAGCTCCTTCATGAAACATCAACAAAATAAATACTTCAAGTGTAAACGTTCTGTACGTCTATTATAGTCAGTCAAGTTACGTGTCAGATGTGATCGAACAGGTTGTGTAAATAGTGTTCTGTAACACTGCAGGACAATTTATGACAGGGCAAACAAGACAAAATCAAAATGTGCAGATTTAAAGAGATGTGCTTGACTGATTCTCTTACATGGGAGGAAAAAGAAAGAAACAAACTGCAACACAAACTTCAATAAAAGAAAATCCAGGACAGACCTCACATTCAGACAAGTATTCTGGGAAATGCAGTGCAGAAACTAATTTGAGTTGATTTAAACAGAGCAACTGGAGTTGAGGTTTAAAGTTCATCCTTGAATTTGGAAGTAGCATTTCAGAAAACAGTCTGAGCTTTCGATCGTGTCACGTGATCTTCATCAGCAGATAGTTTGCCCAGAATCTCCTCTGAGCATTTCCTGGACCTCTCATCAATGCTGGCTTAAAAGCTGTGGTGATGAAGATCATGTGAGATAATCAAAAGCCCCACAACAGCTTCTAAATGTTGTTTCCAGGGTCAAGTATGAAATTTCAACCTCAAATTTTAAGCCAACATGAATGAGAAGTTGTTAAATTTAACAATACTACAAGTGAACATCCGTTGAGGAAGCTCACCTGACAGTCTGAAAGCTCCAGAATAGCTAGTAAATGAACCTTGTGGTGAGATTACCACAGAATTAAAAAAAAACTTTTAAAAGATTTTGGACTGAGTGAATGAGGTGTTGGGACTCTCAATCAAGCACATCTCTTGTAATGTAAATATGGAACATGAAAGCCTCACTCAGACTTCTGCTGGCACAGAGGCACAGGCCTGATGCAGACACACACAGAGCTGTAGAGGGACACTGAGGCAGTGATGATCAATTAACTCTTCATCAAAAAAACAAAAAACAACAGGGCTCCCAACATATAGACAAATACATTAAGACACACAAGTTTCATAAAAACACTTAGATGCATTCACACACTCGCATGCCTGGCAGGAGTACTATCTTTTTCTTTTGTTTCTCCTTTAAGCGTCACTGTCCTTCATTGCGATCCAAAGCAAAGTGCACAATGGCAACAAAATGTACAGTCCTTCAGTCAGAGAGAATCGGCTCAGAGAGGGACAAACTCAATGCATTTGGCTTCAAATGCAGCTTTCCTCGCATAAATGCAGGTTAGATGAAGAGTTCTTGTGGTGAATACACTGTAGCGGTTGCTTTGTAACTGAACATCTGAAATGAGGGTAAGACATGGGTTCTATTGTCCAACTACCAAATCACACCAAGATTTTCTACTATAGCATTTAGTCAACTTCCTCCAAGGATTCAAAAAGTCTGGCCTGGATGATTAGAGGTAAGAAATACAAGATTTCCTGCCCCTTTCATTTTTTTGTTCCAACAGACCAGTCTCTTCTTTCAAATCCATGAGAGGCAGTGAACCAAGCGCTCAGCTGAGAGATGAAAGCCTACAGGATGGTACAGCAGTTGGGGCATGGGGGGGTGATGAGTGTTGGTGGGAACAGTTTGACCCTTCTCGTGGACCGGGGAGAGGTGGGGCAGGGCTCTGTCTCTCAGCCCTCCATCCCAAAGTCCTCTGTGAACTTCTTAACCTTCAGGAGATCTTCAGTGTTGACTGTGGGACGGGTGGTGGACAGAGAGCGCAGCATGTCCGACTGCAACAGGACAGGAGATACATGTCACTTTTGGTTGACATTGTTTTTATACTCAATTCTCCAGACACTAGACTCATAGACAGGTTACTGCGTTTCTAATAACAAGCTGCTTAATAATGTAACTGAAAATAAAGTGGCATATTAAAGGGTAAATTCATTCATAATTTCAACCTGGACCCTTTTGTCCAATGTCTTTGTGTCTAAGTGACTAATGGGAACAACAATATTTTTAATTGGTCCAGTACTAAGCGAGATCGCTGTGGCCAGCAGCTGCAAAAATGGGCTGCAATATAATCCTAGTTTTTGCCACTGACAGACTTTGACTGGTTTTGTAAGTGTCTGACAACATCATGGAAAGGACACCAACAGAGGTTGTTAAAGATCATCAAACCCACCAGACTCCATTTACATAAACAGTAATTTTACCCTCGTAAAACGCACTTCATTCAAAGTTGACAGAAGCAAAATAAAATTCACAAACGCCCTCTCGGTCAAACTTTCCACTGTTCCAACAATCACCCACTCTGGTTTGTTTCAAATAACCCCTTAATTCACCCACTTAGCTGTAAAAATATGCTGTTTCTATACACGCTAAAATTACTGTTTATTTAAATGAAGTCTGGTGGGTTTGGCAGTGGTGATTTTAGGGATGTTTCTGGTTAAACAAAAAGGATCTTACTCTTTCACAAGAGGTCCACCTTTGTTAGGATCCTTTATATAGGTTGTCAGATACTTAAAATAATAATCTGAGCCTGTTGGTGGGTAAAACAAGCACTCTTTGTGGACGTAAATGGATGGTGCACAAATGCCTGCGAGTTTAAATGGCAGATGGTTGAGCTGCTGCCGACTGCAGCGATCTCACTCAATGCTGGACCAATTTCAACTGTTGTTCCCATTTGTCACATGGACACACAAACATGAAAAAATAGGATCCAGGGTGAAAATTATCGAAGCTACCCTTTAACTGTGACTAATACATTTTATTCCACACAGGACTGGTTGATTATAGCTGCAGCCTTTCCACTCTTATTCCATCACTGCAGCTCCAGTGAAAAAGATGTGACTTTCTGAAAATGCTGTAGCATTTCTTTAGACTTCAAATATTTACAAATCAATTTCTATCACATAAATAAAATATAGACATGCCATTTCTGTCAAACAGACCTTTTGAAGCATTAATTTGTTTCCTTAAAACAATTCAGTTCCAAAAGATTAATCATCTGTAATTTACTGTAACTTCAGCAGCAGAAACAACGTTGCTTTCAGCAGTTACACAGTGCTGTGTATCATTTGGATTTATTCCTTACAATCCATCTACAGTCATAAGAACACAAATGAAATCCCTTTGTTTCCCATACTTAATCTAGCCTACTTAAAGCACAGCACACAGATACAATGTGTGCTTCTGTTGCTCCTTATTCTCTTCTTGTTGTGTGTTTACTCACAGTTTTAATTAGTGTGGGTGTATATGTGACAATTGTTTTGTGAGAATGAATTAACTTGCACATATACATTATGTTATTTTTTCTGAGGTAAGGTAGGAATATTGATGGGGTGTCCATTCAAAAATGTTGAAGCGCCTGTTCAGTTTTAGATCTTGTGTAGTTGTTACTATGGAGATCTGAAACGACGAGCTCCAGCACTGATCATTTCTGTGTTGTCATTAATATATGTGTATCTCACCATGCAGACTATGGGCTCCAGTAGCTTATCACTAGGCACATCCATCCAGGTCATCTCTATGGCTGCAGGGTCGCCAGGGGAACAAGGAGTCAAGAGGTCGTCCACCATCACCTGGTTGTTGCTTCGGGATGGGCCGCGAACCTGCAGGAGTGAGGATAAGAAAAAACGTTCAATAGTAATGAAAGAATTATTAACCATAACAAATATCTGACTGAGCTTTGAAGATTTAACATGTTTCTATGGATTTCTATTCATGTCACCTTTTTGAAGTGGGTGGCAGACTGGACCTTCCTAACAGGCTGCATGAGAGCGTCCCGGACAATAATGCTGATGTCAGCGCCAGAGTAACCGTCTGTTTTGTGGGCGAGCTGCCGCAGGTCGGCCTCGCTCAGGCTGTGCGGTGTGTTGCCCAGATGAAGACGAAACATCTGGGCCCGAGCTGGCTCCTCCGGCAGAGGGATGTAGATACGCTTTTCAAATCTGACACACAAAAGAGGACAAGAGCCATTCAATCGCACAATCACCAGCTGTTCAAGTCATAGAGGACAGAAATGCTCGCAGGTATCGCTCACATCTAAGACTCTAAAGAGCTTCTGAAAGCTGCCTGGAGCTGAAACTGACACTATAAAAGAGGACAGAATATAAAAACACAGGACAGTATTTTACAATTGTGTTAAGTGAAGCAGCAACATTGATAAAAATAATACAACTGTCATATTTTGGATTACCCCTGATGTGCATAAAGCCATAGTGTCAGGGGCTTATCTCGCTTTCTGAATGGGTTTAGTGAATCTACAGATTTATTCACATTTGGCTTATTTCATGCACCTTGCATTTCATCTGACGCAATCAACTGACAATGCCACCATCTACTTACTTTTACTATTACAGGGTGTCTACAGGTTTCAGACAATTAAATTTAATGCCTTTCAAGACCTTTTCTGTATTATTTTAACCAAAGCTAAGACTGACTTTTAAAGAAATCATCTTTCTTATTCAAGCACTGCAGATATGTATGTTAAAACGTGTTGGTTTATCCATGCCAGTCTTTATCTTTATGAGACTATTGCCTGATCCTAGAAGAGCACCTGCTTTTATAACTAACTAAACAGCTCAACCCAGTGCAGCACTCCCTATTTCTTTCCTCAGTATCATTACATTTAGGCATTTTAAGACTTTTAAAGGACCTACAGGCACCCTGCTGTTATTTACCAAGATGATTAACAAATATAAAACTGAACTATGAACACCAAAGTATACATAAATTGTGTTTGGATAATTGGGCAGACAATAGGCCTATATACTGTATATATACTTAGTTCCATCAGTTTCTTATTGCTCTGTATAATTTAAAGGGAGCTGATAAAAATAATGAATGTTAAAAGGGTAGGTGTAATAAACTAAGGCTTCAGCCTACACCTTTTCGGTCCTGTTTTGTTTTGTTTTATAATGCTAAAAAAGGCATTAACTTCATGTTTATTCATTGTCTATCTATCAGTACATTTGTGTTTTATAAGTTGGAAAGTGACCGAAATAAATGAACTAAATAAAATAAATACAATTAACATACTTCAATAATTTTTAAGTCTCTAAATATAAATGATTTATATGCCGTTTGAATAAATTACTCTTAGACTTGTCATTGACTCTGGCGGGACATATGACACAACTGTCTGGTCCTCTGACACTGACTTTGTTGCTGTCTTTGCGTGACAACTGAAATACACTACCATTAAAGAAGTTTAAGCTGAAAACCGCCTTCCAATGCAACTTATCAGTGACTTTAGGTCTTTTGGGAATTTAAAAGGAAAATGGTGGAAATGGACAACGTGCTGCTAAGATGTGAAGACTGAAGTTTTATACACCTCCACAATAACTTCTATTCATCTCAGAGACAACGACCATGCTCCAGTTGCCTTAAGTCATAACCTTTATACATAATGTACAGTGACAGTGAAATGTCTCCCCTGACTCACGGAGATGAATTTAGGTCAAATAATTGGTCATTTGAATAATAATAAGACACAGTCAGGGCGAGACAAACACGCATTCAACCAAGGAGTATTGTAGTGACCTCTGACCTTCTGCGGATGGCAGCGTCTAGCACCCAGGGGATGTTGGTGGCTCCCAGCACCAAGATACCATCGTTGTTGTTTCCCACACCTACAAAATCAGAGATCTTCAGTCAGCTCAATATGAGCACTTTCTGCTTCTCTCAGTGTCCATGCAGGGTTATATATTTGCATTTTTAAGATGTCTGTAGTTTCCTATTGATCTTTATCCTCATCTCATTCGGCTCACCCTGCATCTGGACCAAGAACTCTGTCTTGATACGGCGCGCGGCCTCGCTCTCATTCTCGTTCCTGGAGCCACACAGCGAGTCCACCTCATCGATGAAGATGATAGAGGGTTTGTGCTGGCGAGCCAGGTCAAATAAGTTCTTCACCAGCCTGGGAGACACAGGGAGAGATGGAGGAAGTGAGACTGAGAGAGACACTCGGACAGCAATACTGAAGGAATTAGTGAATGCAAGCAGCAGAGGTGAAGAGCGTCCCTGACAAAAACAGAGAGAACTGCCAGTCTGGGCTGAAATGGATTTACTGCGAGTTGTAAGCATCCTATATTCTGTCAAGGCAATGTGTTTAAACAGTTTCAAAAATCTGATAGGCCCTCTAGCCTCTGATATAATGTAAGAGATGAGATAAGAGAGAGGATATTGTCATTTATCTCTATACAGTGTAGTACACACAGGAAAGACACTGTGTTGTATTTAAATGGAGTCTGGTGAGTTTGGGGATAGCAATTTTGAGGCTGTTTCTGGTTAAACATAAAGGTCTAACTTTATGGGTATTCTTCCCATAGTGGTGTCAGATATTCTGAATAATAATCTGAGCATGTCAGTAACAACAACAAGCACTTTTAGTGGACGTAAATTGACAGTGCACAAATGCCCTGAGTGGTTACATTGCAGCCTGTTTAACAGCTGACAGCTGCCGTGGTCTCACTCAATACTAGACCAATTTCAAGAACTGACCCCCTTTGTCACTTAGACACAAAAACATGGGAAAATAGGATCCAGGCTGAAAAATACCCAAGTTACCCTTAACATTTAGATTGTTCACGCATTGTTGACAGGATGAAGAGTCAGATTTTCACTCTAATTAGGCTGAAAACACCTGATAAAATCAACATCGAAAAGAAGTTAAAAACACATTCTGCTATATTTCTGTACTACAACAAATGTGTCTTTCCCTGTGTAGAGTACAACTTCAGACAGCAACCACCCCTGAGGAAGAGACGTACTTCTCACTCTCTCCCAGCCACTTGGACATGAGGTCTGAGGAGGAGACAGAGAAGAAGGTGGAGTTATTGGCCTCGGTGGCCACGGCCTTAGCCAGGTACGACTTCCCTGTTCCCGGAGGACCGAACAGCAGGATGCCTCTCCATGGAGTCCGCTTGCCTGAGAACACAAAGACCAGAAGCAATGTTAGACACGTCATCCTCTGATCAATTCAGACTGTTATGACAGACCAGGGGCGAGAATGTGAGAGAGTTTGGGCAGTTTTGGCTTCATAAATGATTAACTGAATACCAAAATTGTTGCCAAATAATCTGTTGATCAATCGTTTTAGCTCTGTGCACACCCATCATCATCACATTATTATACAACAATGGATAATGTATATTTTTAGCTCCAAGCACATCTAAAAAATTTACTGAGGAAAAATATTTCAAACTACACTGAACAAAAATTTAAATGCAGCACTTCTCTTTTTGCTCCCATTTTCACAGGTTTGGGTTACAGATCCAAGACTTTTTTCATCAACTTACAAATCAGATACAGTTCTCTCACATTTTGGTCGCCAATTTGTTAAAATCATGTCAGTAAGCACTTCTATTTTCCATCCATCCATAATCCATCCACCTGACAGGTGTGACATATCAAGATGCAGATTAAGAAGCATCATTACTGCACAGGTGTGCCTTGGGATGGTCACAATAAAAGGTCACTCTAAAATGTGCAGTTTGATCACAAAACACAATGCCACAGAAATCAAAAGTCTTGAGGGTGCATGCCATTGCCATGTTGACTGCAGGAATGTCCACCAGAGCTGTTGCCTTTGAACTGAATGCTCATTTCGCTACTATAAAACGTCTCAAGTGTTGTTCCCTTGAATTTGGCAGTACATCCGACCGGCCTCACAACTGCACAAGCGGGTTACAATAATAAAGTGGTCGGGTCAAGACCCTAGTGAGAACAACAAGCATGCAGATGAGCGTCCGTGAGACAGTTTCTGAGAGTTTGTGCATTAAATCTTCTGATTGTGCAAACCATTTGTTGCAGCAGCTGTCACTTGGCTGGTCTCAGACAATTTACAGGTAAGGATACTGGATGTGGAGGTCCTGAGCTGGTGTGGCTACATGTGATCTACAGTTCTGAGGCTTATCTTGGAAAAGGAGAAGTACACAGATTTTAACAAATCTGCCACCAAAATTTGAGAAAAAAAAAAATCTCTTGAGTGCATTAAAATGTCTTAGATCTTTTTTTTAAAAAAAAAAGACCTGCATTTAAGTGCTGCATTTAAATTTTTGATCAGCATATTTGATTTCAGTGTATGATAGTTAATGGGTGTAAGCAGAATTAGAGTGGGAATATCCTACTGTACCTGTAAAGAGGTGAGGAAATTTGATGGGCAGGATGACAGCCTCCTTAAGAGCTTCCTTTGCTCCCTCCAGTCCAGCCACGTCATTCCACCTGACATTGGGCTTCTCCATTACGATGGCGCCTGGAAACACAGGCAGAGCATGATTAAGACTGACAATGCAGATGGCCGAAACACTCCAAAGGTGATTGTACACCTGTAGCCATTTCACAAAAAAGACCATATAACTCCACTGAACCTAAGACTACTACTGATAAAAATAAGAATTATGCAAGGTAACATTTGATCAGTGTGGTGTTATTGAGCTATACAAAATTATCTATTAACTATCTAACTATTTTCCCCCATGCACATGAACTCACCCATAAGTTGCTCCTGTAGTTTCTTCTTCTCTGGGTTTTCACCCTCACTGTCACTATCACTCCTACACCAGACACAAACACAGAGGTTGACACAAACACAGAGGTTGACACAAACACAGTAAAGCCCACAGAATTGAACATATGTTTTGAGAGCGCAGAGGACAGACAGCATACTTGTCATTGCTCTGTGCCTCCTTGACAGGCTTCTTGCCCTGTTTGTCTTTATTTTTCAGATAGTCTTTGAGTTTCTCCGCTCTGTCCAGGTACTGCATACACTTCGCTCGTATACTCTCCTTCGCCTTGTCGCTGTGGGCCTCATCTATGAGAAAGACAGAGTTCCAAACAACAATGTGAGAAAAACCCACTAATGTTAAACTAATTTCAACTACCTATCAGGCTGCAGCACTCACATTTGATGGCATGTAGGAAATATTCCACAGCATGCTGGTACAGTCGCAAGGCCTCCTCATAATTCTTTGCCTTGTCTTCCTCTGTGGCTTTGGTCACAAGATCAATCGCTTTCTGCAACAGATGCAGAGAAACACAGTCAGAGGGCAGATGTAGGCATAGATGAATTGGGGGTGGAGATACAATAAAGGCAGGGAATGTGCACATTAGTCATCCTCACATCAGCCTGCACATGTCAACACTGGAGCTTCAACCAAAACAAAGCCAAAGTTATACAACTAGCATAACATGTTACACAATGGGATCCTGATAGTTTCTGTGATATACAACAAAATCCACTGGTTACTTCTCAGGGCAATTAAAGCACAAAAAAATAAAATGTTCCGTTATGTTATAATGTTTTTTTCTTTCTTTATAGCTGTCAGGGAGGAGGGGCTATAGCCCGGCTAACGCTGAGATAACGGTTGCTAACGTTATAAACATCATCCAGCAGAGCTTTAACGTTAGTGAGCAATCCACAAATGCACAACCTACATCAGTATTAGTTAATATTATTGTTATACAGCAAGTAGTTGAGTAGTGCAGTAACGTTAGCTCTTGCTAAGGCTAATCTTATATCCAAGACAATGTACTGATAGACTGTTTGCAGGCTCAGTTACCTAAACTGGCTTGCTCACAACATTAGCAGGCTTTAGCGTCAGCTGTTCTGCTAGCACGTTAGCTTGCATTCAAGCAGCTGTATGAGCTAAGCCGAGTTATATGCAGTTGTAGCAAGCTAACGGTAGCTAGCAACTATTAGCCTACCTGTAATGTTGACGTTGTCATTTCATCTCAGTCTTGCGCTCTCCTCCCAGATTTCTATCCTCTGACCCTACCAGAAGGTGGATATGTTAAAAAATAAAGTCGTTAGCAGCCCTGTGTTGCGAGGGGGTAGGTTGTTCTTGACATGACAAAACAGTAGCTAATGCGTTAGCTAGCTAGCTGATATGACAGCTCTGCCTCGACCCAACAAACCACAGCAACAACGCTGCGACTACCAACCACAAGCTAGCTGACACAAAGACAACTTCCGGTTGACACTTTAAAAATATAATTATTACAAGCTTATGTCTGCAAAATGACAGAATATACACATTGAACAGCTTAAACAATATTTTATCGATAAGATTATCACTATTAAATTTAATTTTGTTTTTATCGATTTTTTCCGTTTTCTTAAACAAAATTATACGAAATAAGTCTGGGAATATATGTACGAAGGTACATTGTGCTACAACACAAATACAGAAATTAACAATAAAGGTAAAAGAGGTATTATTTTGAAAATTAAAAGAGAAAAATGAATTTTAACGAAAATGCAACAAAAATAAAAAGGAGAGACAATCAGGTAAACAAATAAGGAGCACAAAAGGCAGGGTAAGAGACATTAATTACACATTAATACAGCTTTTAGCTTTACTATTCAATTTGTCCATATATTTTAGCGATTTGAAATAACGTTAATGGGCAAAGTAATTTGTAACCACAGTGAAAGAGGGAGCACACCCTTTCCACTTACAATTATGAATACAATATTTACCCAAAATAATCCCAAGATTAACAGTTATGAAATGCATCCACGTTGTCTTTAACAACAAAATGACATTTAAATGACGGTTTATTATCCTTTTTTTATGACCAGACCTAAACAAATTTACATATGGACATTTAAAAAAAGGTAAATGGTTTTATCTGTCTACTTCAAATTTAAATCTTATGTGAAGAAAATAATTAACAGGGTATAATGCTGACAGTTTTAATGTAGGTTTCTTTGGCTTAAGGAGCAACATGGCATGGTAGATTAAATAAAAAGGACATTTTCCTTAAAGGGACCTCTATATTACCTAATACAGAGCATGAGTTCAAGTCCCTCCGAGTTTTTGTGTAAAAGCTATGCTCATCATTTTGTTAACAGATTTTTGATCCATCAAATTAACATCACCAGAGGAAGAGAAATCCGAGAAAACTGCAACGTTACTTTGTATCATAAGACGTAAAGGATTTGGAATTGCTTTGCAGATTTGGTGATAACCTTTTGTTAAAAAGAGTATTATTAAACTTTATAAAAAAAATATCAAATGATCATCTGAACGTAATAAGTCATATACAGAAACCCTTGTTATACTAAACAGCTTTAAAATGGATTTTCTACTGATAGTAATAACCCTGTTGTTCAATGATAGAGAATTGTGTGGTGATAAATCCAACAACGTGACAAAGGAAGCTGCTGCTGGCTCCACCTAGCGGCCATTTTGGTGCCATAGCAGTCGTACTCCCATAATTGAAAAAGACACATGCTCACAATAAGACAGGAAATATATACATTGAAACACGTGTGGACCTAAACACCGAGAAAAACAGTCAAAACGTAAAATGAAATTAGAATATTGTCTTTATTACAGCCTACATGTAAATCTCCACAACAAACCACACATCAATCTATGTAATTTGTAACGGTTTTATTGGTAGGTATTTACATTTGAGATTATTACATTGCTATCATACATCGTATACTGTATCTTGGAAGGACGTCTAAAATACTTTGCATATGACAGGTTGTTGCAGCAGCACTTTATCCTGTTGTGACTTTTCAGTTCAATGATTGTGTTGGACGCAAGCTGCCACAGATATTACCTTTGGTTTCAAAAACCCCTTCTTTGAAGCATTGCTTTGCATAGACAGGATAGCCACGATTTCAGAACATATAGAGAAAAAGGATGAAAAATAATCACCTGGAAGAGGAGGGGAGGTGTACATTCACAGATTTAAGGGGTTTGTTAGGTTAGTGCATCAAGCTCGAAGAGGGACGGCCTGTAGCTCGTTGAAGGTTGACCAACTTAAGACAATCAGATCTGTGCAGTGAGTTAGAGGAACACGATTGACATAAAATTAAAAGTGTGGTTAATAACTCAAACCTCCCACATGCAGATAATAGTTTAGGGGAAGCAAAGTCTGCCTCTTCCTACTGACTATAGCTTGAAAAAGAACTATAAGCTACAACAACTAGTTAGCTTACATAAAAAAGCCCCCAAAAAGTTGTTTAAACCATCACAAGGACATCAGCGTCCAAAATAGAATAGAGGTCATTCAGAGTGGTGACTGTGTTCCTTATCCGAGGACAGAGGGGATATCTTGTTCTCCTATGTTGCACGGTCAGTGGACACAATGGGACATTGTTTGAAACCCAAAAGAACACAGAGGCTCTACTGAAGGGAAGGGCTGCTTTAGCAACTTGTACCATGATCCAGCAGAGAGTTATGAAAATGTTAATTACAGTCATGCTGAATTTATAAACGATAAGGTCTCAACACAATATGGAAATAGATTTGCCTCGGTATTATTTGTGTTCAGTTCAGATCAACAATCTGTGTTAATGTGTAATTCATACATATAAAATACAAAAAAAGATTTGTAAACTCAAAAATCTGTGTTGTTAATATAAAATGGATCTGCAAATACACAAATACATTTAGGTTACAAATAAATGAAAAGAATTTGTAAATATATTCCTAAAATTTACAGCTTTCAAACAGATGTTTGTGAATCCAGCTTTTACTTGTGAATCTCAAGTCTACGCATATTATGCACACTCAGTCTTTTTCTTAAAGTTTTGGAATTTGTTTGTATATTTTACATTCTGTTTTATATATGCAAAGTATTTTTGCAAGTTTACAAAAAGGATTAGGGTTTTTTTTGTATTTGTGAAAACTGTTTGATATTTACAGATCTACAGATTTACACACAGACTGTTGATCATCTCACACAAATAATATTGAGATAAATCTGTCTCCATAACACAGGCACTGGACTGAACAGAAGAACTGTAGAGAAGACTGTATTGAGTTTAGTTAGATAACTTCAACCCACCTCAATTTTAGTAACAATTGAAAAAATTAATATAATAATACTAATATAGGGGTACTGTACCAAAAGTGGTACGTAAAATAGATAAATAAATGTCTGTTTTGGTGGTATTTATTATTGGCGGAAACTTTAACAATAAAGTTTCATAAGAGCATAAACGTTTATTCTTGAGCTTGGAAACGGTAGTTTAACAAATAACCTTAACTCTAGGTCCATTTACTAACTTTTTTCCAGAGCTTTTAACTGCACCTCACGGTCTTCATCAGTGGATGGAGTTTGCTCAGTTGTCGTCAAGTGACCTCACACTTGACCTCAGTTGGCTCTGTTGTTAGTGTAAATAATAATAATAATAATAATCTAAGACGTTTGATAAAAACTAGTCCAGACCAAAAGCATTGAATAGGAAATGGGCAAAATCTCATCAATGTTAGTGGACGGCTGGAGAAAGGTCAAGGAGTCATTCACGTCTGATAGCAGAGACCATCTCCCCCAATCTACTACAACGTGAGTTAAAGGGACTCCATGCTAAATTCAGAGCGTATGAGCTGTCTGGACATGGTTCCCAAAATGGAGGTGGCTGAGCCAGTGGCTAGCAGCTAATGATGCTAACTCTGTAAACAGTGCTAAATAACAGCAACAGTGCTGACAGAGCTAACAGTGTTAACCAGGGGGAACTGGGAGGTGGCCGCTAACTAACTCCCGATATCAGCAGCAACTGCCCTATGAACGCAGTGCAAAGTGATGGCGATGAGCTATGCAGTGGGACACACACAGGCACTAACATGCACGGGCCAGCTTACCACAACAAACCACAGAGAAGCTCAGATAACACCACACACAGAGGGAGCATAACTTTGTTCTCTGCTCACAGTGTCTTTACTCCACTATATCTTTACATAGTAAATAGTGGTTTGCTGCTATATTAGTGATCTGCATGCCATACGCACAACCTTTAAGTTCTAGGCTTCGGTCACGTAATTACAGCTGAGTCATCTATATGACAAGTTAGACCATTATATGTAACTGAGAGCTCCAAAAAGAAAGCCAGTCGTGGACCTGGAGCTAAGATCATTTTCTTAAACTTGAGACAAAAACGGAAGGAAAGGACCACAATAAGCTAAAGGACATAAAGTGTACAGTAACTTCCCTTCTGCAGGGGTTCAGAGGAGGTGAGACGTGTTTGACCACTGCAGTTCGGATTACGAAAGTACAATGGTACTTCTGTCATGTGGTGGCCCACCTTGACATGAGCCTGTGAAACAGTCCTTAGCCAGAGAAACGCTGCTGTAGGAATGGTAACAAGAGACCAGTAATCTCAAGGAAAGTGGAATGAGATGATGGCGACAGTGAGACGGAGACAACGTGGTAGTGTAGGTAAAGAAGGGGAGGTAACACATGTCGTATATCATCGTCTGATACAGAGGTCAATGTCAGGAAGTCATGCTATCATTGAGTATACACTTAAAAAAAACAAACGGCATAAAAACAAAGTAACATGATTTACACTATAAGAGTAATACTATTGCTTGCACATGTTGAAAGCTTGAAATTCTCTTATTGTGTGAAATTAAAAAAAAGGAAACAGTACAAAGAGTGTCTTTGACTACATGTAAAAAGGCACAGTTGGCAATCCTGATTACAACAGTAGTTTGGGATAATGTGCTAAAAGGTGGGTCTGTCAGACAGCAGGCACACTATCAAGCCAACAGAAGCGTGTAGTATAGACACACACACACACACACACACACACACACACACACAGACCTTTCTTCATTCACATAATCTCTGTTTAGTTAACTGCACTCTGACTCTAAAACAGCGTCATTCACTCGCACGTCTACACAGACACAAACAAATACATTAAAAAGAGCCCAAAGTACATTGGAAGGCTGTCACGGAATGATAGGCATAGAGTAAAAACAGGGAGCGTTTACCAGTCTGTGCTTGGCTGTGTATTAGTTGTCTAAAAATCCTTCCTTTCCATAATATATTTTAGCAACACTTTGCTTGAAGTGCACTGGTAATGGAATCTCATAAACACATCACAGCATCTTAACTTTTTTATTTTTTTAACATATCAGATAATTAAATTTAATACATCATCACATGGAATGTTATGAGATTGTTAATAGCTATTTTTTGCACGTTGTGACTGTCTCATCACACCTTATGACTTCAAGCAAAGTGCCACTTCTTTTTACCTGACCTCGCAATTCAAATAATTGCAAGGAAAAGTCTGGAAGAGAAGGCACGATTTCTAGACAATCGACAATACAACTCGTGGGTTAAATCTTCCCTGCAGCTTCAGCTGTGAATGGAGGAATTGGAAAAAAAATTTAAAATAAAGAATCAACCCCCGGTATCAGCATTTTGGGAGCGTCTCCCCCCTCCTCGCTGTGCCTGGGCACATCCTCTGGTCCACGCTGCTGCTGTTGGTTGTTTCACGTGAGGAGGCCCATACGAGTGAGCTTGGCTGACAGGAAGGAGTGGAGGACAAACACCACTGGCTTTGGACCGGAGTGGAGGTCAAATACCTGGAGGATAGAGGGAGGAAGTGAGGAAGGAAAGAAACAGCAGAGTAGATGGAACAGGAAAAGAGAGATATTAGAATGTAAAAAAGGGTCAAACTCTGATTTCTACAACCTCCTTGCATCTACTGAAATGCAGATTATTAACAGTATATTATGCAGATCACATTACTACAGTAAACACTTAATTTGAGTTCCTAAATTACGTGTACAGTCACTTTGTGTGTATCTGTCTGTCCACAGTTAATTTCATAAACTACTGAACCAATCTGCCCCATATTTTGTGTGCACATTTATGATTGTATGCTCCAGGTCCTCTTGTGGTTGCAGTGACTCACAATTGTTAAAAACCCATGTTATTGACTGTTTCATGCATTCGTTGACTTTTGATTCCCCACTCCTCCTAACTGGCTGGTTGGGGCAAGTCCTTAACAAAATCACATAGCAGCAGCAGAGAGCAAAATACATTTTTGGCACATCAGCTAGGCTAAAACAAGAAGCCACACTTGTTGCAGGACATATTTTGGCCTTTGCAGTGACATCCATAGAAAAGTTTGGTCTCATTTTGAACCTTAACACCTGCAGACTGATTCCATACCTGATATGATACCCTAAAGTTAGACATGATACAAAATAAAAAAAATCCCCTTTTTGTTATCTTTGCCGCCATATTGACAGTTTAAAAAGACGTACAAAGAAGCAATTTTTACAAGGTACAGAAATGAGGACTGGGATTGTTGTGCATACTAATGGTGATATTGTTTTTGGTTTTCTTTTTTGGGTAGTGTTGTTGATTACAAATGTTTATATAAAAAACATGAACAGACTGGTTCATGGTTCATAAAATACAAGGCAATGTCACATCACTTCGACTGCGGAAAGTCTCCGACAGATGTCTTTATATGTGAGTTTCATTCTTTCTGACAGCCAGAGACTGTGTAAATCTAGGTATTACATACCGTCTCTGGCCGTCACCCAAAAGTCACATAGCTATATTTACATGCACATCTCTGCGGATCCATGTGTCACATAGTTGGAGTTCCCCTTCAACATTTCAAAATGGTGACTTTGGTGCCCCCAAATGGTATTATCAAAAAAGACACTCTGGCCCCCCAGAAAAATCTCACATTACAATGAGCAAGCTTAAAGCAACACACAGACTGAACAAAGTTTGACTTGAAGTATTTTTTTCTACAAACAAAAACCTGTGTCATCAGAATAATTTAGACGTTTCCAAATCACTTAAAAAAAAACATCTATATTATTTTAGACTAAACAACTAATTAAAAATGTTCAATAAAAGTTACAATGATGTGTCACATGATGGAGTAATCCACCTGCTCTCCAGCAGGAGTAGAAAATGGTGAAAAGTCATGACATCATATCAAATATTACAGTAAATCTTATTTTTCCCATTGTCTTAACTTACCATTTCTCCCTCTGGACCCCCAAAGTCAAGGTAGAGGTTGCGTATTCCGTCATCGGCGGACATTTTGAGCTTCTCGTAGGGGTATCTGAACAGCACAGCACCCCCGGCTGGATCTGCCGGCTCCCTCGTCACAGTGAAGCCCTTCTCATAGTGCAGCGTCAGTCGAACATCCTGTCTGTTCAACGTGCAACCTGGAAGAGAAAAAAAGAGAGCTTCAGAATGGCGGGGGAGCGGGGTGAGAAATGTACCAGTGGGTGAGTATAATGTGTACTGCATGTTTAAATAACTGCATGGGACGCTTTCTTTGGTCCCAGCAGTGATGCTTTCTGTCACCTGAATAATAACTTAGACAAAGTTAATTTACAGAATCTGCTCCTCTCTGCTGCAGCCCAAAGACAAGTGCATCTTTCATATAAAAATCCTGCACCGTGCAGCTTAAGCTGTGTCGTCATTTGATCCGAAAGCATGTGTATTACTGTAACTTGACTTGGCTTTAATGTTCCTGCACAACTGTAGAAGGACAGGGAAGACGAAAAAGGAAAAAAAAAAAGGCTGATTCTTTCCAGTGCTGTTCCTGCAGCCAACTATTGTTCAGCACAGAGTGGAAACATTCCCCTCTGCTGGCTCCCACTTCTGCTTTTCCTGCAGAGCTGCTCTTTCTGAGCTACGGCACACTGTGAGTGTGCCAGTTGCTTTCAGGAGCTTCCTGTCAAAGTCAAAGTACTTTGGCATTTAAAGGTCTATGTATGTACATAGAAATATTTTATCTGTGCTTCCCTGGAAAAAAAACTCATGTACAAGCATTACATGAGGTATAATTTCTCTAGAAAAGTAACTTCCTCTTGTTATTCACTTAATAGAATGATGATTTCATGCACAAAGGTGAACCCACATCCTCTGGTTAAAGGTCTGCTTACTCACTCTGCCATCCTGCTGCCACCTGTCTGCACCGACACAAACCACACACACTGAATATAAAACAAGCACGTTCATCAAAACTTGTATACACGAGCCGAGCATCCCTGTGGTGCTCAGTCCACTCTGCGGCATTGTTTGAAGTTGTAGCCTGTGGTGTTGTATTGTATTGCAGTTTATAATGAAGTGTTTCCCGTGGACAAGAAAAAAATGCCTGGGGTGACCTTACATTTAAATCAATAAGCATTATCAACATTTACCTTGATGACAGTTATTGTGGCAATATATATATATATATATATATATATATATATTTTTTTTTTTTTTTCTACAGTGATGCATGCATTTCCTTTATCGTTTTGGCTCACAGGCTTTCCTTGTTTAGTTAGAGTATGACCAACCAGTTAAAGATAGTGGGCTGTTGGTTGGTTGTTTGAATGTCTGGTTAGATGTTATCAGTGGTGGAAAAAATAACATCCACATTCTTTATTCACACCTTCAGTAAGTGGTTAAAATAAATAAATAAATAAACAGCAAACAGTTGCCAATTTAATTTTTTACACATTCAGCAGATACAATGTTATATTAGCATTCACTTAGAGGCATGTTTGTGTCTAATATTCACTCCCCTTTTAGCTCTGTTTTTGGTCTCCACCAACTCCTGATGGAAATATGTTCGCCAACTAGTTTGTCTGTCTGCTGTTTGGTGCTGGGTAGGTAGTTTTCAGTGGGTTTATCTCAGCTTTTTTGCTAGAAACAGCTGCCTGCTGCTGCTTGAAACTGTGCCGATGAGAGCGGTTAGAGTGAACCAAGAAGTTTCAGAATAAAAAATCAAAACAATGAGGTGACAGATGCTAAAACCCTCTGGTAAGATGAAGTCAACTGTAGAGTTTCTAATAATTCTTTGAGGGTTCCATCACAAAGAGCAGTATCATTTACATTATGTATAAATTTTACATAAAACATGACAGAAAATATATAAATAAATACTGATTATAGCCATTTTAGGTAAAAGTAGTGATGCCACAAATACTCGATTTTAAGTCAAATACTTTTTTTTTTTTTAAAAATACCAAAACTATTAAAAGTATAAGTACTCATTATGCATAAGTCCCTCAAATTGTACCTCAGTAGAGTTAATATTACATGTAAATGTATACAGTTACATTCCACCACAGAATGTCCTTAGTTGTTACAGCTGTTGTTGGGGAGAGCGTCGGACGCCTGTTTTACAACGCTACAAGTTGTACATATAAGTATAAGAGAAACATCATATGTTTCAGAATAACCCCAGCATATGTTTGCCTTGAAGCTTGTTTCAGCCTTAAGACTATTTGGATGTCTACAAGCCCACAGGGACTGACTGAACTTTAAACTCTTACAGACTGATCACCTATTGCACACACACCCACACTCACCAATGGAGACCTCTTTAATGAGCTCAGCGGCAGCATGTGCCCCCTGCACGAGGGCTCGCGTCCATGAAGACAGATCCCAGTGGGTCTCCACTCGGAAGATGTGGGACTCGATGCCCCGCCCTGTGCCCGTCCGAGTGGCGAACACCAGGTCTGAACCCTGTGCGGGAGAACCCCGGGCGCTGCCGGAATGAACCAGTCTGGAGGCAGAGACAAATGAAAATACAGACACGTTTAACATTCTCAAAGACCACCCGCATAGATAATCTGCATTGGTGAGACTCCTAATTGAAATTGCTTAGCTCCTCTTAAGCTGTTTATTAAAGTTGGCAAGGAGTCCTGGTCTCTGAAGTTGCTAACCCACAACATCGACTGGTCTGGTTGGTGTAATTTCCTAAGTGAAATGTGTTGAAATTTGAGTCGTGTTTTACAGGTGGGGTTTCCTAGCTGTAAAAGTTGTTTCCCCCCAGAATTCACATTTACACTGCAACAAAACTGAACTACACTGAACAGGTCACCACTGACCTAACAAAACTTTATTTCACTTTCATTTTAATGTGACCAACTGTAAACTTCCAGGTACTTACCATAAATTACACAACGTACATTGACAGTAAATGGAAAGTACTGAACTGAAACCCAGCTTAACCTTTTGAAACCTTTTTCCCCTTTTGACAGTCAGCTGATATGCTCTTGAATATTTACTGACATCTTGCAGAGAATCAACAAAAAAATGTCCCACCCAAATGCATATTAACATAAATATAAATATATGTACCATAAAGAAATGATAAACTAATTTCACAGGTATGATGACAGTGAACTGTTCTGAGCAAAAGTTAAATCTGTAAACGAGTAATTTCTACTTGTGACTTTCATTTGACCCATAGCATGACATATGTATATGTTTCCTGATAGACCTAAAGCAGACCAGTCAGGTAGGATTGAACGTTCTGGCTTTAGCTGAGTGCACTTGCTGTCTGACGTCTTTACCTTGTGGCTAGCAGCGGGTGTGTGAGCAGAGGCATGGACCAGGACTCTCTGCTCCACGGAACTGATTCAAATAGCAGGATGTCCTTCTCGGTCAGTGCCATGACCACTGGCTTGTACTGCTGCCGTCCACCTTCCAGCTGGACCTACAGAAGAAAGTCAGAGGGAGATGTCAGTACTAATAATTTAAACTGATACATCAAAACAAAGTAAATCTCTAAATTACATTTTTACTTCATGTTTTGTTCAGTAATTTACAGTAATTCCACCAGTTTACTGCAAAAGGCAGCAATATATCCACTTTCTCCTACCATTAGTCACCTTGCATCATAGAGTCATTCTCTGATCTCATGAAAAGGGTGTGTTTTTATTATAGGTAAGCCTGTGTATGTTAAAAAATTAAGCAGATGTGTTCTCCAAGTCCATAATTAACTTACATATGGCATATAGATCTAACTTTTCAGTTCATGTGTAAAATATCACATTACTGAATAGAGACAATTTTAATGATGTAGTTTGGCAGTGTACAGGTATAGTGGTGTAGTTTAATGAGTTAAAAGTATGGTGATGAACGTAGTTTAATGGGGTATAAATGACTACAGGGTATGGGGTATGGTTATTACAGTGTAGTTTGAAGGGGTACAGGTATAGTGATGTAGTTACTACAGGCATCATGATGCAGTGTGACATAGTACAAACCATTACGGGGTATGGGTACAGGTATAGTGATGTAGTTTGATGAGGTATGAATTACTATGGGGTACAAGTATATTGACGTAGTTTGATGGGGTATGAATTACTATGGGGTATAGGTATTGTGACGTAGTTTGATGGGGTATGAATTACTATGTGGTACAGGTATCATGACGTAGTTTGATGGGGTATGACTTACTATGGGGTACAGGTATAGTGATGTAGTTTGATGGGGTGTGAATAATTATGGGGTACAGGTATAGTGATGTAGTTTGATGAGGTATGAATTACTATGGGGTACAGATATAGTGATGTAGTTTGATGGGGTGTGCATAACTATGGGGTACAGGTATATTGACGTAGTTTGATGAGGTATGAATTACTATGGGGTACAGGTATCATGACGTAGTTTGATGGGGTATGAATTACTATGGGGTACAGGTATCATGACGTAGTTTGATGAGGTATGAATTACTATGGGGTACAGGTATAGTGATGTAGTTTGATCAGGTATGAATTACTATGGTTTATTACACGGCTCTATTAAATGCTGTATTCTGATTGGTCAGTCGCGGCATTCAGCAGTCTGATATTACTGTGTAATGACCGTTGCTAGTAGCAACGGTCATTACACAGTTGCTATGTAGCCCAGCGTTGCTAGGGACACTGCCCTGCAACACTGCAGCTGTCAAACAACTTCCGAGGGAAAAAACAAACAGAAATGGCTGATTTTAACATTTCTTTTAACTTATTTGGAGTAGCTACAAGGATTTTGAGGAATGGGATACCACTGAGGAAAAAGAAATGGAGAAGGAAAGAAAAAAATCAAGTGAAAAACGGCACAAGGAACTGACACCTGAAGAGCTTCAAGTGATAGAGGAGGAGAAAGATGAGATAAATACAAAAAAGACAACAAAATGGGCTACTGTACTATACTGTACTGTACTACTACTACTACTACTATAGGCTACTGACGGACTTTCTCTGCCAAAAACAAAAGAACACGGATTTGAATACACACTCGGCAGTCATGCTTAATGACATTTTACGTGAGTTTTATGCCTCGGTTCAGTCCACTAAGCCTGGGTGAGTACAAAACTTTCACCAAAAGTTGTCGAATCCGGTCTGTTTTAATGCACTTCGCGGAGACAGACAACATTATTTATTTAACTGATAATTAGCCATGTAATAAGCGGGATAATGTATAATGAGCCGGTCGGGAGTTATTTTCCCAGTATTCACCGGCTCATTATACATGTACGTATTATACATTATACGTACAGGTATAGTGATGTAGTTTATTGGGGTATGAATTACTATGGGGTACAGGTATACTGATGTAGTTTGATGAGGTGTTAATTTCTATGGGGTACAGGTATACTGATGTAGTTTGATGAGGTGTTAATTTCTATGGGGTACAGGTATAGTGATGAAGTTTGATGGGGTACATGTATAGTGATGCATACTAACTACTACAGGGTTTGGGGTACAGGTACAAAAATGTACTTTGACTGTGTAGAGTTGTAATGATGTAGTAATATAGTTTAACAGTGTAAAAACAGTTGTTTGGGTGTGTGTAGTGATGCAGTTTGACAAGATACAGGTACTGTGATGTAGTTGGACAGGTACAAGTATAGAAAATTGGTCTTACAGATAAAAGTGATTGTGATGTAGTTTAGTGAGGTACAAACTTGTACACGGCACAAGTGTAGCACTTCAGTTTAACAGTGTACATGGAAAATTGAGGTTGACAATGTATAGCTGCAGAGGAGTTAAGTAGCTGTGCCCTGACAGTCTGACCTGACTTTTGAGAGCATTGTGGTAAAAATAGGGCGGTGTGTATTTGTCTGAGTCATGGCTGGGTGACTGGAGTGTTGGTGGAATTACAATGAAAAGCAATGACATAAAACCAGACAGTGTGTTCGTGGGTGCAACTGTGGTGAGTAGGTGGGCTCTACAGGAAACAGTGTAATGCAACGGAAATTTGCATTAGACTGTTTCCTGTTTGAGCCGGGTCAAGATAAACACAGCCAGGCATCCATACATTCAACATGACCTTGAATGAACACTTCATCAAGGTGAAAAGATATTATTCACAGTAAGAGCATTTTCCTGGATGTGAATTGAGAACAGCCCTAGTTCACTTTTCAATGGATGTGTTTAAATTTAGGACTAAAGCTAATTCAAGAAAACACGCTCTTCCTGTGTGCTGCTGCGGAGCAGAAATGCCAGCGTATATACTTGAGATCTATGTGCGTGCAGTGATTTAGGAGCACTGAAACAGGTACTGTAACAAACTACACTGAAAAAGCACTGATACCATTTCCTTTTGAGAGCAACTCGTGTTTCAAGTATATGTTTATCTGACCTGATAATGCACTGTGTTCCCACAATACCATCAAAACGTGCTGATAAAAAATACTTTACAGTGTGATTATCTTGGCCAGTGCCCCAGAATATATATTACCTTGACATGTATTGAATTTTACAATTTAGTGGCATCATAATTCATGACTTCAGCAAAACATTTCTTTGAATTGCAATTTAATTTAATTTCCATTTTAAACTTTGTATCTTTGTTATGAAAGTGTAGAAATAGAAACGTCAATGTGGTTTTAGAAACATCTTTAATGTGGAGCTACAGTATTTCTTGACCAAACTGGGGGCATGACTAGGTTCAGCATGTCAGTTGTAGCCCCATCATAACACAATGAGCTAGATTATATTACTTAAGAAGACTCACCACTATTTTGGTCTTGTTAAATTGCAAATCAAACAGTCCCCTCATAACAGTGGTGTTTCTAACCATGATGTTTGGCTCGGGGGCAGACACTGGCTTGCAAAGCGCATTAACCAGACAACAGAAATGCCTTATTTTTGCGTCATAGAATGTTAGTTGTGGAATTAGCATTAAACAACCAGAAGAAGCTCGAGACTAAACTTACACAGACATACTGGAATCTTCAAAAATAATTAGTGTCATTGCTTTTGTGACTTTGTTCTTTGATTACATAGTTTAGGTCTATTTACAGTATGTAGTTATTTGCTATATTATCATTATGTTTGGTGTTATTCCATTAGTGTTATTCTTGTCTTCATCCTGCTCTGTGATGCTGCAAAGCATCTCATGTTTAAAGATTAGCAATAAGCCCTGAGCAACTGCAAAGGATTATCACCTGTATAAGATAGCATGCAGCTGTTGAACTAAACAGAGCTGAATATACCTGTTCGGCCAACCAGCCAATGTGTTTGAGATGGGGGTGCGTGGAGGACGAAGACGAGGCCCCTAGGTAAGCGTTGATGTGAGCCAGGGTGTGAGGCAGCAGGGCGGCAATGTTGGTGTGGACGGCAGTGAACCAGGAGTTGGCAGTGGGGCCGTCCTTACAGCGCAGCACCACCGTGTGTTGGCCATCTGGGGAATGGAGCTCAAGAAGTCTATATGGGACAAAGGAAATATATGAACTGTATCAGCAGCCCCATACAGGCACTAGACGGAATAATGTTAACTTCTCATGGAAAAGAACTAACCACAATCACAAACGTGAACCATTAAGACCAGGATTCTAAGCTATGGAGTTGTCTGATAAAACAGTTTTCTTTGAGAGTCCTATGTCTTTTAGGATATATTCTAGTTGAACACACATTTTATTCTTTGAGATATACTTGAAAGTTGCAACGAAATATATAATTATTCTATGTAATCTCCTTGGAGCTTCCTCAATGTTCTAGACCAGGGATCCGCAACCTTAACAATCAAAAAAGACATTTTCTGCCAAAAAAGAAATCTGTCTGGAGCTGCAAAACATATTTGAGCCTCATAATAAAGGTAACACAGCTTTTTAAGTCTAATTTGGCCTATCAACATTGCTAATAGATAATTAGCATCCATTAATATGTTTCAGCACAAGGTGGCTACTCTGCAGTGGGCTATATTTGATTATTTGATACTTTAACTTTGCATGCACTATTGAATTCTCGACTTTCCCCTGAGACTTTCCCTTTTTGTATTTGGAATCCAAAGCCAGCCTAGCTAGGAAGACTCAAGACTATTGTAGCAATTGCTAGTGATGATTTTAGAGAAAAAGGCGCCAGGGCAGACATATGATTCACATTTTGGTTGACAAAATGTTAAAACATTTTTTCAAATTGGTGTACGGGCTACGCATTTTTACAGTTGAAGAATGTAAGAATCACTTCAATCACTTTACGCCTACAGGTTATTAATGGTTATTCATTTCCAAATAATTTATTGCCAAAGCCACAGGGAGTCACTGGAGAGGTGCCAAAGAACCGCATGCAGCTCTGGAGCCGCAGGTTGCCTACCCCTGTCCTAGACCAATAAAAGAAAATTATGGCATATACAAACCTGACAGGTTAATGGGGCCTAAAAAGGATAGGGATGGTATTATTTTTACAAGTTACTCAGAAATGCCATTATTTGGCTTTTGAGTGGTATTGTACATCAGGGATATTGAACTTGACTTGCTGGGAGGAGGGGCCTTTGCAAAATGACAGGTGGCCAGGAGCCAGTCGCAGCAGCCCCGCACAGGTCAGGTCAATTTAAATCAATTTATTTTCCTTGTGAATTCGAAAATGCTTGGCAACAACTTGGCACCTTATCATGGGCCAGATCTGGCCTGCGAGCCATATTGAGTAATGGCTGAACTATTTTTCTGTCAAATAAAAGCAATAATAGTTTAATATTGTGTCTGTTGTGTCTGTTTATATTTTGGCAAATCTGTGCCATGAAAAATCATGCTGCATTAGCTACTGGCATTCCCTGTTTGAACTGTAACCATGGATGTATACAGAAACAAAGAACCCAAAGTCAAATAGTCAAGCTGCAGATGTGTCAATCAAACCTGCTACATGATCTAATTTTCACTCATGTATCTTGCTGGCTATTTTGCATCCTTGATCCTTGATTTGATGACCATCTATTTAATAACTCCAAACATAAAGAGCATTTAGTCAGGATCATTATCTCTTACACAACAAACATTCCAATCTAATGAACAGAAGTTGAGCACAGGAAAAAAAAAACACACCCAGTGGTAAAACACACACACACCCAACTACGCCTATACTCCTACATACTCAGATATTTCTCTGTGATATACACACAAACTTTGAGGAGTTTCACAACATACCTGTTCTCCAGATCTGGCATGGTGAGGTTCCTGCTGATGTAGCACATCTTCAGGCTTATCACTTTTCTGTCTTTGGAGGATGAGGAGCTGCTGTGTTTGGGCGACCCGGAGTCCTCGCTGCCACTGTAGCTGGGCGACTGTGGGCGGACGCCGTCCCACGGTAGGTCGGCCACTAGGGACGGCTTCTTGAAGAGCGGAGAAACCTCGCGGATGTACTTCACTGTGGCGGAACACAGAAGAGACATATGTCAACCTATGGGCATCCAATATAAAACTAATAAAAGGTGACATGATTTAGTGGCACTCAGGTTGGCTGATATGGTTATATCATGACAGTGTCCACTATTTCAGAGGCTTTTTACCTTTCACAAAATAGAATCTCAGAGGTATTTAAATCCTTAAATATTTTGTATTTGCACATACTGTATATTTGATGTTTAATTTAAAAGCAGCAGTAATTTTATTTTGCAGCTTGTGTGCAGTTTTGTAGCTTTCTCTTGGATGCCTGCTGCTACTACATGATTGCTACTTTTTTATAGACCTCATTTGCACCCTACGCCCACAAACACAGTAAAGTAAGAAGAAAATACAAGCAGAGGGAACAGTCTGTGCAGATAAATACACCACCACACACTTGTAGTGGGTCATCAGTGATGATTAAGAGGTACTACTTTAGTATGAGCCTGATCCTGCGTAGTATACTTTTAACATATTATCACCATATAAAGTGAATAGACCGTTTCATTGCTATTCAGTTGCTAGGGCAACAGTTTTGGTACCTGTTTACTTCCTGTCAGCTACCAAGGAACCTATAAATCTATAGTTTCCTTGCCAGCTACTGCATTAACAAATACTCTAAAAGAAAATACACTTGAACCCATTTAGAATTTTAATGTTGTCAAGTTTGACATGGTCTATATGACTAATGTGTAAGCACAAAGCTGTTTATGCATACACAGCATTTTTTTTGCTCTGTTTTGGTCTTCACCCAATCTGTCTCTTTACCTCTTAAATGCTCCACTACAGCTAGCTGCTAGCTTTATCCATCTGCTGTACTGTGCTGAGCAGGTCACGCACAGTGGCTTTATCTTGCTCAAGCCTAGCAGTACGCCTGTTTATCTTTTTCATCTTTTCTGTTGATACCTGTGAACCTAAATATTGGGATTAAAGACACCAATGAATGAATACCATATAAGTGAGAGAGGTTCGCACTTAGAAATGTATCATTCAATAAGGTTACTCGATCATTTGTCTGGACCTCCGGGGCAGCAACCTGAAGGGCTAAAAAGTGAAACCAACATAGAAGTGCCAAAAACTGCAGTTCTTTAAATGGCCACTTGAGGCTGTTTCCAGAACCCAGTCAATCCCCATGTTAAAATGCCAAAGTTTACAGCAGAAATAAACATGTTTACTGCCTGGTACAAAAAAAAAGAAAAAAAAAGAAAAGTTTTTGGTCTCTAGAGCTAATTTTCCCTTCATGACAACTGTACAGGAGGTGAATTTTTATACAACTCACCCATTTACATTTTATTGAGGTTTTAAGTTACGCATAATTAAGGTCAGGCCACTTTGATTAACAGGCTGTCTGCCAATAGTGTCCTCAGCTTCTCAGTCAGATCCACCCCTGCTACTCCACAGCACCAGCCTCTCGCCCAAATATGGTCACATCTGGCTCCAAAAAACCAAGATGGCAACACCAAAATGCAGAACTCAAGGCTTCAAAAGGGGATTCCACAAACAAATGGGTGACATCACAGTAGCAATGTCCATTTTTACAGTCTACGTTCTACACCTTAAGTGACTCCTTTGTTAACACAAAAACATTTATTACTGCAGCTTTAAAATACGTTGAATATGCTGAACCATACTTGTAATGTGTAATATTTCTAAAGGAATCAGTGTTGCTAATACCAGTAGCCATAAAATAATTAACCACTGGGAAGAAAGTTAAATAACAATAAGTCTGTTAATCGATTAAATTATTAGGGAAAAATTCCAAACATTCTCTAGTTCCTGATGATGAAATGTGGAGATCTGATCTGATGCCCTGTTTTATATTATTACAATTTAAATATATTTGTGTTTTGGACTGTTGCTTGAACAAAACAATCAATCTGTAAATGTCACCAGAGACTCTTTCCAATTCTTATCGACCATTTCATAAAGCAAATGGTCGATTCCTAATGACTCATTAGTTGCAGCTCTGAATTGGAACTGGCTAAATGTCCAACCCAAAACATTAAATTTTAAATTTTGTAAAGCTTTAAAAGAATGAGAGTGACAATGCAGCAGATTCTTAATGAGCACTGACTCAGTCACTGAATCACATCTCCAATAAGTCTTTAAAATGTTGCATCAAATGCTCCATGATCTATCCTTTGCTATGTCTTCACACAGAGAAACAACAAGGGTCACACATAACTCCCTTTAACCTTTCCTAGGTACAACAATTCTTCTCAAATTAAGGAAAATTTTTCACTCTGCCTCTTATCATAATAAATCAACACGTCAGTTTGCTTTAGTTTGGCAGGGGCAGCTGTTGAATATCTACAGATCTTGAGGAAATAGTGTGTTGATAGTTTGACCATCTGTGGGATTCCACCCAATAACACCACGTCACTCAGGATATATGGTGTGGCCAGCCATAAACCAGGACATAAGGAAACACTCTGTGAAGTTTTCTGAAAGAAGTTAGCATTTAATCTGCGTCCAAAAACACTTTGGGGCCCCGTTAGGATAAGACTGTTTAAACATAGTTGGAGAAAGCTGAGGTTTTATTCTGTCAACAATCAGCTTGTAAATTCATGTGGGATGGAAAATAGATTGTGTCCTGTGTTTGTCCAACCTAAAGTTTAATCATACCAAATTATTCATACGGTAAGTTATTCAAATGGAAAGGGCACTGATCATATTTCAGCCAAGAATTTGGAATGTAAACAGTGCCTGCTATCTTCCAGCATGTCTTAAAAGGACATATTAGTCCCTTGTGTGAATTTATCTAAGAAAAATAAGAGTCGACTTGGCCACACAGCTGTGAGCTTGGCAGGTCGGCTGTTTGTAAAGCAATGGCTTTTGCTCTGAGGTGATGGATTCACTTTCCAAATTTGGTCCCATAGCCTCGTACTCCTTCCACCCCCACCGATACAAACACGTGCCCTCACTTACTCTTGCTCTCTCTTCTCCTCCTTTGCACATTTTATCTCCTAAGTGTTTCCTCCAGTGCATGCCCATAGTCTACATGTGTGCACATAATAGTGTAGTGTGAATAGGGAGAAATGAGAAAGACAGAAACTGAGTGTGTGTTGGACCATCAGGTTGTTCGGCTCTGTATGAAACCTGAGACAAGACTCAAGAGATGAGGTCATTCTTGAATGCATACTGATACATTAGGTTTGGAAAGGTGTGTGTGAGTATGCATGCATGAGAGCTACAGAAAGATGAGATAAAGTCTAAAGTGATGTGCTTGTTTATGATTCTTAAGTCAACAAGAGATCCATAGAGTTTATGACTGAGCCTAAGAAACAGAGAAATCTGCTCAATGCTTGAGTCCCTCCATGCTTGTGTATACATTACGCTATGTATGAGTCAGAGTGAAGGGCGGGGCTGGTAGTAATGCTGAGGCAACAAGCCAAGAAATTGAAGCCGCATTTCACCGGCCCTCATAACCACACCGCCCATACCAACAAGGTCTGGGACCATTTCTGCAAACGTAAGTGGTTTAGAGTAAGTAAGTGTCTGTGAGAGCATTCCTGAATGCCCATGTTTATGTCTGAGGGTCATATGGAAGAGGATGTCTCTGCTGCAAAGCCCTACTTTCAGCCTAATAATCAGATTTGCTGCAGAGATGTTCGGCCAAGATATTTTCCGTCCACAGACCCAGGGCTCTCTGTGGTCGTTCTTGTTTGTATCTCCAAATACTAAACGAACAGCTCACTGAGCATCACTGTACAGTGGTTATCAGCTTTCAAGTCATCTGTTAGTTCTACAGTTATTACCAAATGTAGTTATAATACTGCTAATAACAAAGCTATTAATAATACTATCACTGCCTCCATGACTATGACCACAATATATGAAAAAACTGGGATGAACATTACAGGGAATTAAGAAATAATCAATCACAGCACATGCTGAAGTTGGAACTTAAGACTAATGCCCAAAATCTGAAGTTGACACACTGCATAAGGGGGTCAAATCATTTTTAACAATAGATAATAACTATATATGTTAGCCTTTTTCCAAAAGTGAAACAATAAACACTGCTGACTTTTACTACATCCATTTGCATTTGCTTAAAATTTGTCATTAACCAAAGCTTTAAAAATTTCTAAATAGGCTACTGCTGAAAATGTCTGGCCCATTGATATATATTCCCTCATTTTAAAATCTGGCCCAATTAATTTGTAATTGAATAGCCTTGCTCTAAGGGAAATACTGGCTTTACGGGACAGAGTGGTGTCTAGTAATATGCTGACATTTTTGGATGGCCTGTGTAGTATTTCATTACTGACTGATTTAGAGGATGAAATTTTCCATGGAAACTACGACTCTTGTTGAGACCGAGTTTGGCACAGTGAGCACAAATCTAACTAGAGATGACATGTAAATGCGCAGGCATGCCTGAACCTGAGCGTAAAAGCTGAGAAAGACGTTAAGTTCAGTGTCAAAGACATGGCAGGGGAAAAAATTGTAGTAAGTAATGATACAGCAAGAATCTAGTGTACCGGGAATAAAAATGAAGGACCCAAAGTGGAGCCCTGGGGGACCCCAATGCATTACAAGTAACTCTCCACATAGCCTAATAAGTGCAATGATAGCAATGGTGGGTAGGACTATGTATGAAATCAAATGGGGGGGCTCTACAAGTCTCTACATAAAAGTGAAAGAAAGTAGGCTCAAAACAAAACTTTTAAATAAGTTAGTTCTTGCCTTCACATTTCTTATATTTGTGACTGGTAAATTAGCTCAATCACGTTACCCTAAAATCTGTGCAAGAGACAAAAGCCACACACCATTTTTGTATATAATAACCAAAAACTCTCACACATCAAATGTGAGTTATACCCAAAACATAAACACATACATGCTGTATCAACTACACTCTCTGCAGCTTTCTATTTAATGCCAATCCTAATTTATATTTGGCTACTTTAATTTCACAGAGACTGATTTGAGAAACATACAGTAGGACTTCAAGCTGTGCGTGCAGGTGTTAATGTTTAACAAATCAAGCCTTTAATCAGCCAGACGGGAAAAGAGGATATGGGAACAATTCATTTCCCAGCACTCACACAGAGTTTCACAATCATGGTTGTTCTCTGTAAAGGGGAACATGAAAGCACTGATTCATCAGCAGGTTGTCATCATTGTGAGTAAACCCTGACAAAGTTCAGATTTATCTTGACACTGGATTTGAAGAATCTGTTGGTTGGCAACCTCTGACCCCCAGCAGATTATATCCCTCCAATCAAGAAAAGTTAGAGAAGCTGATTGTAACAATTGTGACAACATATTTAAGATGATGCTAACCATATTCCTTTGACAAACTTGCACAAAAATTTGCCAGGAATGGGAAAGGAGTGGGACTGATTATGCAATGACGGTGTTAACTGATGGAATCAGATTATAAATCCTATCCTATCCAATGTCATTTATCGTGTGTAAAGCCTGTAAAAAACAAAACTCTTTTCTACAAGCAAAGAACGCCAAATCAGGATTACATATTGCATCATTGTATATTGTATGACACTACTTTGGAATGATTTTGGGCTGAGGATAGGTCACCTGAAAGCCGACGAGCCTGCTGATAAAGGTTGGCTAGATTTCAACCTGATGCATTGTTTTCAGAGGAATCATTTATTAACAATAAAAAGCTGTCATACTGGTAGCACTACACTTGAGACAGTTAACAGAGATCTGACAATGGAGTGGAGTTACCTGAAATTTTGTTAAAGATTATACCAAATCCTATTCTCCATTTCTCTGATTCTGTGATTTTAATGTGTATAATTAGATTCAGATTTCATTGTCAGATAACTTCACAAACAACACTTCTAGAATCTTGGTTGAGAAAACCTTTTGCTGCTGTGAAGCTTATGAATGCTCTCTGTTGTGTAATTTGTTGGCAGTGCGGACCACTGTACATCTGCTCCCACTCATTTTGTTTTTTGTTTTTTTTTGTCTTTTTTTGTTCAGTCTAAATGAAAGGCCTGGGAGCAGTTGCAGTCTTTGATGTAGTCACAGAAATCAAATCCATCGTCATGGGATGTAGCCTGTTTTTAACTGATGCCACAAACACTACAGGTTTATGCACTGTGCTGTTTTTTACCTGAAACACTGTAACCTTGTTGTTACTATAAGCCCCTTTTACACTGCCTCTTCAAGATGGGAATTTCACACTGTTTTGCCACCTCACTGTTCTGTATAAAAAGTACAATCGCGGAGTGGTAGGAGAGGTAGTAGCAGTAGTATTAGTGCCAAAACAAGGTCTGTATTAAAAAGACAGCCTGCAGGACGGGGTCATGGATGAGATGGATGTGATGTTTTGATGCATGTTCGGTGTGCAACCCACCTCTGGGAGATAAAAAAGCAGCTGATAGCAGTTAGCAGCTAAGTCAAAGAGGAAGAGCAGTGGCCTACAAACTGGGAAAACAATGAGGTCTGAGAGTTCCTTAACCATGCGAGCACAGGACAAGATCAACCGCCATAAAACAGGGACAGTAAATATTAATTGATATAAATAATAACTACTAATAATTTATATACATGTTATATGTCATACTAGAGGCTGACGCTACTTGTTACATGACGATGATTTTCGTCATGCCTCTTTTGCCTCTGCGAAAATCACACATCAGAGTGGCACAATGCTGCCATTGTTTGGTTCTGTGTAAAAATGCAAAGGCTGGATAAAGAAGGGACTTTGTAGCAGCCCTCAAGCGCAATTTGTGTGTAAAAAGGCTACTGTCAGCAATATGGCTGAAACATGGTGACCCATGCATCATACTTTATGAAGTCTGTTGGCATTTACACATGAAATAATTTATATCTGAGAGATGATACACAATAATAAGGCTGGATATCATTTAGAATTTTGTGATACTGGTGCTACTACAATACCTGAGTTTTGGTACTATAACCAAATATTTTAGACTGAAGGATTCAAAGAAAATATCCAAATGCACATTTTCTGGCCAATACTTCACAATTTATTTTCCAATGATTTCCTTGCAAGACTATAAACCTACAGCCATGCTAGCAGCTCTTTGAAGCTGTACTCATAAACAGTGCTGCTTTGAACTAAATGCTAATGTCAGCAAACTAACATGCTCACATTGACAATGCTAACACGCTGAGGTCTAGAGGGTATTACATTTACGATCTTATTTAGTGTGTTGGCATGCTAATATTTGCAAATTAGCATTTCACACAAAGTACAGCCAAGGCTGATGGGAATATCATTAGTTTTGCAAATATAGAGACGCGCAGGGATGATGTTCATTTGTAGGCAAACCTGAGGGTTAAACTCACCCTGGTTCTCTTGACAAAAAGGCAATGGGATTTTTCCACTGGATTTTGAACTATTGCAGAGAATACGCTTGTGGCAAACAAAGGTTTATAACACTTACATGTTTTGTTCAGCAAGATAATCTTCTCATTGGTGATTTAGGAAGCATAAATACAATCGCCTGAAGTAAAAAGCTAATGTTAGACTATAAACAAACTACACTCCAGTCACATGACTTCAATGTTGCCATTATGTAGTCTCATTCAGCCACTTGTTAGCAACAGTCTTTTTTAAGACACGTAAAGGCTTCACACTTTACGTTGTTGAACAAAACCTGAAAGTCTCTTAAGCTTGTGTTAACTACAGACCTTATTTCAGGCATCTAACCAAAACCCATTCAAAAAACCCATCGACTTTGAGAAGAGGGAACCGGGAGTGCCAAAATGCTAACTCATTTCCAGGTTTTAGGACTCCTGTAACACTATAGAGCGCCTACCTGCTGTCGGCAGATATCAACTAGCACAAACAGAGCAATTAATTAGTGTGCAGACTTCTCTGCCGTCTGCTGAAACTGATGATTGTGTTGTAGTTGAAACATTTGATACTGACAATCTATAGCTGTGCAGGTTAATCAGTTTTATTCTTTAACTGCATAATGATGATAGTCTTGCAGGTTGTGCAAGTATTTTATTATTGTTGCTTAACTGTCATGCACTTAAAATAAAACAATGTTTCAATTCTGCATTTAAAGGAAAACAGAAAGTGTGAATTGACCCCAAGCTTGAAAAAACAAAGTGAAACAAAACTTTATTTTTTTGGCCATATCTCCCAGTCATCGAGAACAATCGGGGAAATACATGAAATACCAGAAGATCATCATAGGATGTTTGCAGTGGCACTGGGGCTTTTCCAAGTTACATATTTCCCACTTTTTCCTGCCAGAACTAATAACTCTTCCTCTTTCCAGTCTGTCTCAGATAAAATGCTTTTTTTTTTCTCTTTCCATCATTACAGACAGATTCAGGGCTTTCTTCTTGCGTTGCATGTCTGTTTGTCTATCTCTGTCTCCTTCGGTGCCGTACTGCCGTTAAATGAACTCATTAGTTCTGTCAGGCCTTTCACTCAGCTCCACTTCTGCTTCTAATTAGGCCTGTACACAGAGGACTAGATCATTGTGTGTGTGTGTGTGTGTGTGTGTGTGTGTGTGTGTGTGTGTGTGTGTGTGTGTGTGTGCACACGTGTGTGCTCTCACACATTTTTGCCTGTGTATGCATTTACATTAATGTGTGCATGAGAGATTCCCCAGAGATGCCAACCAACATCCCATGAGGCCGGCTCATCTGCCTCTCTTCATACCTCTCTGCCTGCAGCAACAGAGGGACAGAGGGAAACAGGGAAGAGGATGGGCAGAAGAATAAAGGATAACATGCACAAGAGGGGGAGAGGGAAAGTCAGAAGAGTTTGACTCGACACATATTTGGTTGTGGCGTTAGTTGTGGCGAAAAGCTATCCGTAAAACTACCCGCCTTCAAACCGCCTTCTACTCTTCTTTCTCACCACACACACACACACACACACACACACACAGAAGTAATCATCTTATGGTATGGCCGAAATAACGAAATAATAGCTTACAGAGCAGCAAGTGAGGCAGTCAGACCCCAGCCTCTGTATTTTCCCCAAAAACTGCCCAGAAATTCCCCTGTGGTTTGGCCTGCTACTCTCTCCTCACTCGCTTCTCTCTCATTCTTCTCTTACTCTCTTCCCTCCTTTCTTCTCCTCCATCCCTCCTCCTCTTTTAGCAGTCCTCCATCTCTCACCTCACTCTCGCTGTCTCCCACTCCCTCCTGTTCTTTGTCCCTCTCTTTTCTCTGTTCCCTTGCCTCTCATAAAGTCCTTCCTCTGTCTTTTCCTTCTTGATCTTGTCTGCTCCTTCTTTCTTTCAACCTCTCTTCTGCCCCCCCCCCCCCTCCCCCCCTTGAAGTCCGTTTCTGCCAGAAACCTAATGAGAACAATGTGTCAAAATATGTGTGCGTATGTCTGTATGTGGGACAGATGTCCTCATGGGGTCCTTCCACTAGTATACACATGTGCAGATATATTCACAATAGCATTATGAACAATTGCAGGTCATTTTGTGATACAGAACAGTTTTTACATTTACTAGCTGATATTATAATATTACTTGTGTTATAATTCATATTTTAATGTCCAGTTCTCTTGATTAAACAATTTCACTTTACAGTTAGTGATAAAGCAAAAACAATTAGTCAATTCTAGGGCTGTCCCACGAAAGTTGAAGATTCAAGTTATCAATTGACTAAGATTTTTCAAGTTGAGCAGTTTTGGGGGGGGGGTTGGCAATCAGTGTGCAGTTTAGCCTACTTCTTGGGATGTTGTGGTCCCCAGAGTTAGCTGCAGAGTGTGCACCCCTCTCTTTCATGCTGCTCTCAGGCAAAGGCAGTGCAATGGAGCCAACTACCCAGAGAAAGAGAAGCTTTGCCCAGTCAGGGTCCGAGATAACGTTATCTTCTCCCCTCTGCTTAGAGGTGGTGAATTTACAGCTCACAGCAACTTAATACGCCACAGTGTCTGGCTTTTGATATCTAGTGCCAGCAAAAAATGCTGTTGCACATTTCCGATCCGTCGTTATCGTAGTTAGCTCGCATTAGCTCGGAGGGCTAACTTGGCTTGTTCACTATATTACATAAGCCTCGCTATCACCCTTCAGGTCCCAACGAACCCCATTCGAACTCTTATTCTCTATATGGAAAAAAAGGAGCAGTCTAATATTCCTACTGAACAGCCGATTCTGATTTTACTGACATAATTTTGAGACAGGCAATTGATTAGTTGATCAACACGGAATTAATCTGCAACTACTCTTATAATTGATTATTCCTTTCTGTAAGTAAAAACAAATATGCTCTGATTCCAGCTTCTCAAATATGAACATATTGTTTGGAAGACTACTTCTATGATAGTAAACTGAATATATTTGTGTTTTGGACTGTTGGTTGGTCAGCACTTTTTGACTCATCACAGTCGCAAAGCGCAGGTGTTACTAATGATGGCAATTCTATTCAGGTGTCAGTCGACCATGACAGTGTGACAGTGAGACAACATGAACAATACCAGGACCCTGAAGGGGTCAGTGATCTGGCTTTGTCAGGTGGTCAGATTGCTACGGAAACCCCCTCCCAAAAAACCTCTGACGTAAGATTGTGAGGTCTGTGTCCAACAATCTGACATTCACACCCACTTCACACAGTGATTGGCCAGCTGTGCAGAGAAGGAAAAAGGTTTCTTAAGTCTGGCAACATAAACATGTTCTAAAGGCCCATAAGTGCTTTCAATTACTCTGGCTTATTAGACCACTGCTCAGGTTGACATTGGGTGGAGCCATGTTGGAAATTACATGAGGTCATTGACTCAGAGGACATACAAGACTGATCAAAGTATTATTTGTTTAATCTAACTGGTGCACCGGAGCTACATAGATGTCAATCAAGGACAGAACCACAGGTGTACAGGACTTTTAACCCTTTTTTTTTTTCTTTTTTTCATTTATCAACTTTTGCAAAAAATACTTAATGCATCAGTGTCAAATGCCTGAGTAAAATACACATTTAATTTAGTAGTTAATAGTTAATTAGTTAAGTGACATAGTATCTCAAAATGACTTCCTATCTCAAAATAATGACTGACCTACTTCAAAATGACTCACTATCTCAATATAATGACTCACTATCTGAAAATAATGATGTAGTACTTCAAAAATAATGACTTAGTATCTCCAAATAATGACTTAGTATCTAAAAAAGACGTAGTATCTGAAAATAATGATGTAGTATTTCAAAATAAGGACTTAGTATCTCCAAATAATGACTTAATAGCTCAAAAAAAAAAAGACGTAATACTTCAAAATAATGATGTAGTACTTCAAAATAATGACTTAGTATCTCAAAATAGTGACTTACTATTTCAAAATAATGACTCACTTTCTCAATATAATGACGTAGTACTTCAAAATAATGAGTTGGTATCTCAAAATAATAAAGTAGTACTTCAAAATAATGACTTAGTATCTCAGAACTGTGACTTACCCATCTCATAATAATGACATACCTATCTCAAGTTACTTATTATCTCAAAATAACTTATGTATCCCAAAATAATGACTTAGTATCTCATAACAATGACTTAACTACCCCACAATAATGACTTACTTATCTCAAACAATGACTTACTATCTCAAAATGATGACTTGGTTATCTCAAAACAATGAATTAGTATCTCAAAAATAATGACTTACCTATCTCAAAATGATGACAATCATTTCTCATTATTTTGAGATATTTAGGCAATATTTTTAGGTTTCTCATTATTTTTAGGTAATTAGCCTAAGTCATTCTTAGAGATACTAACTCGTTATTTTGACATAATACGTCATTATTTTGAGATATTTCTCATTATAATGATTTGCAGGATCTTTTTTCCATCACACTAGCAGAAATGGGCTTCCGTAGTAGCTTAGTCTTTAATATCTGTGGTTGCTTTCAGCTGTCGCAGTTCATGTTGCATGTCAGTGAGCAAGACTGCTTTATGGTAATATGGATTTACAGGATTTTTACATCAACATGATGAAGTCACTTGATTTGTCGAGTATTTAATACACTGGATTAGCCAAAAACAGACATTCCATTAGGTTATTTTCCCTATAAATGTTTTTTCAATTGATTTTCCATAAAATTCACAATATCAGGGACATCCTCGTGACCCACAGTGGTTTAGATGTACCGTATAATTGCAACATACCCAGTTTGGTTCAGGCATGTCATGCTGCTCTCTCTCTCTCTCCCTATTTCTTGTCTGTATCTGGACTGTAAGATCAACACAGAAAGGTCAGAAATCTGCTATATTACAGTAGATATTACAACCTTAATCTGGATCATTCAAAATTAGTCACTGGTGACTATTTTATGACATAAATGACTAAATGGCTTGCCAATAAAAATCCCTACATACACTAGACTGCATGGCAGTATAACCACACACATTACGGAGAAACGATCTCTCTCACACACACAGATCATCATAACAAGAGAAAGTATTCCCTTGATCCCTCGAACACAGAGTCACACCTGCCCCCTCCTCTTTGTTGTCCTCTAACGTGGATCAGAGAAAAAACCTTTGGGAAATCACGCTGTTGAAGTGTAAACACACGAGTGTGTTTATCTGCAACACCACACTATAACATTATGAGATTACATAAATGAGTTTTCCAAAGGCCAGTGTATTCAGGGAATGGCCTGGAAGTGTATCTGAATATGTGTGCCAACTTTCTACAAAGGATAAAGCAGATTATGGACAAAAATAATCACATTCATCATTCTCAACTGTAGTGACTGTTAAAGATTACAAATGTCTGCCCATCATGCGGGCAGTGAGAGCGCAGATTGATGCTGGTTTTAGGTCCTGACAGGGAGGAAATGCTGGATGCCTTCTGATGTGGTCTAGTTTTACAAACAAGGAGGGATGAGAGTCTGTAATACAAATAAAAAGACTCACTTTCCTACGTGACAGGATGCAAGGACAAATATTAACAGACTTCATACACAAAGTCAATGGGAAAATAATAGTCTAGAGGCTGTACCAAGGGGAGTCATGTGAGAAACAGAAGGAACGTTAAAAATTGACAGGACAGTGCAGGTCTAATCAATTACGCTATTTCTTTTCTTGTTTCATGATTCATGAGTGAAAATAAGGGTTGCAACAGTTATTTTGACTATGATTAATCTGCTGATTAGGCTTATTGTATTGATTAATCATTTAGTACAAACTAGTGCAAATACATTTATAACATTTTTATTATATTCTAAAAAAAATACAGTAAAATGATATATTTTCACAACAGAAGAGAGTGTCACTAATATCTCTGCCAGATACAACTATTACAATGACTCATACTGTATCACTTACTGATGTAGTGAAAGGTTTCTTGTCTTGTTTGTTGAGTGGCCAAACACTATATGAGAAATCTAAGCCACATAAAAATAATACATTAAATGTTGTTATGCTACAACTCATTATTTCAAATGGTTGGTGCTTTTAGGCTCAATACTGTAAATGGGCAACATCCCAAATGAAATGTGCTCTGAGGGAGACCACATAGTTTCTCCATAGTGGCTAATGAATGCTTCCACTGAGCCACTTTCAAGTTTGCTCACACTGGACCTTAGTGGGGCCTTGATAACGACAGGGCGGCCAGAAAAACACATCACAGAGCATGACGCCACAGTAACAAATAAATACTGACCAAAGTTTTTTTTCTTTTTCAGCTTAAAGCTCCATTAATCTTTTTTTTTTTTTTTGGAGGGGGGGGGGGGGGGGGGGGGTCTACTTTGTCCGATAACTCCAACCCAAGCTGAAGACGACGCACTTATTTGACATATTATCACCATTTAAAGTTGTTACTGCTAAAATGTTAGCAAATAATACACATAAAGCAGAGTCAGAGGAACATTAGCATACTGTAAAACTTCAATTAAAAGCCCAGTCCCTTTTACAAGCCCGGTGTGGCTACACATTTTGATAAATAAAGGCCTGTCTCAATTAGACGCCTGGTCTAGTCACCATGTAGTTCATTTTTATAGAAGTTCTTTGGATGTATAAAACCAGGTTGTTGGCTATCCACTTGAGCTAATACTAGTTAGCTGTTTAGATCACACAAACAAATATAAATGCTTGAACTTTTATGAAAATGGAGATGCTACATATTGTTAGCTTAGTTAGATTCTCCATAATTCAATCGATTAGTTCACTTTACTGAAGCTATGAGGACCAAAAATTAATTCATTCAGACTTACTGTTATGGTTAACAAGAGAGACGGGAAAAAGGTGGGGACTTCCTACCTCTGAAGCGGTCATTAAGTCAGAATATGTATCCATTCCTCAATTACCTGCTAAGTTATTCATATTCCTTAAGTCCGTAAGGGTCCATTCATCAAAAGAATCAAAAGGGTTTTTCATAAAAATTCATCCAAATCGGGAGTATTGTCTCTCTCTGATGTGCTGTCTGTTGGAGATAAATCAAATGAATGTGTGAAAGGAATTAAAAGCATGTCCCATATATAAGCCTGTTGAGTCCAGTGATTTAAGCAAACAATAGCCCAGGCTACTAATTGAAGTTTTACAGTACATTTGGAGTTGTGTGTCTGCCAACAAACATACATCTTACATTCACTTTCCTTTTAGCTTTCATCTTTTTAACTTTTCTCACCTGCTAGTTGTTAGTTGCTTACACTGTCAATGTTTGGTGCTGGGAAAATAGTGTACAGTAACTTTATCAAAGTTTTCTCACTGAAGCAGCTTCCTGCCGCACATGGAAACAAAGCTTATGAGAAAACAGAAAAGTTGTGGGCCATAAAACCACAACAATGAGCTGAAGATACTAAAATGCTAAGTAGAGATGAGGAACTTCAGAGTTGGTGATACGATTCTCTGTGTGTTTGAAATCATTTAAATCTCACATGAAGTTGATTTGAGAAAAAAATGGGGGAATTTTTGTTTCCATCCTCGGACAACATTAAAATGGCTACCATTAGGAGCAGTAACAACTTGTCTTACATGTAGCTGTTTTTGTATTATGTATTTAGTACTAACATTTGAAAAGCTAATAGTTACCGTATCAGCCAAACTAATGAAAACACACGTAATTGAAAATCCAGTTCCTGTCACATTCCAGAGGGTCATTTAAAACTCTCTGTACAGCTGGATACCAGAGACACATCTGCACATGCATATCAGAGGCAGTGGGGTTCATACTGAGACAGAGCTGACAAACTGATGTGGCCTGTTTCAGGCTGTGCAGACTCATGCTCCGTGGCAGATCTCGCCTCACGAGGACAGCCATCGACACAGTGAACGGACGGTCGGCTAGTTCTGGCCTCGGAACAAAAGAAAAAGAACTGTTCCTTGTCAGGGCTGTCCCCGTTTCATCAATAGCCTCTGTGTCTGGTATGCGCTGTTTTTATTCCTCCAATTACTCACACAAAGGGCTCGTCCTGCGTGTCCTTCCACTGACCAGCAGGCTAACCCAATAAGACACAAGGGGTGGCCGTGGCGAGCTTCAACTAATCATTTGGACATATGGGATATTATGTCTATCAGTCAGCTGGCGACGGGAGGGGGATTAACCAGCGGCGTGTCGTGTCTGGATTATATGTATGTCATGTGTTAATGGACCAAAACCAGTCTGTTTGAAAGGAACTCGATCATTCATTCCTTTGGCCTCTGAGAGTTAAACCACCTTTATAGAGCCACAAACCTTGACTCTGACAAGAGGCATCAACATGAAAGAACATCCATCATCACAAGTTATTTCCTTTGATTAAGAATATGTTACCACAACTCACTGCCAGATTTTTTCACTTGGTTTAAGAAAATACGATTTTAACTTGGTCTCAGAAATAGTAGAGCTGCAAAAATTAGTCAATTAATCGATGAGTCAATCAAAAGAAAATTAATCCCTAACTATTTTGAGAATCAATTAATCATTTCAGTTATTGTTCATGCAAAACTGTCAAACATTTGCTTGTTACAGTCTCTTAAATGTGAGAATTTGCTACTTTTCTTTATTATTTAAGATAGTGAACGCAGAGACGTTGGGTTTTGGACTGTTGGTTGGACAAAATAAGCAACATGAAGACGTCACTTTGGGCTCTAGAAATTGTCATTTTTCATATTTTTTGGCACTTTACAGACTGAGTGATTATTCAATTCATCATGAAAATAATTGGCAGATTAATCAGTAATGCAGCCCTAGGTGATAGGCTAATTGACTGGCTAATATGGAGATTTCACTGAGCTCAAACTTGTTCCCCTTGCTGTTCAACTTGTTAGTTGTACCAAGGCTGAAAAAAGCAGATACAATTCATTGCAAAAAAAAATATTGTGTAAGCTAGAGAAGTTGCCCGGCAACCAACTTGGATTTTGTGAATTAAAATTGGACCTTGACAAAACACCGTCTGACCTTAAAAGCTGTAAAAAGTAAAGAAAATGAAAATAAAAAGACAAAAGGCCAAGTGTTGTTTTTGCTTTTCACTGAAAACTGCTGCCTGCTGCTGGAAACAAGACAGATTTGAGCAGTTTGTGGGCCAGAAAACCAAAACAATGAGCTGAAAGACCCTAAAAAGCTCTGCAGGTCGACAGGGAACTGCAGAGTTGGTATTAATTCTCTGTGGGTTCATGACTTTGAGCAATAACTCACATTCTATCCATAGTTATACAAAAATATTCATAATGGAGTTTTAAAATTGGTCTGACCGTTGACATCTAGTTTCCTCCTTACAGACATCTCAATTATTAGTGGGACAACCAACTTGGCAGGAGACAATAGGAAAATTGGCATGATTATGCTGCGTTGAAATGGAATCAGGCAGACGGCAAACTGGATATAGTTTTAGTGGACGAGAGCAGGACAGTAACATTACGCCGGCAGAGAAAACCAGCACCAGTAGCCATAGACAACAATGGCACTCAACGTTAAAATATTTTAACTTTTTGGGGTCCTTCATGATGGAATTTACAACCAGATGTAGCGTAGATCTCTCACACAGGGAGAAAACGTGTGATCTAGACAATTACTGGATTACTAGAATAATTAAATGGCATAATAAACCAAAATAATTTTATTAAACGTAACTTACTGCATTCTTTGTAAACAATACAAAATCTCTATTGCAAAATATTGTCTTTGGTTTACCATCTGCCTGATTTCATGTCAACACAGCATTATCCTGGCCAATTATGATTCACAATATTATGCCAATAATAAATTACATATGCTTAAAACTCTTGAAACGGCCCTAAAACATACAAGAATCATTTTCCCTTACATTTTGTGAAAATGACTCAGGCCACTGGCAGATTTCAGTGCTTTTGCTTGATATTTACAGCAGCGTTCACAGATATGGGCCAAGATTAGACTAACAACATGCATCTCAATTAAATGGTTGGTGACGAGCTTTCCTAAAAAAAACACAAGACCCTGCCCTTTGTATCCATCCCCTGCTCATATGTGCATCTCTGCTCTCTCTTCCGTCATGCAGCACCAGCAATAAATATCACTGAAAGTGTGTCCTAAGCGTGAAGCAGCACAAATCATCCAAGCCGGAGCCACCAGTGTTGACCTTTGCCCTAAATACACACATGCAAGCGGAGGTCAGGAATGTGGGGCACCTAAGCTAATTGTGAGAATATCTGGGGGTTTATGTATTGTGTACATGGCGTAGCAGTCTGGAAACTCAAGCCTCGTTCTGTCTGACGGCTGTTTCTTTCTCAGGGCTGTGGGAGCCGAGTAGACGCACAGGGGGACTGGGAGAGGGAGCCGGTCCACAAACAACACGACTCAGCCCCTGTCAAACTGACAAACAGTGACAGGCAGCTGACACATTCTTCCAAACAGCGGCCCACGTCTGGACTGTGGCTGTGGCATGAGGCTGCACATCCTGCCTGTGCCTGAGGGTTGCTGCAAATGTTTTGATACCGATGTCAGTTGCAATAAGCCAAATTCCACCAGCAGTTTTGAAATGATACACTGTGTTTCACTCTGTGCATGTCAGAGTCGCCTATCTGAAGATCTCCATCAACAAGCTGAAAAAACTAACCGAGTATAACAACAAAGTATTTTGGATCATTTGTGGTTAGGGAAAAACTGATGTTGATACAATTTTGGAGCAGAGCCTCGGGTTTTTATTCAATCAGCACATTGGATGGCTTAATGACTCCAGAACATTTTACCTTGGTTTATTTTGGGAGGTGAAAAACAGGTCTTGTTTTGACTTGAGTGGAAATGTGTCACACATTGATTAGTTCCTACAATTCCTGCTCATCAGTATTCATCCAGCGTTCATTCCAAACCATTAAACACTGCATTTAGCCGTTCCTGGCCTGAAGTTTCCGAACCCCAAGGGCTCTGTGGCCTCCCTCCCTCCAATTCACTCTTTTTCCACTTTTCTAAAGATTGAACTGTTCTATATCAGCGCAGTTCAGGATCTGAACTCATCTCCATGGAGCTCTGTTCAGTCCTATAATGAAGCCAGTACGAATCTCCTAACTAACACATTTCCCTATGAGAACTCAATCTACAGTACGTACGTGTTACTCGGAATGTGTTACAGTCCTTCCATCTGAAGGTTAGTAGACTTTTTGATATGTGAATAGTTTTGTGGAATGCGTGACTGCACACTAAAGCTTTAGCAGAACCAATTTATTATGAATTTCTGTGGAGCTGCTTATGTGAATACTACGCACATGTGATGCATTCTTGAAGACAAAACCCATAAAAATAAATTTCCCCCCATATCAAAGTGATAACAGTTCGTATTCTTTCTTTAGCTGTTTAGGCTTTAGCTGAGATGCTCTCTCATTACACAGTCATTTGATTTAGCCTTATTATTATAATAATAACTACTGATTAATTCATTTTTAAACCAGATCATTTAAGGTTATTATGTGGCTTATGTGTATTATCAGTTCTCTTCTGTTTTTTAGTTGTATTGTAGAGCTACAAGTTAGTTGCCATCTATTACAGTAATCACCAGAAAAAAGTGAAATTCTCTGATTCCAGCTTCTTAAATGTGAATACTTTCAGGGTTTTTTTACTCCTCCATGACATTTAACTGAATGTGTTTGCTCTGTGGACAAAAGATGATGTCACTGAGGATGTCATCTTGGGCCTTGGCTTGGACTCTTTCTGACCAAACAACTACTTGAGAAAATATTCGACAGATTAAAAGACAATGAAATGAATCGCTAATTGCAGCCCTATTGTATCAGAAGACAAACTAAGAAAAAGGAGACAGAAAAAACTACAAAGAAGATGACATAAATGTTAATTCCAGTCTGTCCCATACCATCAGTAAAAATGACTGGACTTACAAACAAATATAACTTCTAAAATCTGATACTGGCCAAAATTAGTGACGTTAATTTATATGTCTCATATATAGATGTCATCCTCTAAATGCAGTGAGTACATTTTTTTTACAATATGACTGAATTTTTATCTTTTCACATACAATATTTAACACACTGCATCTACTATAGGGTGTGTTTTCATTTCCTTTACATTGCTGAGTATATTCCACTGCTTTTGTTTGGGCCATGCTTACACAACTGCTCATTAATACATTTCTGCTTTTGACTTTCCCGATATATATATATATATATATATATATATATATACATACATATATATATATATATATATATATATATATACATATATATATATGTATAAATAATCGGTTATATTCTAGTTTATGCGGTTGCAACATGCCAATTTCCCCACAGATCATTTACATGTTTTCCTCTTTCTCTCCCTCGGTCTCTCTCCTGAACAGTGTCAGTGTAATAACGCAGACTGATCTCATCTGCTTCTATTTACTGTGACCTCTTATCTTTAGCAACCCACAGCCATTCAAATGTACAGAGCACAATGTATCCAAATCTAACTGTGGTTACTGTCCTGTTTACACTAATCAAAGGCTTTCTGATCTGTTGATATTCAAGCCTTCCTCCTCTCCCCCCTCCTCCTGACCATAGATCAACTGTTACTGTGCGCCTGTTTGTTTAGTTCAGACTGTCTGCTGTTGTGTCATAACGTGTTACAGAAATGGTTGTGTGTGGTGAACATTAAAAACCAGAGCGTGTGTGGAGTATCAATGAGCTTTAGTGATGGCATTGTGCATCCTATTACTCTTATTTAAAAGGGGCCAAAGCTGTGGTGCTGATCGGTGCATTATCTTATTAGTATAACAGGAGCATCAATTCACTTAGTATACACCTTCAGCTATTCTTGTAGGCCTACTTAATGTACTTTTCAACTTACAGAAGTCAGAGTCAAGGTGAAATTTTAATAATGAAACAATTATCAATATTATTTTATTTGCATGCTCCATTTTTAAGATTGCTTTAAAACATTTAATAGTTTAGTCTCTACATGATAATGTGCTGCATGTTCAGGACGGACTCACAAGAGTACTGATGTACAGAGAAAGTAACCCACCACACAGACGCCCATGCCTGAAAATGAAAAATGCACAGATGTGTGCAGCCAGACCACAGGAGTCTAATCTCGGCCTTTGCAAGTCCTCGCTCTCGCGTTGGCCAACTTACCCTCCAACGTTACTTCTTTCCCCGCCTTCTTAAGCGCCTGGACCGCCAGGTCGTGTGTCGCCTCCCGGAGGTCGTTCCCATTCACCGACAGGATCGCGTCGCCCACCCGGAGAGCCCGGCTCTGGTCGGCAGCGAGCCCCGGGAAGATCTTGGAGATGAGGATGGGCATCCGGTTCTCGCGCCCCCCCTTGATACTGATCCCCAGCCCGCCAGACTCCTGTTTGACAACTCGGACCTTCCGCACAGCCTCAGAGGAACCGTCCAGACTGACGGGGACGTCGCCTTGCCTTGACCCGAAGCTGGACCCGGGACTGCCGTAGCTGGATCCGGGGCTTCCAAAGTCAGAGTTTGTGCCGTTATTCGGGTACTTTCCAGGGCTGCTTAAACCGTAGTTGCCGTCATATTGACCCCGGCTGACACCCCCGCGCCCCGGGCTGCTGCTGCGCCCCCTGCCCCCGTGGTTCTGGTTCTGGAGTTGGTCTTGACCCGAGGACGGACCGCGGCCAGGGTTCCCCGGACTCGCTCCCGGGTCGTTTCCGTTCGACATGCCATTTCGCAGGCCCGCCGAAGAGTTGTTGTAGTCCCAGTGATTGCCCCCCTGTCCGGTTGCCTCCGCTTCGGCCGTTAAAGTCAGCGTTTCTCGGGTGAGTTCGGCGGCCACTCGGATCCAGCGGTCGCGGAGCAGAAGGTCCAGTTGACCGTTTTTATCCGCTCTGGTCCAAACTGCCATTCCTGTACGGTTAGCCTGCTCCGAGGCGGGCCGCTTTCACACTAAACTCATCATCAACTTTTTCCTCTTTTTCAGAGTGCGCACAAGCTGCGACTAGGCTACACTGGCCCGCATCGACACACCCACTCACACTAGGACTGCAGGCACAGGGCGAGAAAAAACAGGACTCCCAAAAAAAGGAGGGAGAGAAAAAAGAAAAGAACAACTGGCTGTGATGGGCCAGCCTGAGAGGGCTTGTTGTTGAGTTCAAGCTCTAAAGCTGTCCGACTTCCACTGGGAAGTTAGTGAGAATACAACGACACAATATCCCTTTGATGCTTTCAAAATAAAAGACATGCACATGAATTTTGTTATGATCACATTTTGGAGTCATAAAAAAGACGAAAGTAACAACTGCAGACAGTGTCCTTAAGTCACTAAATGTAAAATAAATTATCCTCCTTTTTTCTCAAGAATATGAATTTAAAAAAAAAAAAAAAAAAAGTGTTACAACAGCACAAAACACAGGCTGAGAGTAAAAGAAATAGATTTTTGAAAAAATAATGTTAGTAATAAAATAATATAAATTATTAATATAAAAACAGTAGATTAATAATTATAGCCTATGAAACATAATAAAGGATGAAACAAATACATATAACATATATTACAATATATTACGACTGACCAAATTTGCAAATTTTCATAGGCGTAGATTTAGGGGAGATACAGGGGACATGTCCCCATCAGTATTTAAAACACGTGCATTTGTACCCCCCAATAAAAACATAAAAGTAAGAGAAAACTTACTTTCTTTTTATACAGAAATTTATACAGAAAATGCACAAACAGGAGCATAGATTTTCATCAAAACACAGAAAAAAAAACTACGCCCAAAAGAATAAAATAATAAAACATTTCCTGATATATATTTAGTCGACTTAGGTGGTGCACCTCTGAATTCCTGACTGGTGTAAGTGTAAGATCAAGGTCTGAACTCAGACCAATAAAGATATTGACACAGACTGAAGCATTCATCACAGGTGGACCTCAAAGTGACCATAAAAAACATTAAAAAGTCAATGAATGCACAGTAATGAAAGTTTATTACATGTTACGCTTTTATTTCGAAAGTATAATCACTTAACTTCCTGTTTCCCTCAATGTCATTCATTGTGTCTTCACGCAGCTTGTCTGTCTGATGAGTGAACTCAGAGCCGGATGACAGACAGACACAGCCAATAGACATGTAGACCTGTAGATTATTTATTCATGATGATAGAGGCGGGGCGTCCACAGACGCATTATGGATCCACTGACCGGGGACAAAGCCTACTTAAGTTCACTCACTGTGTTGCCTCTTATAATGGATTCTGCGGCCTTCTGTAAACTTTGTTTTCATAATCTGGAGGTTTTATTGACATTCACAAAGAGTTAAACACTTATTAAGGCAAATAGTCAGGATGGACCTGTTGGCATTTTACTATGATCATTGTCCTTAAAGTCAATAACTGCTCTGTCTGAACAATCATAATGATTTGGCACTGTTTGTTTTGCTGCATACCCCATGTCCACTCTAGAAAGCAGTTTTCTTTTTGTTCAGAAGGTACCAAAACCAATTTGTTGTGCCACAGAACATCCGTTTAATGATCAAACTGAGGCTGTGTTGTTGAGATGGCAAAACATTTCCTCAAGAAAACTTTAAAGCTCGTGACAAGTGTGAAATCTCTGGCTCTTTAATATCAGACTGAAATAACTCAAAACACTGTTAATCCCAAAGCAAGAACTCCCTCAGGCCATGTGTGGTATCACTTCAAATGTTTTGTTTTCCTTTGATCACAAAATAATATGCAACAAGAAGACAGTCTTTTGTTGAGTTCACAAAATATTAATGATGTGATGTTCAGATTCTTTTTTCTTGAGCTCACAAAATACTTTGCTCAAGATCACAATAGAATAAACTATTAAAAATATTTATCTTCTTTAAAGTGAGAAAATGAATTCTTGACATTACAGGTGACCAGACAATATAACACGGTCATAATGATTACACATGATTTAATACAGTTTCTCTGTCTGTATTTTCTGGATGTAATCTAATGTAGACCTACTGTAAATGATGATCACATGGTCACCAGGTGTCACTTAGGTTAGATTCTTAGATTCTTTTAGTTAAAAAATCACATCTTCCATTTATTATAACTGAGACATTTTAACAGTAACACCAAGCTGCGATGCAGAGATACACACTCTTCACAGTTCAGACCTCCAGTGGAGTCACAACATGGGCTTTGCTTCCTGTGCCTTTATTCTTCACCACCAGCAGAGTCACATCTGAAAGCATTTTACCAAGCGATCAATTGGATCCATTAATTTTCAATGAAAAGAGCTCAGCTGCTGCAAACCTGCATGTTAGGAAAGCTCCGTCTACACATTAAGAGATGAAGTGCTGCATGAGACATGTCAGAATGAATACAGCAACACAAACTACAGCCTCCAAAATGACCACATAGTAAAACCAATATATTGTAAAACAGAACATGTGGTAGGCTTTACTGTTGTTTTACCGCTATATAACATAGAGTTAGTTTTGGCAAGGTGAACCTAATAAGTGACAACTGAATGTAGATAGCAGAACATTACTTGTTTCCTTGTTAGGGACAGTGGTGTCCCCAGAAATTCTTCATAAGTGTGGCCAGATGGGGCCACTGAACATCTTGGCTTGGTACACCAAAACCAAATTCATAACTGAATTTCAGGAATTATATTATGCTGTTGAAGTATATAGGCTAGTTGAACATTAACCCTTAGAGACCCACCATAGACCGATTTCTGTCTTTTTAGGGGGACAGTGGATCTTAAGATGAAGATAGCAGGTCAACAGTATATGCCACACAGCAGTGGTATCCATCATCTGAAAGCTTAAAACCTGAATATCAGATGAGATCCAGATCAGCACTGTGTGTCTGGTTTTTATAGTCAATCTGTAAAATAAATACATAAATAAAATATGGTGTTTGGGGTAGATATCTAATAAAATGTCAGAGTTTGAGTATATAGGGGCTTAGAACATTATGATAGCAGTATATGATGGCCATTTCTATAGTCAATTATGTCTCATCAGTTGCAGGAGTTTTGGGGTTGGCTACTCAAGAATTTATTAAAAAAACAACAACACAAAATTACTCAAAAAGTACCACAATAAGACACAAAGGAGACTAATGAGCCCAGATGTGAGAAATACAATAGGAGTTATCAATCTTAATCCCAATAGCCCGCTTACAGACCTCTGAATTGCCAACCACACCTTCTGATCCACTGATTCAAATAGGTCTGGTGTTTTGCTTCCCCCAGGTAGAAAAACAGCTGATGAATGATATCTTTTTAAGAATGGGAACATCATCAACTTCTCCATAGTTTGGTAGCAACAGAGCTGCATCCATGTCTGGTTGGAGAAAAGCGTGACTGAGAGTTGTACAAGTTGTATACAGTCTCTGCTCTTGATCTGTACCGTTTCTTCTAACCCTAGCAGCAAGCAGTACCACAACTTGTGTGTCAAAAGTATTGTTGATTGGACAGATGTGCAAGTTGTTACTGACTAGTACTCCCATGAAGTCTGCAGACAGGAACAACAGCTGAAAAACTGAAGTGACATGAAGTGGCAGTTGAGTCTGGTCAACAGACTATAACCCCACAAGAATTGTTCCTAATTTGCCTCACACTCGTAACCTCTACCAGAGGACCACAGCAATGCATAGTAGTGTACTATAAGGCTTGGATCTGAGTGATTCAGCTGGTAAGAGGTCTTGGAACAGGTCTTAAAGGGGAACTCTGGTATTTTCCAACCTGGACCCTGTTTTCCCATGTTTTATGTCTAAATGACTCATGGGAACAACTGAAATTGATCCAGTATTGAAAGAGAGTAATAGGTATAATAAGTATGTTTCATCATTCTTATCATTGTGTATTTGTTACCTAACACTGGCTCTAGATAGGACAAAGTTTTAGCACTTTACAGTAAATCAATGGGTCCTGAACATCTGGACCTGAAGTTATCAGAGAAAGTCGGTGGGCACTCATTAGCAGGTGATGGGCAAACAGCCTGTCTGTGACGTGCCAAAGAAACATTGATTTGTAACATGAAACTGCTTTCACGTTAGAGAAAGAGACCTTTGCGGATAACTCGGGTCCTGGTACAAAGAACACTGAAGCAATTCTAACTGGGAGAAGTTTCAGCTGGTCGCAATCTGCAATTCTCACAGCTAGATGCCACTAAACCCCCTAAAGCATACACACTGTTCCTTTAAATGTGCCTGCTTTTGCCACTGACAGGCTCAAATTATTATTCGCAGTGTCTGACATCATTATGGAAAGGAAACTACAAAGAAATTAACGATTTTTCCATATCTTACTCTTGTTCCAGTCTTGCTAAATGAGAGGTCTCATTATGAAATCTCACAAGAGGTGACTTGTTGCAGGAAGAGAACGGTGGAAACATGAGTGACAGCCGGAGAGAGGAGTGAAGGTAAGTTTGTTTGTTTGAGTACAGAAAACATCTTACTCTTATTTGGCTAAATATTAATCTGATTTTGGTAATGCTGAAAAGTCCACAGCAGGAACAAGCTAAAGGTACAAACAAATATTTCATTTCTCTGTAGGCTACTTTCCGTAATGTTGTAAGACACTCATAGTAACAATCTGAGCCTGTCAGAGACAAAACCAAAAATTTATAATGGACGTAAATTGAAGGGGCGCACCTGTCTCGAGTGGTTACATTATGGCCTGTTTTGTGGCTGCTGACTCCCTCTCAATACTGGACCAATTTCAGAAATTGTTACAAGTCCCTTAGACACGAAAACACTGAAAAAATAGAGTCCAGTTTGAAATATACCAGACTTCTCTTTTCAGGAGTGTCTGTGGAGACTGTTGTCAGAGTGCGTGGACAGGAGGAGCATCACACAGATGTTGGGAATTTGACTTTCAGTTTCTACTGGTGCAAGGCGATATGGAGAAAATCAAATATAATGATATTTTAGACCAAATGCCAAGAATTTGATACTGTGATGATATTTTAGCGTTGACTATTAGTGAATTCACCATATGTTTCCAGAATTAGATTTTGATACATAATCTCTGAACCAACAACATGTCGAACCTTGAAGCAGATGGGCTACAGCAGCAGAAGACCACACCCGGTGCTACCCTAGGCAGCTAAGAACAGGAAACTTAGGCTACAACTCACACGGGCTCACCAAAATTAGACACCAGAAGATCAGACAATAGAAGATTGGAAATACGTTGCCTGGTTTGATGAGTCTTAATTTCTGCTGCGTCATTCAGATGGTAGGGTCAGAATTCGCTGTAAACAACATGAAAGCATGGATCCATCCTGCTTTGTATCAGTGGTTCAGGCTGCTGCTGGTGGTGGTGTAATGGTGTGGGAGATATTTTCTCGGCACACTTTGGGCCCCTTAGTACCAACCGAGCATCGTTTAAACACCACAGCCTACCTGACTATTGTTGCTGACCGTGTCCGTCCGTTTATGACCACAGTGTACCCATCTTCTGATGGCTACTTCCAGCAGGATAACGCACCATGTCACAAAGCTCAGATCATCTCAAACTGGTTTCTTGAACATGACAATGAGTTCACTGAACTCCAATGGCCTCCACAGTCACCAGATCTCAATCCAATAGAGCACCTTTGGGATGTGGTGGAAGGGGAGATTCACATCATAGATGTGCAGCCGATAAATCTGCTATCATGTCAATATGGACCAAAATCTCTGAGGAATGTTTTCAGCACCTTGTTGAATCTATGCCACCAAGAATTAAGGCACTTCTGAAAGCAAAAGGGGATCCAACCCTGTACTAGCAAGGTGTACTTAATAAAGTGTCCAGTGAGTGTATATTGTATTGTGTAGCTAAATATGACCTAGTTTGTAATCAAGCCATCTTCCCTGCTTAGTTCCTCTATCTGATTGCTTTGATTACAAATGGTTTTGTATGTACAAACAAAATGCTTTTGTTTTAATCACCCCTCCAGAGAGCGTTCAGTTATTACTTTTGCATATTTAATATGTTCCAATTGGATTTTTCTTCCAAGACAGTAAAAAAGGAAATGTACATCATGTTTGTATTTATTCATGAAGTGCAGCCCTGTGACCACAGAGGCTGTTATGTGGCCGCACAGAACAGCTGAACACAGCATGCAAACAGTAAAACTCAGACACAGCACTGGTCTTGTTTGTCATTAGATTTTATTGCAGTTGAGGTTTACTTAGTGTTTACAAAACCAGAGCAGATTGCAAGCGTCCATGGGGAGTGAGAGAGGCAGGAGTTTCATCTGCTCGCTTCACATCAGCATCGTCATGCTGCGTCAGTTAAAGGTGCAGTCTGCAGCTTCACCCTGATACATTCACAGTGTCGCCGCCGTCATACCTCGTCCAGCTGTACCTGGGACTTTACAAGCATGTCTAAAATGCAAGAGGCCTCGTTATGCAGCAGCCGCTCGTTACAAATCCCTTTTTGGATGATTAAAAATAAATGTTACTATGCTGTGTACAAGCTTATCGTTTTACAATTCTGATTCTGTGTCTCTAAGTTACATTCATGACAAAAACAAGGCAACCACAGAGAGCTAAAATGCTAGGGTTACATGTTGACTCTATGCTGCGCAGCGTTTGTCCTCATCTCAAACCACCACCACCCAACACCACCTCCACCCTCTCTCACACAGTGTATACTCCAACAACCGTCAGTACTTTCCTCATCTGCTCTCTACTCCCATACGCCTGCCTCCCAGCAGCTGTGAGCGTCAGGGAGTGAAGTCATGGTGCTGTAGATGAGACAGATACAGACAGAACTGCTTCTTATTCAAACCTTATAAAGTGACAAGCGGGGCTCTGTATGCGTGTGTGCACATCTGCTGGGTGAGATGCTGGGATATGGAAGATGATGTAGTTGGGAAGTGGATAATGGGTGAGGTGGTGGTGGTTTAGAGTCACTAGATTCTTACTAAAAAGGGTTCTATACAGCTCCAGAAAAAGTTTTTTATCTGTATATATCATAGCATAACTGTTACAGTAATAACGCACTTAATACTCCAAGGACCCTCACTGGAATATGTATTCTCATTTATGTGTTTGAACCAGTCCAATGGCTGTTTTGAGTCATCACTGACGTGCATGTAACCACCAGAACCCTATAAGAACCCTACTCTTTCTGTGCATGTGTGCGTGAACAGTGCAGTGCAGGAGCTCGACTCATTCGGGAGTGTGTGTGTGGGCAGAAAGGGATAAAAAGTCAGTCATTGGTTCATGTTGTTGATCGTCTTGGTGTGGAACTGCGGCGACAGAGACGGCGATGATGCATGAAGCCACTGCTGTTGATAATGGGACTGGGGAGGGAGCGGGGGGTGACACTGTGACTGTGGGTGAGGTGGAGGGTGACACTGAGGGTGAGGCTGGGGAGGGTGTGGTTGAGGGCAAGTCTCGAGGTGTGATTGACGTTGCAGCGGTGGTCTCTGAGGGGCAGCAGCAGCTTTGGCCTCCCTCTTGGGAGTGTTGTTGAGGATGTCTAGACTCCGGCGGCTCGAGGAAATGACATCAGCCACGAATTTGGTGCATTCAGCGCAGATGTCGCGCAGCGTGCAGCCGTGAGCGTACAGGTGGGGGAACTCCTCCTCCACTGAGCGGCGGGATAAGGTGCGCAGAGACCTGCAAGGGGACAGGAAGGATTTGTAGGGTTGTAGGTTGTGGATTTGAAGGTTTTGTATGAATGAATACAGTGCATGAGTATGAATACAGTGGTGTAGCACACTTGATGAAATTAAGTTTTACTGTTATTTCTGACTGATATCAATGTCTGAAAAAAAAATCACAGCAGGGATCTGACTTAGCAGCTTTAATCTAAGTATAATAAAATAAGATTTAATGGACATATCATAATGCATTTAAAACAGAAAAGGTTTAGAGGAAAATCATTTCATCTCAGTGAAAGCAACTCACTGCGACGTAGTGCAAAATGCTTAAATCTCTCACCTTTAGTTCAACTTTGGTGAAATCAGACATATAAAGTTGTGCTATCACCAACAGAAAATTGTCTTAACAATGCTGACCTTTCAGGTAATGGAAAACCAAAGAGTCTAAAACAGAGGAAACTATTATAGACAATCAGCTGCATTAAATCATCAACTTTTATTTAACACTCCTCTGTTGGGAGTATAAACTGCTCCACAAAAAGAGGCCCAGTTTATAGACATTCATGAGATAAGAGTCAATAGTGATGTACATCTCTTGCATAAACTGTTAACTTACTGTCCAGTTAGCAGTGTCGGGGGTAACGTAAAGTAACATGATTGCAGTAAGTGATTAAAGCACTGCGTTACAAAGTAAGCCGATTACAGTAACATGTTAAAAAGTTCTTCAATTATCTGCATAATGAGCGGTTAGAAAAGGACATCATCAAATGATCTCCACCAAAGGATCTCCACCTCATAATGTATAACCACTGCTTTTGTTATAAACAAGTCAAATAAACTGGACTAATCTACTATAAAGCCATGGTTGGTGAGTGAGCAACTTGAGTGAGTGTGTTTGGCTGTTAAAGGCAGTTTATATGCCATTTTAACACTTTTTTCCCCTTGTAATTCTCTAGTCATCTAAAGGTGTTAGACAGGCTAGTTTCTTGCTTTATTTTATTCAGGCCTAGTGATATGTTATTTTGAGGTAATATTTGTATATAATAATAATAATAATTTATATCATATTTGTACTGTGCGGTGTTAGGAAGGCCAACCTCTTTTACATATGTATATAGATGTTATTGTGAGTCAGTTATAGCCCACTGCAGTGCCGTCCCGATTCTCGTGATACTTGTTTTTTGCCGAAATGTGGGTGCATGTGGTGTTTAACATTATGTTGTTAACTGCAATTACTGCAAGTAGCTATGAGTCAATGTATTTTAGGCAATATTGCAGAGTAACGCAAAATGAATGCAATAAGTTACTTTCAACAGGGCATAATTAATTAAAGTAATAAATTGGGTTTTGTTTTTTGTTAAAAGTGGCAAGTAATGTGTAATAGATGGCTTTTATGAGTAACAAGGACCCCAACACTGCCAGGTAGTGACTGAGCTACAGGAGCTGGCTTCTTCTTGTTCTTCCGAATATTTTATTGCAATATATTGTTGGATACAGTCCACATTGGTAGATTAAAGTAATCTAATTGTTCTTCAAATGACTGCATTACAGCGGCATAACAGAACATGAAAGTACAATTATTTGGTGGCTTTCATCCACATTAATGGGCGAGGTAGTTAAAAAGCAAGAGGGCAAAACAATAAAAAACTTGAATGTCTCCATACTTGTCCCCATGCCTTATCAAACATCGTCCACCTTTGTGCAATCTTGAATCTAAGCTCTGTCAGCCATCTGTCACTGCCAGAGTTCAGCAGTGTCACTTTTATACCTCAGAATGGCCAAAAGGGCATCGGACTGTAGCTAGCTTCTTAACGTCTTCTTAAGGATGCATGGATGAACTCAGCTGTGCCTCTCTCTGGTGTGACTGAGTCTTATCAAAACGATGCTGTCCAGTTAATAAATGGAAGATAGCATTTTTAAAGTTTGAGTCCTACTAGGGACTAAAAGTCAGGATATCTTTGTTTCTGTTGTTTTAATTTTTACCATCTTATTTTTTAAACCTGTTTCTTTTGAGTCCCCCAACTCTATGAAAGTACTAATACTATAATACAAATATTATATTGTTGGAGTCGTCTAGGGATTAAGGATTAAGTATCCTATGAAAAGAGACGACCCTATTTGTGTAACCATTGTGCCACTACACTACATCTACTTAGTTCCATTATGTTACATTTGGTTTCGTTTTCCTGTTATGTGTAAATAAATGTAATTTTCTCAGATTATGATGACCATCAATGGGAGATTTAAACATTACCCTAACTTCACATTTGTCTTTGCACTTGTTATACAGTCACAGTCTGTTCTCTTCCTCACTGAATGAATTGTCCCACCTATAATTTAATATCTTTCTTGTGGCAGCATTTTAAAATGGCATACAAACTGATTAATATTGACCTTTCAAAAGATAAACAGACACATAGTGTAACCCATTACTCACAGTTAATCAGCTGAGCAGCTGGAAAAATGAAGCTAGGCTTTATCTTGTTTGCCTTTCTAAGCTTATTTAATACAAACACAACATGATAGATTGTGCAACAAAGAAAAGAAAAAAAGAGTGGGGTGAAACCATCACAGTCACTAATAAAAAGCTTAAGGTTGTCTTTGCTGATTAAAATAATGCTAACATTAGCTGTTATAAAACCTACTATAGCTGCACGGTTGGACGCGTAGTGATGACAGGTATAAAACAGTGGATCAGCACCACACTGTACTCTCTCTCCAACTCAGTGTCGCACCGTCTCTCTTTCCGTCCACCTCTTACTCTCACTTCCACGTCTGTCTTCACACAGGCACGAGGAGTGAGGATATTAATGACAGCTGGGTAATTATTACATAATGGCTGCTTCGAGGCACTGCTCTGATTATATAACAAAGGGATGGAGGGGGGTGATTGGATTGAGTAGGCACGCTGCAATTGGTTGAGGTAAGCACAGAGGCTGTTTCTGCTTAGGTTGGAAAAGGTTAGCAATCAGTGGCTTGAGGGAGTGGCAGACTTAAATAGATTTAACCTGTGTTCTTAACTCTAGCTGTGAATTTGTCCTTGGATTGAACAAGCGTAGTGATTGGCTGAGAGGACTCTGGGGAAACTGGGTCACAGTCTCTGTGTCATAAGCTAAGAGTCCGTCCAAATGGTAAGTCAACTTTACCTTGAGTGAACTTTGGAAATGACACACAAAAAGGCTAATCAGTTGCACTGACCTCAGATAACCTCCTTAGCATCAGTAAATAGTCACATATACTGTATGTTAGAAAAAGAAAAGTAGGACGAAGGGCTTTTATGGCTGATATTTTCATTACACCTCACCATTTTAAAATATCAACATTGCATACAGATTATTTTCATTTTTAGCCACAGTATTAGTTCTAGGAATATCAGTGTTGGTCTGTCAATCCGTCACTTGGGTCTAGACTGAAATATCTCAGCAACTACAGGATGGATTGCAACTTAATTTTGTACCAATCTTCCTCATTTGATGACACCTAATGACTTGCGTGATCCCCTGACTTTTCTTTAGTGCCACCATGAGGTTGACTTTTTTTTTTTTTCATTGAAACATTTTGACGACTGTTGGATGGATTGCTATGACATTTGGTACAGACATTCATGTCCCCCTCAGGACGAATTGTAATAGCTTAGGTGTTCCTCTGACTTTCCTCGAGCACCATCATCCCAACAAAACTGTTATTTGTCCTGTACTTTAGTTTATGACCAAACACATTCAAAAGTAATGGATGGATGACTAATTAGTGCTAATTAGCAAATGCTAGAAAGCTAGCACGCTAAACTAATATTGTAAACATGGTATACATAACACCTGCTAAACACCAGCATTTTAGCATTGTCATTGTGAGCATGTTAGCATGCTGACTGACATTAGACACAGCTGTGCTTTAAGAAATCTTGTGAGAGCCCTACTAGTGTTGGTCTGTCATGATGGCGATTCTAGAGAAAAGGTAATAGAAATCTAAAGATGTATCCCCTTGGGAACATGAATATACAAATTAAATGCTAGTTGTCCATTGAATTATGATATATGATGTCTGAAATGCTGAAATCTGAAAAAGGATGGCACCATTTTGGACCAATTGAGAATCCAAAATCAAAAGGGTGCACCCTCTGAGGAGTATGAATGTGATCAAATGAGCCTCATGACAAACTGACTCTTAGATTGTGATATTTCTTAAAATAAAATAATAAAAAAAAATAAAAATAAAAATTGTGTGTGGCAAAAATACAATGGGTCTCATTCATGAAAAGTGAGTAAATCTGTGTGTAGATTTGCACATAAAAGCCTACTCTACTAAAACCCTACTCTGGATTCAGGAATGCGGCGGGAAACTCTGATTTGATCGTAAACATGTGTGTATGATCATGAATGCCAATCCATCGTAAAGTGACAGCGTGCTCCCAGTAATCAGCAATTAGCATAAATCCCCGCCCATGAATAGCCAATGACCACCATATAAGGAGGTGTAGGTGCATCCAGTCGACTTGTCAGTCATGGCGCAAAGAAAGAAAGAGAGAGAAAGAAAAAGAGTTTTTCCGAAGCGGAGATCGAAATAATTTTGGGTGAAGTGGACTTAAGAAAAAACATTTTATTTTCTTCAGTTAGTAGTGGTGTGACAGGGACAGGCAAAGCGAAGGCCTGGAGGGAGGTAACAGATGCTGTTAATGTTGTCTCCGTGGTACAAAGAACCATGTCAGAGGTGAAGCGTAAATGCTTTGATATGAAACTGGAGGCAAAGAAACGCATAAGCACACACACAAAAAATACAGCGGTCACCAAACAAACAGAAGATTCATTTGTGGGGTTTTGAATGAAGTGGGAACGGGAAACCAGAGATGTTTTGTGCGTAATGGATAAACTCTAAATCAGTGATGGCTGTCGGAATGTAGAGCTATTTAACATTTATTTTAACAAATGATACGGATAACATATAGCCTACAGCAGTTTTGTATGCATCGTCTTCAAATTATTTGAATCTTAATAGCCTAAAGCTCTGTTTTATACAACGTAAATTAAACATTTTTCAAATCAGATTTATTCATTCAAATGATCAAAAAGCCACAAAAAAAAAAAGAAAAAAAAAAAAAAGTGTTGTCTCAAATAATTCTTTCAGCTGGCGCGTGCTCCTTTGTGGCTCCACCACCTGCTGCTCCTGCTGCTCCTGCTGCTCCTGCTGCCCCTGCCCCGAGGCCGAAGAGGCTGTGATCTGGCTGTCCTTACGGATATTTTTATTATCATCATTCAACATGTAGCTAGAGAGAACGTGTAATCTATTGAGTCGATTTACATAGATAATTCACAATCATGAACCTAATCTGGATCTTAAACCTGCTAATTGCCAACTAATTTAACTAAATGTGCTATATTTTTAATATTTTGTCATGTTTAGATTACGTGTTTCAAAGGCATCTGTGTATTGTGTACATAACAGAGCGCAATACGAATTAAAATTGTAATTTCCAGTAGTGACAAGCAATATTTATGTGCTTTACTAAATTTACACAAGCACTACGAGTGGTCAGGAGCAGGAGCAGATTTTGTTAGTAGCTACGAAAAGATCGGAGCTACTAAAATATTGATGAATGTGGACATGCACGTAAATTTCCGTCTGCGAACAGTTTACACACAAATTCCTTCTGCTCACGTTTCATGAATGAGACCCAATGTCTTGACTTTCCAATTCGGCTTACTTGAAACCTCTGAGATATATTTGCGCCATCTACACATACGTAACGTAAAAGTAGTTTTCAACCAGGGGACTGGTGACCCCCAGAGAGTTCACGGCAGTCCCCAGAAAAAAGGGAAATAGTTTAATTTCCCTATTTTATTCACTATAGAAGTGAGCCTGATGTGAGTAATAGTCACATGAGTGACTACTCCACTTCCTGTATGAATATCTCATAAGCTGTAGATAACAGCAAAAGAACTCTGGTTTTAATCATATATAACATCAAAAAAAATTTCAGATGGAGGTCCCTGAAGCTAAATCTTATCAAATGGGGGTCCATGACCTCATGTGTATCAATTTAGGGGTCCCTGTCACAAAAAAGGTTGAGTACAATTGATCTAAACTTAAGTGTCTAATGCATGGACTGAGCAATCTTTTAAACCATTCTGCTGTCTAGGCAAAAACCTTTCAAAATCTGCATTGGTTTTGATTTCAAAAATATATTTTTACTGATCACTGTTCACGTCAGAGACTTTTTTGGCTCATTTATGTATAAATCTCTCATTTTAGGTCACCTTTTATGTTTAAATTATAAATCACCAAAAGGCTCTAACAGTCTCTATAGATAAACACAGACTCACTTATAGACTTGGCTTTTGTGTCCAGTGTTCTTTGGAGTGCTATGGAAGCCTACAGTGTACACAGGAATATGGGCCATCTTCTTTGAGGGAATCTTCATCTGGAGCACAGGAAGAAGCATGAGAGAAAAAAACAATGAGACAGAAAAGAGAAGAGAAACAGAACGGCATTATGAAAAGACAGACTTGATGACAAAATACTTCATTTAAGTATTTACAGAGTCTCCAAGTCCAAGCCAACAGATTCAAATACACAAACACTAAGGACTTCACAAGTACACAGCAAATAACCATGACCATTAGCTGTGGCACAAATCACACAGACACAAATGAGTAAATAACTCAAACAAACATGTATTTCAAACCACAATAATGTCACAAAACACAAATGACTCACGGCACCCCAACAAACGACACAACACACATCATTTATAATAATAAAAAACACACCAAATCCAAACAGCCTAAATCTCAAACCTACAGAGCACAGAACCAAACATCCGACACGGTCTGGGACTGAGGCAACAAATCAAAACCAACAAAAGAACAACAGAAGAATTGACGTCAACAGAAATACCAGCCACTTTACTGAATGATGTACTTGACAAACTGAAATAATAAAAGTGTTAACAAGTGGTACAGTATCACATTTAAAGTCCTGATGTTGTTTTACAAAGCAATAAAGAGCCAAATAAGCACAGGACCATACTGAAAATAAAAATAAAGCAAAAAAAACTTGATGGTTGCCATCATTACACTCAGACTGTGAGTAATTAAAGTTACCTTTGCACTGCAGGAGCCACAGACAGATCTGTAAGAGAAACACAAATTAATCAACACACCTGTAATCCTGAATGTTGTAAAAGGTAAACCGTTTTTTTACTAGCTAAAGTAATAAAATGACCATGATAAATCTGTGGGGTTAACTGGGCGGAGTATCAAGATCACTAACAATAATCAGCTTGGGTACTCAACTCCAATATTAAAACTGTCAATTTCAGATCACCATAGCTCAAAAGGGCAGTTCACCCCAAAATCATGTAGACTTTCATGTTGTCAAGAACAAACATCAGGTAGGATTTAAAGATAAATGTGGATTCAAAAAATTTATGTGATACCTTTTACACAGTAAGCAGGTAGATGGCCATGAGAAGAGAGGGAATTTCACTCTGCAGCAGCAACAAACCTGAGAAAAAAACACACACACACACACACACACACAAAGTTACTGAGTCCATTTACTGTAAACACAGCACAGTGAGAAACAGCAACAAGGGAAGTTCCACTGCGTTACCTTGCCTTTCTTCAGATTATTGTAGAGCTCTTTGCTCTGAAGAAACTTCTCCATCTCTGCTTTTACCAGCACTCTGCGCACGTTGATGACCTCATCCACTGTTAAGGCGAGACTCTCCACAGGGTGGCTGAACTCCTCCTGAACACAGCCCACAGCAGAAGAAGAGAGGAGATTTATCAGTCAGTCCACTCAGTAGTTTACTCTATAGTGAGCAGTAGACAGATAGATGTCAAATAACAGCTTGTAACACTTTGAAATCTCAAAGGCAAAACAGTGCACCACAAAAAGTAAGTCTATGTGAACACTGTTTTATATGTTCCACTATAAGCCTTTTTAGGACAATGTATCGAGAATATATTTTAAGATACGATTTGTATGCTAAAAAATAGCTAACACAAATTAGCAACAACACAAGAGCACAAGAAAAGTGAAATATCAGACACATAAGAATGAATGAGATTCCATCCTTTCCCCCTTCAAACAAAGAAGTGTCTCCATATGAGATCACGTATGCTCTCAGCTTGCTTCTTAACATTGTTGAGAAACCCTGCATGCTGGTAATAGTTGTATCTGACAGAGTATTGCCTGCCCAGCATCAATCAGCACACAAAGTGTTAGAGAACATCTATCAAATAAAGAGTAAGATATTTGCACCAGGAGTTTGTGGCGACCAAAAGAGGGCTAAAATGAGGGTGAATATTTGACTTTATTCATCAGGTGAACACAAACATGACTTCAGATGAATATTGATGTTTCTCTATGTCTGCTTCATGTGTAAATAGGCACGTATCAACATTAAAGGAGCTATATGTAAGAAATCTAAAGCAAATAGTCCTGAAATCCTCCTAATATGTCACAGAGACTAAGGAATAATGTTCATATAACATACTGATCTCACCAACAACAATAGTACAGCCAGAATATTCGCATTTAAAAAAAATTTTTACGGTCCGCAAATCATGTTTATGTTTTGAATTTGTGTTTTGGCCTGTTGCGCCACCCACCGCCGTCTACCAGTCACGCAGTCAGTAGAGTCTCAGCATCAGTTACAGTTACGACTGAGCTACAGCAGCACGGCAAGCAGCATTAGCAGTGTCCCGGTACATAGCATTAGCAGCCGGCTCCTCCTCAGCTGTATCCCGGCAGCAGCGTTAGCAGCAGAGAAGCCGGACTTGCTCGAACGGTCCGCTGGAAAACCGAAGATCAAGGACGCGGCGACGCGGCCCTGCCACGGCAGCCGCCCGTGGGCAAACAAATCAGTCTCCAGCGTGCCGCTGTCCAGCAACCTCGAATCTGTAGGGGAGGGGGGGCGGACATGACTCGCGGCAGTATTTTGAATTTGAGTGCAGTAACCGTTTTGGCCGCCTTTAACCAGTACCTTTATAAGGTGACAATATGTCACTGTATTGTTTATAAGCTTGTCCTAAAATGGCCAAAGAAGCCAATAATGCAGGTTTACATCCAAATGGCCAAAGAAGCCAATAATGCAGGTTTACATCCTATATATGTGTATGGCATGTATGCGGCATCGATTTTCATTTCAAAAAAAGAAAATACTTGAGTAAAGTGACCAGTTCCATAATATTTTCAGCGTTCATTCTGTACCTTGAAAACAGCGGCCAAATAAAAAATCACTGCACAGTTCATATAAGGGTGTCAAACATACATCCTGTGGGACACAACCAGCCTGTCAGAGGGTCCAGTCTGGCCCACTGGCTGACTTTGCACACCTAATATTGATGCATTTGTGAAGTAGAGGTGTCAGGTTAGACAGTGGGTAGCCTGCTTTATGTAAAATGCTGCTTCAGAGACTCTTCATCCTGACCACAATACACTTCTCTGAACAAACAATGAATACATATCATGGTCATATTCAAAGATATGTAACATTGTGCAGAAACGTTGTTAATCAGCAGCTTCAGTTCAAAAGAATCAGCATCAGACTTCTATCTTAAAACAATACTGGTGGGAGCCTGTTGATAAGTCACTGCTGAAACTTTAGGTTTGTAAATGCTTTGTAAGGCCGGGGATAACTTTTTTCTTTTTTAAAATTTTTTTAATTGTGTATGTTGTTTGTCTTGCTCTTATGGTGCTATGGACCTCTCCTTGAGATGTGTCTTTAATAAAGTATGAATTGAATTGAATTGAATAACTTAACCTGCTTCCTCAACAGCGTCCACTGTAGTTTGGTGTGATATGCCATTGTTAATACACAGGAGTAGAAATGTGTGGAAAAATGCATATGTAATGACAGTGAGCAGTAGCCTGACTGAATGTGGGGGAAACATACATATTATTTTTCTTCAGACATCTTGGGCTTCATCATCTTCAAAATTTGGAGGTGTTATTATGTATAGGTTATTCTGCAATGGTTTTACTGGTCCGGCTCACGTGAGATCAAAGTGGGATGTATGTGGCCCATGAACTAAAATTAGTTTGACACTCCTGCTTTAGTAGATCTTGTTGCAGTCCTGTGATTAGGAGGACATCACAGTATGGCACACACTATTTGACGGACAGGTAGGGTCATGGAATTGTAGATGTTCAAATCAAATTCAGAACCTTTTGTCCATTTTGACTTTAAAGCTGAAGTGACAAAGATCATGTGACTAAAAGCTATACTATAGGTACAGTCAACTGTTGTTTCCAAGATTAAAAATGAACTTTGAACCTTTGTTTTTAAGCCAATATAGATGAGAAGCCTTTACAGTTCCATGACTACAGGGCAAACTCCATCTGCTGATGAAGATCGTGTGATATAACTGAAAGCTCCAGAGCAGTTCCTATATTGACCTTGTGGTGACATGAAAGAAGATCATTTTGACTTGTTTAGAGGACTTTCTTAAATCAAGTGTAATCTTTCTGGAATCTAGTGCATCAATCTGTCACGTTATGTCTTCTGAAAAAATACTGACGCTCATTTCCAGAGTGTGTTTGAAAGAGGTTGAAATCCTCTAACAAGGACTCAATAATAGATGAAAGTGACTTGGGAAGATGAATCATTTTGCAGTGCACTGTCATCACCAGTGGGACTGCTGAGTGTTCACATGACGCAAAGGACCGACTCTGATGCCGACTTTGATTCTAACTCACCATCCACTGGTGCTCGTCTCCAGCTCTGGAGCCAGACGTCGTTTCTGAACCCTCTGTGGTCTCGTCGACTGAACTCAGAGACAGGCGGGCCGGAGAGGGCGGCACCCAGCCGTGAACTGGGAAGGAGGCTGGATTGGGCAAATGGATGAAAAGTGTAAGAGACGGGGAGGAAATAATGAGAGTTTAAATGGGGAACTAAATACCACCAAATCAAAATGGGGACAACATCAGACAGTGAATGAGAGAAAGCCACAAATCCCAGTCTAACAAGCCCATGAATTACACATCAGCCTCTTTCATTCAGCTTCGTCTCAGATCTCAGCCCCTCAGAGTGCTTGTCGATTGACTCCAACACTGTCATGTATTATTAATCTGATTCCAGTGGAGGGATTCAGCCCATGCTGCTACATCTGTAACTTATATCACAGTGAGAGGTCTGAGCTAAAAGAGGAGCTCAGGAAAGGCTCAGTTAACAGACTGTGGGAGGGGGGTTAAAAACAGGCCACACACAGCTGAAACTGGGTGCCTCTTCGATCCTGCAAATGGAAGGTGTCAATTTGGCTCTAATGGAAAGTAAACAGGCTGGAAGGGAGGCTGGAACAGGCCGGTAAACATCATCAGTACATATAATTTGGATCAGCTGCTGATGACAGCCGGGGCTTACAGGCTTATATCCCCACATGTACAGTCAAGGCTGGAGAGCCCCCTGCTGGCAGAGTTATGTACTACATAACACATTACTCTCTCATTGTCTAAGGCCTGTGCCATGCAGTGGAGTGGATCAGCTTGCAGCCATCTAGAGACTGAGAATGGATTCAAGTCGAGATTGTTTTTCAAACAGTTACCTCTGGATATGGATGGCTGGACTGCTAATGCATGAATCGTGGCCATCAAACAGATAACATCCTCCCTGTGGGTTACATGCAGCACCGATACAAACCCATTAGCTCCTACCCTCCTTTACTCCTTTAGACTTTATCAGCACATCTTTATATTTGATTAGAATCCATCACAGCAGCTTCATGGCAGATATAATCCCTGTCAACTCCATGGCAGCAAGGCCTGTGAGGACTTTACCACAGTGGACTGACACATTATTCAGCTCTTATTTCAGTGAGGTAATAGGGATTTAATGAGGTTAGTGCTTGAGGTATAACTGAGGACAGACTGAAAGTGGTGGGGACGTAATGTCTCCACAACGAGTGAATCATTTTATTGCCGTTATGGTTGAAACAAAACCCTTGAAAAAAAAAACAAAAAAAACGTTTAATCTAAAAGGCAACCCCAATACCAAAAAAGTTGGCACACTGTGTAAAACGTAAATAAAAACAGAATGCAATGATTTGAACATCCCTTTTGACCTACAACTGAATTGTTTTTTTTTCGATTAACATTTTTTACTGTTTTTCAATGCCACTACAACAACTTATTCATTGTTGACTTCATTACAATTCTCTATAAATAGATACATGAATGTCCGGGTTTTGTATTTCATGTAAAGAGGGACACTTATAGAGTCCGATGGCAGTCAGTACTAGTTACAAAAACAGACACACAAAAAAAAAGAGATAAAAAAAATAAATAAAATAAAAATAAAAAATAAATAAAAACAAGAAAAACAAACAAACAAAAATAAATAAATAAATAAATTTAAAAAAAAAAAAAAAAAAACCTCCATAAAAGTGATAAACTTATAAACAGGTGCAACAAAAGACAGGGGGCATTGCTGAATGCTCAAAAAACACCTGTTTCAATAATTCCACAGGTTAACTGGTATTATGGGTGGGTTTGAAAGGATGGCTCATAAGCAAGGATGATCACTTTGTGAGAAAATGTCCAACAGATTTAAACAACCTTTTTCAAATCACAGTTGCAAAGAATGTAGGGATTTCTCCACAGTCCACATTTCAAATTGTTTTTGGAAATCATGGATGTCGTGTCCTCGTGGCTTACGAGGAAAAGGACCATCCAGATTGTTACCAGCTTAAAGTTCAAAGCCAGCATCTGTGATGGTATGGGGATTTGTTAGTGCCCATAGCATCATGCATGGGTAACTTGAACATCTGTGAAGGCATCACCAATGCTGTAAGGTACATCTACAGTAGGTTTTGGAGCAACATATGCTGCCATCCGGACAATGTCTTTTTCAGGGACGTCCCTGCTTATTCTAGCAAGACAATGAGACACTGTGGCTTCATAGAAAAAGAGTGACGGTACCAGAATGGCCTGTCTGGAGTCCAGACCTGACTCCCATTGAAAATGTGTGGCGTGTTACGAAGCGCGAAGTACGACAGACTGTTGAGCAACACAAGTCAAATATCAAGCAAGAATAGGAAATAATTTCACTTTCAGAACTTCAACATTCATTGTCCTCAGTTTCCAAACACTTACTGAGTGATCTTAAAAGAAAGAATGATGTAACACGGTGGTAAACACGTTCCTGTCCCAACTTTTTTGGAATGTCTTGCAGGCATCAAATTCAGAATGAGTGTATATTTACAAAAAACAATAAAGTCTGAGCATTAAATATCTTGCATGTGTATTATATTCTATTGATATCAGTCAAAAAGGATTTACAAATCATTGCATTCTGTTTTTATTTATGTTTTGCACAACGTCCCAACTTTTTTGGAATAAGGGTTGCAAATACTCTATAGTTACAGGAAGTATAGAGAGGGCTAATTTTCAGCAGTAGTTTTGTCATGATGTTCTGGTTAATGCACAACTGCTTTCCTTCCAGGCCTCAAGGCAGAGGAGTTGGAAACTTTAAAAAGGGTGTTTAGGGTGCTAGCCGCTGTATCGATGATCTAAGCGCACTCAATTTAACTGTTTGTGGCAGCCTGGGTTTGACGTCACTTTATGGCCAAACTGTTTGTGAAATCAAAATCTAGTTCATTAATTCATAAATGAGGAGAGATGTACTGACTGTGGAAACCAGACTGCTCTGTATTATAACTGGCACTGTGTCTCCTTCTGTGGGAGGAGGATTAAAACTGCAGCGTGTGTGAATCATCTATCACAGAGGGCCAACAGTCTGCAGGTTTTCATTGCGAGCAAACACTACGGCAGCTGATCTCATTAATTATCTTTCTTTGAGCCAAATAGGAGGAACTAACCAACGGCATGAGCTGCAGCACTGTTTGATTGGGATTAACTAACTTCAGACTCCTGAATATGAATGAATCCTGGCTGAGAATAACTGTAAAGAAACAGAAGTAAAGATGTGTATGGCTACAGTATGTTAAATGTAGAGCAAATGAAAAACACAAAAACATGCTACAATCCAGCCCTGAAACAAAACATTGATTATAGTTAAAACACTTTTTTGCATGAGACATTTTGACTTGTCACAGTATGAGAGCACAGGTGTTACTGATAACCTTAATGTTGGTTCTGCTAAGTGTCGCAGTGAAACATGACGGTGTGACAGAGAGCTTCCTTTCAATGACATCTGGTGTTAGGCCATGAGCAAACTGTAACAACTGATGTTTGTTTGACTTTTTTGTGGCAGTAGTGCCACCATGTGTTCATTTACGATGCACTTAATATTTTTTTCCTCACAATTCGAGAAGTAAAATTCTTTCTCTTGAAATATTGGGGCTTTTCTATCATACCCTCCATTTGGAAGCTGAAAAAAATTGTGGCCCTCCTCATTGCATAAAGTGATAGCATTTTTTCAACCTCAATAATTAAGAGAGCCACCACAGACAAGAGATCTTTAGGCACCTATTCCAACTTTTAAAGTTTAGAGTCTATAGGGGCTTAGAACATTCCCAAATATGTCTCATAAGTTGTTGCAGCCACTTTTGGGTTGATACCATTTGTTACACAGATTTGCTGTTAAATTTAAGCATTTTTTACCACTTGAGAAGTGAGGAAAATGGTCAAAAAATCCCCTAAAATGCATGATTAAAAACAAGACCTTGAGAAGCACAACATAAAAAAAAACAATGCTGTGATTTGGTATCAAAAGCTTTTGACTTTTGGGGAATTACATTTTTTTCAGTGGCTGGATAGTAAGCACTTCTGTTCTGGAAACTGCTGAGAAAACTCCATTATTATCAATATACTTATGACAGTCATACAGCCTCTGAATGCCTGAGGTCTCTAAATTATTGTTGTGAAGTTTCATGAGGCTGTGATTGTCCTCGAGATCACAGTAGGTTATTCTATACAGTGATGTCAAGTTTAAAAAGAAATTGTCTCACTGCAATAAAATGGCTACTATGGGAACTACCATCACCACATATGAATAAAATTGGCCTCATAACTCCATAATAGTCTCAGCTTTCGAGTCATACCTAATTGATGCATTTCCAAAACTGATTAAGGACCCCAGTGTTAAAACGAATAGGTGAAAATAACACATGTATACTGTGTGCAAAAAAATAGCATACAGTAAGGTAGGCATGTTTGTAAAGGGGAGACTCTTAGGAATCAGTAGATTCCATTTGCATTCTGATATCTTGAGGTAAGATGTTAAGGAACCCTTTTAAAAATGGCTATGTCAGAGCGCTAAATGTAAAAATGAGCACGCCACAACCAGTAATGTCATCTGAGATCACTGGCAGTCGCGCAGGTCTTTCAGAGATAAGACTGGGGACACTAGTAACACAATGAGCCGAGGGGAATTTATCTAAATTCGACTATCCAGACCATCACCGGATTTTTCCTTTCAGAAGTTTTCACAAAATGAAACTTTCCCCAAAGTGCCAGATGTTTTACACACAAAAGCTGTCAGGCTCTCCTGCGACACTGAGAGTGACCTCAAGTGCATGATGAGCTTCATTATATCTTGAATTTGACTGACATGTTTGCTTAATGAGCATCACCGTTTTTTCTTTTTTTTACCCTGTCAAAAAATATCTATCTTGTACTGAACATGTTTTTTTTCTACATAAATCTATAATAACAATAATGAGAGCACTCATGTTGTTGTTCCCAAATGAATCAGTCATGGGTCTTCTTCACCGCAGACACTTTGACCTTTCATAGCAGGAGAAGCCCAGATGAATACTAACAATATGATGGCTGAAGCAGCATTTTATAACACCGTTAGTCATGCTTTTGTTTGACAGGAAAAATGTCTAGAGTGTAAAAGGTCTATTCAACTTTTTCTTCACTTTCTTATTTTCCCCTCTTAATGTGTTACTATGTAGAGACTGCTCGCACCTGAACAGATGTTCTGCAAACTTCTTCAGCAGTCCTTTGATAGATTTTGTCTCATCTTCACTGAGTTCTGTACATGGCATATTTGGATAACCATGAAAAAAATCATGTGTTTATGATATGTCAGATGATTTTCTCATAACTTATCTGATTGAAAGCAAAGCTGATTTGCTGCCTAACATCCATATTTCATTGTGAATTTCACTGTGAATCATTGTGCAGTAATTTAATTTAGATGACATGCACAGAGCTAGTCTATGCAATCTCACAAAACTCTCATGGGAACTGGCCCGCGCATGTTGCTATGGCAATATGATGCTTTAAAATGGACAAAGCTCAGTGTAGTTAGGGTGACTCACTCGTTGGTCATTAGTGGGGCCCCCTTGAATATGACATGATACATCTCAAGTTGCTCATCCTGATAAAATAAAACTGACTAAACTTGAAAATTATCCCGACGTCATAGGTATATAGACTTTGGAGCCTCTGTGGATGTACACACCGTAGTGTTTGTAAAAGTTTCCCACTACTGATATCTGGTTATACGGAGTCAAAAACCTCCATCTAATGAATGTGTGGAGCAATTAGACTCCAAAATCAGTTTCCTATTTTCAGTGCGCGATTTCTCTAATCTCTGTGATACTGAAGGAATTCCATGACCAGCTTTGATCTAAAAATTAAATCAGAGGGTGTTGTGTTTGTATATTTGCTCTCTATATAGAAGTAATCATTTATAAATTGAAGTATGAACTGTTACCACGGATGATCAGTCTGCTTCTACATACTGACCTCTGTGATAAGCAGGAGGCCCGGCACCGGTCAGCGTCCTGGAACGAGGCCTCTCACCCCTCAGCCTGACCGCCCCGACCAGCTGCCCCGACTCAGAGAGCGAAGGCAGCATCTCGGCACGGAGCATGGCCAGGTCGTGCTCTGAGAAGGAGCGATCTCTTTTCAGAGGTGTTGGGGAGCTCTCTGCCCTCCTCAGCTCCCCGTTGTCTGGGGACTCCTCCTCCTGGGTTGGAGAAGGAGAGGAAGGGTTAAGGAAGAGGGGAAGGGAAGAGGTGTTGTGGGTGGTGCTTTAGGTTGGCTCGACTGTTTTCAACATGGCGGCCAGGTCACAAACTTTCTCACTTTACACCTCAACAGTATACTTAAATATGTGTCTGAAAACATTTGAGGTGAGAAATGGGCAGAGCACATGACACTTTCATCACAGTTTACGAGCAGTGCTTGACGTGACTGACAGCTAATTTAGGGTCTCCTCCTTGCTCTGTTGGTTGTTGTCGCTTAGGCACGGTGGCTTCTTGTCATTGCCATTAGAAACACTACAAGGCGGCAGAAGAACATGATTTTTTTCATGGATTTTTGGTCTCATGCACTACTGTCAGGATGTAGTGACAGATTTAGCAAATACGACAAAAAGCTATTTTCATAAAAGTTACCACCTGTAGTTTTGAGTCAGATTTATTTAAGCCTCCTTCATGAGAACGAATATCTTAAAAACAAGCCTGGGTTAACTGGTAATCTTGGTTTATGAAACAGCCCTCTGGACTGACACTGAATTGCTGTCATTTAAGGGGTTTTCAGTCTCGCTCGGCTTTCTCACAGTTTCCATTTGGGGCCACACAATATGCAGACCGAGTCATAGAGATTTCATACATTGACCACAAGTACAGCAGTTTCCTAACTTAATAAAGTCCAGTTCTGCTTGGATTGCTAAGATAACAATTACCTTGGCAGTTACAAAAATGCAAAGCAGCTCTTAAAAGAAAAGTCAGGGTTACTGCAGTACTGCACACCCTCCAGTGATCATTTTACACCTTAATTCCTTTTCCTCTCCAACGGAAGGAGATAACGTCTATCTATTATTTAGCAGCTGTTTCTACAAGAAATATCTGCAGAACTTAAACTCCAATCTGCTTTAAATTGGTTCATTTGGGTAACACAACAAGAGAGGGGAAAAATACATTTTCCCAAGTTGTTGAGTCTTTGTGCAAAAAAAAGATTCATCTCAATCAGTGTTTCGCTTTCCACCCTCTGTGCTATTCTGAAACTGCGCAGAGGCATCTTAACCCACTTAAGCTGGGAAACAAAGCATGTTCTACTGTGAAAAGCACCAGTCAGCCCTAAGAGACGCCAACAATGATTCCAATTATTCAACCCCTCCCTGTCTGCCCTCACCTCAGATATGTTCATCTCCTCCATCTCAGCCAAAGTCGGAGCCTTGAGCAGGATACGAGGGCGGGACGGCTGCCGGGGGCCTGGCTCCGACACGGACAGGTCGATGCATGAAGTTGATTTGACGTTACAAGGACAAGTCTGAGCCAGGCAGGGCAGAGAGCCAAATGCTGAGTGAAGAGAAACCAGAAACACCTTCAGTGAACAAATAAGTCAGAAACAGTGAGATCAGAGGGCACTGACTCTGAGATGTACCCTGTGTAGCGGTTTAGCATCAATAACTTATGAACACACTCATTTTGAGTTAACACTCAAAAGTTAATACTGTAAACCAACAATATTGGAAGAGCTATGTTGCAGTGTCGGAACAGTTGCTGTGTAGCATTTTACTGACTTTACTGAATGTTGTTGTGAGTCATATTTGGAGGAAAATGTGTTGAATTGCTTTACAGCAAAAAGCAGAAAGAGTGTTCCCTTCTTACAGTACAAACATAATGTAAAGCTGCACTTATTATTAGATTTAGATTACCAATGGGTCAGTTGACTATGTTAGGCAAATGAGGTCACTCATCATCACAAATCCACAGAAAATTATCACCCCACTCAGTAGTTACTCTCAGCTCTACAAAGTTTTTAGCATCTTTCAGCTCATTGTTTTGGTTTTACAGTCCACAGCTACACTGTTCTGGTTCAGTCTCACCTTCCCAGCACCAAACAGCGGACAAAGTTAGCAGCTAATTGAAGAACATAGTTCGTCATATATTTCCCTCAGGAGCTGATGACGAGCAAAACAGAGGGAAAAAGAGAGTTATTATTGGATAACTGAAATTTTCCAGGTCACTTAATGCATCTTTAATCTTTCTGGCAAGGGGACTGATTTTACCATGGTTACTGTTGGGTTTTTTTCCTGCACAGATTATAAAACAACTGTCCCATTAGGTCAACCTACAAAACAGGTTGCAATTATCATATTAATAACAATACATTAATAGTATCAATGATAATTCAGACTAATAATTAATTTCCAGATATCTGTTCAGTCAGTGTGCTCTTTAGATGTGCAGTGTGAAAAGTCCTTTATCAGCGGCCCACACACTGAAATCAACTGACCTTGATCTGCAAATAGCCGGTCAATATTTATGAAATGCAACGCCACCTCCACATGTACTGTATCTCTAAATGGAAAAATACTCTTGTTACACACTACTGCTTACAGACTAGTATACAGTGCCTGATTGTAGTGTTACCCTCACAGGCTACAGTACAGAATGTACAGACTAGAGCATCAGCCCTAAAGTAATTATTTAGAAACATGGGTGGTCCGCTCACCTTCACTGTAACATTTGCTTTGTGAACAGCACAGCAAGAAGAACACTGAAAGTCATGCAAAGACTTTAAATAGAAAAACACACTGGCACAGGGAGAAGACGCAGCGACCAGACCTTAGCTTTTACTCCACTATCACCATACGTAATGCTTCTCCCCAGGCACCACCCAACTGTTTTTGATGTTAACAAATGTGTACAAACAGCAGTGGCACCTTGATAGAATTGCTGCTTCAACTAGCTTTTATACTTCAACAACATAACAAAATTACAGAAATTTAGTTATGGCTTTTGTTTTTTTGAGACTTTCTATGGCCCCATCTGGCCACCCCTATTAAAAGTTTCTGGCACCACTGACAGCCAATACACCATTTTAGACTATTTTATCTTTAGGTACTTTTGTGTCTGTCTAATGGAAACAAAACAAGGTCTGCTCTCAGTTCTACAAAGCACCACAGGACAATTGGAAAAAAAATACTTTTATCATAACCAAATAAAATGTTATGTTTAATAAAGACAAACATACATTTCTTCATATGGGTCTGCTCTGAGAACTTACATTTTTTATGTTTTGCATTTAGTTCTTAAATAGTGATGTGACCTGTGGTGGAGCTTCAATTTAGTTATAGCTGGGTAAAAAAAACAATGGTGAATGATTGTCCCCTTACGTCTGGAGCTAGGCAGGGATACAGGCCTGAGCTTTCTCTCCTGCTTGATCTCAGCCAGGACCTGGTCATGGAGGGACTGCTGCTGCGGTGGAGGAGGTGGAAGGCTGCGCTCTGAAACCTAATGAGGAGGAATAATTAGAACATATCCATACTTCTGGGCAATCTCAGATTAGAATTACTGCCTCATGGTTGTATTCCTCCACAAACCAGTCAAGCTGCAGTTACAGTTTACATCTATGTCTGTGAATATATGGATGCTTCATACACATCTATCCCCTCGGCAGCACAGATACAATCAGCACAGTTTCAATATGGAGACTTAAGATTAGTGTCACCAATTCAGTATCTGACCAAATGTCTCCCCTTCTGTTCCTGAGATATGGCTTTGAATTATGGCCAGACAAATGTTTTTGCAGAACGTTATGATGTCACAGTGAAGTTGACCTTTGACCTTTTGATTATAAAATGCAATAACTTCATCATTTCATCCCATCAGACATTTATGTGAAATTTTGTCATATTTAGTGTATGATTTCTTGAGTTATGGCCAAAAACGTGTTTTGGAAGGTCACAGTGACCTTGACCCTTGACCACCAGATTCTAATCAGTTCATCGTTGAGTCCAAGAGGATGTTCGTGCCAAATCTGAGGAAATTCCCTCCAGGCCTTTTTGAGATATCTTGTTCATGAGAATGAGACAAATGTAAAGTCACAGTGACTTTGACTTTGACTTGACTTTAAAGACGTATGGGCTGAGGGATATGTATATGTACATACAGGTATGGGTGAAAAAGGTGGCAAGATTTAAAGATATGATGTGACCACCCATTCAAAGTGTCTCAAATGTTTTTTGACTGGGTCAAACAATACAGTTATTATTATGGTAAAACCCCAGTAATACAGTTTGAATATAATTCGTTACAATGTAATGAAGCAACTATCACCATAGTCATGATATCAGTGATGAACACAGCTGACTCAATATATAAAATGCCTGATAACTGATGTAATACTGAAAACAAAAACTGCCAATTTGCAATTGGCACCCATTTTGAGAGATTGGCTCCTAGTACTTAGCCTTTGGTTGCCATAAATGGTAACCACTCTAACATAAAAAAAACAGGGACAGCAAACAACAATACATGCACCCCAAAATAAATTAATTTTGAATATTTTTTGCATTAGTGATATTTAAATATTGCTGTTAGTCAGAACTACTAGAACCAGACATCGCTGTATGTGCCTTGGTGTGTTTACTGGCATGAGCTCAGGCATCTGTTTTAGAGACAATGGTGAAGTAAATCAAGTTTCCATGGGAGAAGAAAGGACTGCGCTGATCAATTCACAAGCTTTGTAAGTGCAAAAAGAATTGAAGTCAATAAATTGATCAGTGTGTTCCAGTCCTTTCTTCTCCCTTGGAAAGTCTCTGTCCTTGAGTATCATGCTGTTGAATGATACACAGGGAACCCTGTTTCAACGAAGAAAATTAAGCTGTTTGACTGTTTAAAGTTCGACTAACCATCAACATCACAAACAAATGTGCAAACTGATTGAACTGATAAAGAACAAGATGAACCTTAAATAAAGAGATATGACCAGATATCTAATGTAATCAGATAAAACACAAACTACTAAGAGGGTTGCTTGGTTACTGTAATAAAGCTTTTAAACATTCTTTTATGTCACATTTTTCATTATTAAGCTGACGTATAACTGCATACTATCTTTATACTCAAAATATAAGGTGACTATGGGGCGCTGGTGGCTTGGTGGCGGAGCGGGCGCCCCATGTGCAGGGCTGTTGCCGCGGCGGCCCGGGTTCGAGTCCAGCCTGTGGCCCTTTGCTGCATGTCATCCCCCTCTCTCTCCCCCTTCATGCTCACCTGTCCTGTCCAATAAAGGCAAAATGGCCAAAAAAAATCTTTAAAAAAAATATATATAAGGTGACTAAAAATGGCAACCATATTTTCAGTTTTGGCAACCAACCTGGCAACCAACTGTATTTGTCTGTCAAACCATGTTAATCCTGTTTGCCAACAAATCAACCAAAAAACTAGACTTTTATCAATACAAGTATTCTTCTACCTGCCTGCTTACACTCAGGGTTTCAGGGTATACTGTAAATGAAAAAAAAAAATGCACACATGAACCCTTCTTCAAACTGCTGTGGTCAACTTCTATCAGAAGGTGAAACCCACTCACTGGTTTAAGTGGAGGTCTTGATCTGATGAAATCCAGTATCATTTCATGGGCATTCCTCTTCACTCTGGTAGGAATGTCACCATCCACCTGGGTAATACAAGAAACACCACACTAACTGTAGTACTGTGTCTGTACATCATACAGTGAGCAGTGTAGCAATGCTAAAAACTGTTAACATAACATTGACATATTATCTCCTGATAAAGTTTATATGGCAAACATGTTAGTATATTTACCATTGGCACATCCAGCATGCAGTCTCCTTTTAGCCCTATTTTGGTCTCCACAAATCCTTGAAATAAATATAGTGCTCTTCAGCTGCTAAATTCTATGTTCACCAGCTAGTTGCTAACTTTGGCATGTAGTGCTAAGCAGCCACAGTACAGTGGGTTTATCAGAGCTTTCTCACTGATAACAGCAGCCTAATAGGAGTTGATAAGAGTTGTTAGACTGAACCAAAACAGTTAAGTTGAGGCCGTAAAACAAGACAAGAAGCTTAAAGAAGCTGAGGTGAAGCTGAGGGGAACTGCAGAGTTGGCTGATGATTTTGGCTGCTGTGAGGACAGAAGGCCGAGAGAAATCTTCATTAATATTTGTGTTCTGAGGCTGAATTATGTATCTGCCCGTGGAGATGGCCTCAAGGTGATTGCCTCATGTATGCCTGCTACATAATGTTTTCTAACTATAACAAAGCCTTTACAGTACATGGTGCAGCGGACTGCCTGAAAAGAGGACAGTAGCTCCAAGGTCTTCGAATGACAAACAGGTGTTACAGTCTCACACAGTCTCACTCCTGTCTGCCCTCAGTGTCCTCGTGCCCCGTTTGAACAAAGTGAATTGAAGATTAAAGCATTTCTTGCTGGGTTTCACAGAGGAAAGAACAATCTCGAAATATTTCCTCTGCAACATCTTCAATTTCGCTGCTGTCAACAAGGTTTTGTATGCAACATTCAGAGTGTTAACGTAGCAGCAAATAAATGGTTTACTATGTAAAAATATAGCGGAGTAATGGTGTCCTGAGCAGAGATTAAAGTCACACCACCTCTGTGTGTGTTGTTATCCCAGCTTTTTCTTTGTTGTGGTAAGCCGGTCCTGCCGCATGTGTATATTAGTGCATGTGTGTATCCCACTCACTAGCTCATCGCTGATGCTTTGCACTGTACTCTGTGGTTACAGCTGACATTGGGACAGTGTTGTCACAGAAGCGCGTTGCCCACCCTCCAGTTACCCCCAACTGACACTGTTAGCTCTGTGAGCACTGTTGCTGATGTTTATAGCTGTTAATGGAGTTAGCACCATTAGCTGCTAGCCCCCAGCTCAGCCACCTCCATATTGAGAACTGTGTCCACACAACTCATAGGCTTTGAATTTCGCCTCTAGCCCCTTTAAGACCTCTCCTGACATTTCAACTGCTGTAAAGTGCTTACTCTACAACTGACGTTTCAGCTGCTTTCAGCATTTACAAGTCAATTAACCTAGAGAAGATTTTCTACAAACAATTAACTGTCCACATGAGCCAATGTGATATTTTTGGAAAGTTCCAGTCTGGCTTTCCAGAAGAACACAGCACTGACGCTGCTATACTTAGGGTGATCACTGATCTCCTCCTTGCTGCTGATGCTGGGGAAGGGTCTGGCTTGATCCTACTTGACTTAAGTTCTGCTTTTGATAGAGTGGATCACAGTACCTTAATTAGCCATCTAAAAGACAATGAAAAAAATTACAGACACTGGTCTGAAATGGTTCATCTCCATTATGCACCATGGAGCACCCCAAGGCTCTGTCCTGGGTCCTCTTCTGTTCTGTATGTAAATGTTTCCTCTGGGCAGATTATTTCGCAATCATAAAATCTCTTTTCATTGTTATGCCAGTGACACTCAACTCTATGTCTATATAACCAGGATACCCCAATAAAGAAAAATCTGAAATTGTATTGTTTTGGGGCTATTAGACACTTCCGTATTCAATGATAAGTGCCAGAACTTGGTGCCCTCTGTTCAGTCCAATGCTGGAAATCTAGGAGTTATCTTTGATTCCAATTAAACTTTCAACAAGATGTCAATTTAGGGAGTTAAGTCCTGCTTTTTTCAACATCTAATGGTCTAACATTCTCTGACTTGAAGAAAGTTATTCATGTCTTTATTTATTTTCTCTTGAAATTCACCGCTCTTTACCTGCCTAAACACTAAAGTACGCAGATTGTACAGAATGCTGCAGCGAGACTGTTAACTGGATCAAACAAAAGAGATTGCATAACCCCCATCCCCAACCTTGCATTGATTGATTGATTTTAACCATTACATTTAAAGCACTGGCCTAACACCAGCATACAGTACATATGTGAATTTATATGCCCCTATCTACCTGCACGCAATCTCAGATTGTTTGACAAAAATCTACAAACGGTCCCTCGATCTACACTTAAGACTAGAGCTGTCAGGGCCTTAAAACTCTAGAGCAGTCTCTCAGTAGAAATCTGTCTTGCAACCTTATTCTTTTAAATCAAAACCAATCAGCACTTGGTGGTTCATATAATCTGTGAAACATTCTGTAACACAGTTTTAAAAGATGCTATATAAATAAAGTTATTATTATTACCGGGTTTACAGTGCAGACACTTCCATTATCTCTGTCACTTAATCTACAACTGAAATTGAAATTGTTTTAATTGTTTATAATTCAACTGCTTTTATCTCTTACTCTTCGACTGACATGTCATCTGCTTTCAGTGTTTACTAATCAGCTGACAATTTCAACTGCTTTCATGGCACAGATGTTTTAACTGCTTTCATATCTTCATATTTACATCATATCTAATGCTTGGCTTGATTATTTTAAACTAAGTTTTGTCTCTCACCATGACTTTGCGTAGCTGGAACTTGCGAGCTCGTATGTCCTGCATCAGCATCTCGAATGGTGTGAGGCTGAACTCGGTGGGCAGCAGGTTGAACGGCTGCTCCTGCACCTTCTTCAGCTTCACTCCCTGTCTGAGCTCCTTCATCAGCTGAACCCACAGACGTGCCTAGGATGGAAACAACAGCACACACATCTGCATGCGTCAACACGACAACACTGCCTTCTTCAGTCAAACACACTGTTGTATTGTCCTCCCTGTCATGCTGCGCCCTTGCTCGTTTCGTCTCACCCAGTCTCTATGCTTCAATGCGTCCAGCTCTGCGGTAGACCTGTCTTCCAGCGTTTCCTCTGTTGTGATCTTCCTCAGCATCTGTGCAACAAATAGTGACAATGGTAACATTTTAAACACTGTTTTTTTCAGCCATAGGTGCAAAATACAAGATCTGAAGAGGATGTACTCAGTAACTTAAAATAGTAATTATAATTCTGCACGTAGTGGCATTAACCCGATTCACTCAGCATATGACATTATTTTTCAGTAAAAAACAAAAACAAAAGTGGACCCAAAGTGTCAATTATAATCCAAATGGAAAACCATGTGCACACACACACCTACGGCAAGTACAGCGGGTCAAAGTTTAAGCAGGAAATTGGTCTGTGAGCTGTTTACGGACAATTTGAGTAATGATTTTTCTCTTCAACTTTGTATCTCTTCCCAGCAAGTTTGGCTGCCCTTTATATCTACGACCATATTCCATAACTATATGATTTGTTCTGTAAACACCAAAGTAATTGCCGAAATCTTGGAGCATGGCAACATTGCTAAAAGAAGGTCTCAAGGGGCAACAACCACGAGGACAGATGATCGGACAGGTTGTAAACAAGTGGCAACCTCTGGGGCTGGTAGCTGGGGGTTGTAGACGAATAAACTGGGCGATACAGATTTAACAGGCTGCAGGGGTGCCCGTGGACGGGAATATGTTTTTGGCAGACAATCACTTTTTGGCACGACACTGGCAAGTGCCACCTGTTTCCAAAAGTTAGGTATCTAGCAGGCTAGGTCTTAAGGGAGTTAGCTAACTAAGGTAAGATGGAATTTGAACTGTAACATTAGCTAAGCTAGTTAACATCATTGGAAAGTGACATTGTTGAAGCCCTTATCAGGGACTGTGCCATGCTGTGAGTAAAGCCAGGAGGAAGACTTTTTAGAGGTAGGAATGGACTTCAATTGCATGTGTATGACTTTTGTTTTTGGACACTGGTGCTCCCTTTTATTGTGTCCATTTAAACTTTGTGGAACTTATAAAGCAAAGGGCTCACCTTCATGTATGTATGTATGTATTTGTGTGTATAAGTGTCCATATGTGTGCATTATGTGTAAGAGAGATGAATACTGGCCTAAAGTTAGTCGCCTTGTACTTTTTGTTGATGCAGTTTCTGCAATGAACATGTTTGCTTCACTATGATCTTACAATAATTATTTGACTTGTATTTGTATAAAATTAAACTGCAGTCATGAGTGATTATCAATATATTAAGTGTGGCTGGTGTTTGTGCAGTTTGGACATTCAGAATTTTCAATTCTTGGACCACTACTATTCAACCTCTGTATGCTCCCACTCACACGTTATACAGAAACACAACATAAATTACCATAATTATGCATGATGATTCACAACTCTACATATCCCTATCTCCTGATGACCTAGATCCCATACATTCCCTAACTCAGTGTATTGAAGATATTAATCTATGGATGTCAGAGAATTTTTTAGAACTGAACAAAGACAAAACAGAAATACTCATCTTTGGTGCAAAGGCTCAGAGACAGAGAATTGCAGCTCATCTCAATTCTCTGTCTCTGAAGAGCAAAAGTGAAACTAGAAATCTGGGTGTGATCATAGACAGTGATCTAAATTTTAAGAGCCACATCAATTATCTCACAAGATCAGCCTTTTACCATCTAAAAAACATCTCCAAACTAAGGGGCTTTCTATCAAAATCAGACTCTGAGAAATTAATCCATGCTTTTATAACAAGCAGACTAGATTACTGTAATAGTCTATTCACCAGCCTCCCAAAATCCGCTGTGCAGCGACTACAGTTAATTCAAAATGCAGCTGTACGCATTCTCACCAAAACTAAAAAGTCTAAACACATTACACCTGTTCTTAGATCCCTGCATTGACTACCTGTCAAAACCAGAATCGATTTTAAAATTTTATTAATAGTATACAAAGCTCTACATGGCCTTGCACCTCAGTATATAAAAGACATGCTGATTGGATACAAAATAGCAAGAACTCTAAGGTCCACAGGCATTGGTCTTTTAACCATCCCACGTACTAACTCTAAAGCAGGAGATGCTGCCTTTTGCACTTATGCCCCAAGAAGATGGAACCCCCTGCCTGAAGACCTGAGAAAGGCCCCCACACTGAACACCTTTAAAAGCAGGTTAAAAACCTTACTTTTATGTAACTTTTTATATGCTTACCTATGGTTAAATTCCTTGTGTGTGTGTGTGTGTGTGTGTGTGTGTGTGTGTATACAATAGTTGAGTCCTGATGGTGCCTGGGGGAAGCCGTGGTTAGGCCTGAAGCAAACACACATGTTTCAGTGAGAGGAAAGTCAGGGTATCTATAATACATTTGGTGAATACAATATCATTATTACTGATGGAAGTAATGGCCAAACTATAAATAAGACCCAAGTTGTCATAAAGGAATGAATCCTCAGTCTGCTTAACCCAAATGACTCCATACCTGACTTACTGTGGAGCGTTCAAATTATTGTTGCATTGTTAAAGAACAGATAAACAGCATACATTTTAATCAAACTATGACTCTCTACTGGACTTTTTATGCAGCATCTAGATATCCGTCTGCTAAATGAGACAGAGCGTACCACCTGTACATGTATAAACAGTTTAACAAGGGTAAACCACTGCAGTGACACAACAGGAGTCTAGATTCGAAGCTGAGCACTTAAATAACTTAAAATACTGTGGAGGTGGCATCTTCAGATGTTTAGTCTCTGCTCTGTAGCATGTAAACAAGAATATTAATCGAGCTGGGCTTTAAGCATTTTGTATTCAAAGAGTGCACACACAGAGCGAGGTGCAGACCACTGAAGGCAGGAGCAGTGAAAGTCCACGGCTGAAAAGCAGGTCATGCATCCGTTCTCCTCCATTTATTCTCTACATGTCTTCAGCTACATTATTTCACAAGCAAACAGGTGTTCTATTGAAAAGACAACTTAATGTACCTCCTTAGCATCTCTGATCTTGATGAGGAAGGTCTGTAGCTCCAGAGTCTCTACAAACAGAGCCCTGCAGACAGCCTGGTAGTGCTCCGGAGCCAAGCTCGGGTTAGCCAGCCGAGACGCACACAGCGCCATCACTTGGCGGAATGTACACACCGGCCTTATTGCTCCCTCCTGCTCCTCCTCCTCTTCCTCCTCCTCCTCCTCCTCTTCCTGGCCGCTGTACCCCTCATCTTTAGTACCGTTCCCAGCGGTGCTGTCACCCTCTCCAACCTGCTCCCCCCCAGCCATGCGTTCAATGAGGCTCTCCAGCTGGGGGGTGAGCTCCCGCTCCTCGCTGTCATCCAGTCCCCAGTCCAGAGCTCGGTAGATGGCCACACCCAGCGACTGGACCAGCTGAAGGATGAATGAGGAGATACAACAGGGCAATAGTAAACAGTTTGTTCTTTACCAAAACATCACCAACACCAAGTTTGTCATGATCCTGCCAAACACCTAGACAGATGCAAACTAATGTACTCAAACAGAACATTTAGTCTCACATTAAAGACTCTTTATGGTGCGTCTGATTGATCAAGACGAACAATCATGTGAGACCATGTTGAAGGGCCTTTCATACACATACATAGCAGTGCTGGCAGTAGCTGACAGAAATTGTTCTCTAAACCATCCAGCTCTCATGTAGGGATGAGAATCGATAAGATTTTGTTGATACGTGTGCCACTATCAATTCTGTTTGTTGGCCTTGTTCTTTATTGATTCCTAATCAATCTTCTGTGTGGAAAAAAAGTGGGCCTACACACGTTTTCAGCACCAGTGCAACTGTTTTCTTATATCTGAGTCTGAACACAGAGTAGCTGCGAGGCGCTGTTGTTATTAGAACAGGATATTTACCCTCGGTTACGGATGTGCTGCTTGGTTGGGAAGAAGTGGCACACGTGCAGGGAGTGTCAAATACATGGCATATCTGATCTCTAAGCCCATGTTGCGTAGAAGATGTTTGAGCATATGGCTGGTATTTCCACATGTATTTGTCATTTTACAGACATTACAAGTAGCACTGTTGTCATCTCTGTCTTGTTGCAAGTTTCCAGCAGCACAGACACATAAGTCTGACACCATTGTTTAGTAATGCGCAAATGTCAGCATCCATAAAAGGAACTGATAAGCTTGTGGCCGTATGATTTCAATAGTTTTGACTATTTGTACCCAGTACTCAACTGGATCCAGTTCTCTATTCCCATCCCTACTTGTATCCTTAACAGTAAGCATCCAACGATCGATATCTAAGACAAAACCTACAGTACAGTACAGTGGAGACGGCTTACAGTGATCACAGATACAGTGAACAACAGCTTATATGATCAAAAAGCTTAGGACACAATAAATAATTCACTTATAGTGGGTTAATCAAGTAGTCTAATTCAAGTGTTCATATAGGGTCTTTTCATACATGACAACTTACAGAAAAATTTATTTTTTCTAACTTTACTCCAATGACACTTTGCCCTGCAGGAACTCATCTACTTCCAGCTGGCCCCCTGAGGCTAGTGCTGCTCGAAGCTTATGCAGCAGCCAAACTTGGTTGTTCTCACGCTACCTTGTGTAGACTGGTCAAACAATGAGAAACAATAACAGCTGCTAGTGACAGAGACAGAAAACAAATAAGCACTGTGAAAGCACCTGTGGTTGAAGCCCTGATAATGCCGGTCACATAATGACTGTTTGAAACAGTCAATTAAATCCAGTAATAAGCAACGCTGTCCCATTTAATTACATAATGTAATAAACACACAAATGTCAATGAGATAGTCATTTGCATTGACAAATAAAGAATAAAAACTTGATTATAATAATCATCCTTCTTTAGTCTTTAGTGATCAATTTGACCAGCACAGACAAGATCACTATGAGCAGTTTCCACTGTATAAAATGTCAAAACATTGTTCCATGTTTAAAAATAAGGGTGAAATTAATTTAATAATGTGTAAAATCTAGTTTATGTCACCTGGGAAAACCTTTTGTGACAAATAAAGGTCTTGTAATAACTGATATGTAATTAATTTCCATAATAAAAAGCATTTTACTGCCACCATTGAAACAGTGAGGTGCTCTGTGTCTGCCTTCTTTCTTTCTCACCTGGTGCTCTGCAGCAGGCGGAGCAGGAGGCCCATCTGTGTCATCTGAGGAGACAAAGGAGGAAACACAAAACATTTTATATAAAGAACAATACTGGGTGATTTTTTTAAATCAACATTTTGCTTTTTATTCCACTCTTTCTACATCTGACATGTCTGCCAAAACTCTGAGATTAATTCATTTTTGTCCATTTCTGATCAACGTAGAAAAAAACAAACTTGTATCAACTTCAATTGATACTTTTTGGTGTGTTTTTATAATCACAAAACATAATGCCAGTGCAGATATAAAATACTGTTCAAAGGTTTTAAGTGTCTTTGATGCTTTAAGGTTGTAGAAAGTCACCTTGACAAATAAATGTTATTTTGTATAAAGAGTTTATTTTGTAGATGAAGACAAAAAACCTGTAAAATGGTTTAACCAGAATAAGAATTACTAAGAATAAGAAAAGTTGTCAGTCACTGTTAAGAGAAACCAGAAGCTTTGTATCAAAATGTGTGCAGATTTAAAGAGGAACAGGTCCCTGCACTACGAGCTGGAATTAACAGGCAGCGTGTTGGAAATGGATCAGGGAATATCAGCTGAACATACTGTGGACTGATGAATCACAGGTAAACCTGTTCAATCTAACCACCAGCAGACTGCAGAGAGCCCAAAGAAAAACAGCTTCTCAAATTAATTAAAGCTTAATTGCGCCGTTGTGCTCGAGAGTCACCCAACGTTTCTTTGGACTTAAAAACAAATTCAAAATCACAGTTCTAGACGTATTCTCCCCTGTCATCCAACACTGTGGGGACGTTGACTAAACAGAAATATTAATCGTTTCATTTTCCCTTTGGGGCCAAAACCATTTCAAATGTAAATAAAACATTTGGTGTCTGAATCATACTGTTTTTATCTGTTCAAATACTTATCACTGAAGTTAAGAAGAAAAACAACAAACAACAAACAACATGTAACAGCTGATTCCAAGTTTTCATACAGTACAGTGCTGTACAGTATGAAGACATAAAAGTCACAAAGAAAAAAAGTGTAACAATAACTTAAACATCTCTGAATCATAACAAGAAAGAAGTTTCTATATTAAGAGTGAATTAAAAAGAGATACCCTACTACTATCATGACAAGTGGTTATATATTCTCTTCCCAGTTCTGCCAGATGACGTTTATATTGTTTTTCTCACTGCATTTTTTCATATTGTGGAAGTTTATTAGAAACTTAACTTCTGTTAAACTGGGAACAAATATGTTCTTTTGTTGATACCAAATCTTTCTGCAGGGGATTGCTCTAATAACTAACCATTAATCACCAATTCTTTCTCTATGTTTTGTTGAGGGTTTTTACTTTTTATGAAATATGGGGCAAGCTGAAACTGTCTGTTTAGTCTTCATAACTTTCTGGTTTTTTAAGTGACTGGATTTTTTTTCCGGTGACCACACAACATGTATGTATCTATTTGTGTGTACATGTCAGGTTTTGGGATACTGAGCTGGTCTCATCTTATTGTTTCCATATTTTTTCCAGTAGAAGTTGAATTTCTTATCCTCTGAATGCAGAGTAATGATGTGAGTCATATCAAATGTTTTAGATGTGACTGTTCCGTTTAACTAGCAGTGTTGGGAAATTATTTGAAATGTAATAGGTTACAGGTTACTAGTTACACTGTTAAAAATGTAATTAGTAATGTAACTATTTTAACTTAGGCTGACCAAACGTCCTCTTTTGCCCGGACATGTCCACTTTTCACGTCCCGTCCGGGGCGTCCGGGGGCTTTTTATAAACTGATGATAATGTCCGGTTTTCCGTGTGTTTGTGTGTGTGTGTTAGAGTGCGGCATGGGCAGCATATTTCTGTCCGAACCCGAACC